>NC_069699.1:5151515-5454545 GCF_023699985.2 Odocoileus virginianus
TGTGTAGAATAAGAAAGTCCTGCCTGAAGTTGTTCTGATTACCCCCATGAGTAATGACAAGTGTTGGAACACTAGTTGCTTCAAATAAAATATAGAATAGTGTTTGTTCCATGGCACCCGAGATTAAGATTAGAAACATTTGTAATATTACTAGCATGGTGATGGAGAGTTTTTGAGGGGTGGTTTGGGATTCTTTGGACAGGCGGGATTGGCTGTCTAGAGGTGTGAGCGGCAAAATCCTGTTGTTAAAGCTAATAGTGCTGCTCAGAGAGTGGGAGTCACCGAAGAAACTAGTGAAGAGTTGAGATTGTTCTCATTAAATTGACAAGAAATAGGCTTATTCCACTAATCATGACGCTCTGGGCTATAGGGTTAATTCATATGATATTAATTTTTGTTATTAGAATCATGTTAGTACTTTAATATAATTACAGAATTAATTTTTAACATTGGAGAAAGTTAAGATTGTGTACCTAGTTGATGCCATACATGTTCGATACTGTTACTAATAAGGATAGTTCAGGTGCCGTTTCGCAGGCTGCAAATACTAGTAGAACAATGGGTATTCTACTAGCTAGACTGAAATGTGTGTTTAGAATTATTAGGTTTGCTATCATGAAGAGTGATAATATTATTCCTTCAAGGCATCATATCTAGTAAGGATATTGAAATCAATGTATTAATAATCCTACAGAGCTAACTGTACATGCATTACTAATATTTATAATATACTAAAAGGCACTAGATAATTATGAACTTAATGTAATGAGTCAATATTATTTTAGTTTAACTTAATGATCATATTCAGTTCATTCTAGTCCTTTTTGGGTGCATGCATAGACCAAACTCATTGCTGTTAGTGTGGTTAGAAACAGAGGTTTAATGAGCATGCTTTGCTTTTTAAAAAATTTTTTTTGGAGTAGAGTGATGTTTGTTAGTTTCAGGTGTATAGCAGAGTGATTCAGCGGATTCTTTTTTTTTTTTTTTTTTCTTTACCATCTGAGCCACCAGGGAAGCCCAGTACTTATGCAAATATTCATTCTTTTCTAGATTTTCTTTTTATATAAATTATCATAGAAAATTGAGTAGAGTTCCCTGTGCTATACAGTAGGTCCTTGTTGGTTATCTGTCTTACATGTAGTAGTGTGTGTATGTTAGTCCCAGGGTCCTGATTTTTCCCCTCTGCTCACATTTCTCCTTTGGTTACCACAAGTTTGGTTTCCATGTCTGTAAGTCTGTTGCTGTTTTGTAAATGAGTTCAATTGTGTCCTTTTTTCTTTTTTTTATTTATTTATTTTACCTTACAATATTGTATTGGTTTTGCCATACATTGACATGAATCCACCACGGGTGTGCATGTGTCCCCATCCTGAACCCCCCTCCCACCTCCCTCCCCATCCCATCTCTCTGGGTCATCCCAGTGCATCAGCCCCGAGCACCCTGTCTCATGCATCGAACCTGGACTGGCGATCTGTTTCACACGTGATATAATATACATGTTTCAATGCCATTCTCCCATATCATCCCACCCTCGCCCTCTCCCACAGAGTCCAAAAGTCTGTTCTATACATCTGTGTCTCTTTTGCTGTCTCACATACAGGGTTATTGTTACCATCTTTCTAAATTCCATATATATACATTAGTATACTGTATTGGTGTTTTTCTTTCTGGCTTACTTCACTCTGTATAATAGGCTCCAGTTTCATCCACCTCATTAGAACTGATTCAAATATATTCTTTTTAATGGCTGAGTAATATTCCATGGTGTATATGTACCACAGCTTTCTTAGCCATTCGTCTGCTGATGGACATTTAGGTTGCTTCCATGTCCTGGCTATTATAAACAGTGCTGCGATGAACACTGGGGTACACGTGTCTCTTTCAATTCTGGTTTCCTCGGTGTGTATGCCCAGGAGTGGGATTGCTGGGTCATATGGCAGTTCTATTTCCAGTTTTTTAAGGAATCCCCACACTGTTCTCCATAGCGGCTGTACTAGTTTGCATTCCCACCAACAGTGTAAGAGGGTTCCCTTATGAGGGATAGCGTATGATATCTGTCCTTGTCTATCTGACTTACCTCACTTAGTATGATAATCTAGAGGACCTAGAGGTCCATCCATGTGGCTGCAAATGTCATTATTTCATTCTTTTTTATGGCTCAGTAACATTGCATTGTGTATATGTACCACATCTTCTTTATCCATTCCTCTGTTAATGGACATTTAGATTGCTTTCATGTCTTGAGTATTGTAAATAGTGCTGCAGTGAACCTTGGGATGCATGTATCCTTTCAGATTATGATTTTCTCCAGATAAATGCCCAGGAGTGATATTGCTGGGTAATATGGTAATTCTGTGTTTAGTTCTTAAAGGAACCTCCATCTTGTTCTCCATAGTGGCTGCATCAATTTACACTCCCACCAACACTGTAGGAGGGTTCTCTTTCCTCCATACCCTCTCTAGTGTTTATTGTTTCTAGATTTCTTGATCATGGCCATCCTGGCAAGTGTGAGATAACACCTGATTGTACTTTTGTATCTCTCTGATAGTGATGTTCCGCATCCTTAGTGATAGATACATAATAGTCATACCAAGTTTGCAAGATGGCAGTTTCAGGCAGAGCTACTTGATCAGGAAAGTAGAATCAATCATTCCATTTTGGCTGGGGAATCCTGTAGCCATGAAGTAAGCTGATCCATATATCCTATCTGAAATTGCAAGAGGTGTTTCCTACTATTCTTTGGCTTGTGAAACGTGTAGTGAACACCCCAGGCAGTTGTCATAGAGGTTGTTTCTCAGTCATATCTGACTCTTAGCAGCCCCATAGACTGTAGCCCACCAGGCTCCTCTGCCCATGGGATTTTTTTTCCTGGCAAGAATACTGGAGTGGGTTCTCATTTCCTCCTCCAGGGGATCTTCCTGACCCAGGGATCAAACCTGCGTCTCCTGTGTTTCCAGCATTGGTA
This sequence comes from Odocoileus virginianus, assembly GCF_023699985.2. NCBI lineage: Eukaryota > Metazoa > Chordata > Mammalia > Artiodactyla > Cervidae > Odocoileus > Odocoileus virginianus. Next base: position 5,154,481 of record NC_069699.1, read on the forward strand.
GGCAGATTCTTTACCACTGAGCCACCGGGGAAGCCCCAGACAGTTCTTGGAGGTTATGTATTTGTCTCCTGCTGTGAGTCTGTGGCAGGCACAGGTGATGAGTACCTCAGTGGCTAATGGGACTGAGGTGTTGAGGAGTGGTTCTCGAGTGGGTTTAGAGGGTGAATGCTTGGGGGGGTCAGCATCCACCTAGCTCAGGTGTTGGGGCAAAGCTTGAATAATGGAAGGCTCAGAAAAGGGTGGTATTAAAGAGAACTTTGGAAATCATGAAAAGCATTAATCTAGATCATTGGTTGTAGACAGTGATAAACATCTTTTACTATTGTGATTATGTAACTATTACTCATTTAATACTATTGTATCATGATTGGTCAACAGAAAAATAATAGAATTCTATATCACCAAAATTAGCATTTAATAGAAAAACCTGTAATCACTTTTTAAATCCAGATACATATCAGAATTAACTTGGAATTTTTTGAAAAATACAAAAGCCAAGGCATTACTTTTTTCCTCTAGAGCTCCAGATATGTTTCTAATGAGCAGCAATGTTTGAAAACAACTGGACTATATGATAATCCTTTATTTTTATCTAGTTTGTTTCACTTCTTCTATTTCATATTCAGTGCTTCTGTTTCATTTAGTTTATGTTTTCCAATATCTCTGTTTTTTCTGTTTTTTTTTAAATTTTCTTTCTCAAGTGTAGTGGAAAAACTTTTGCATACATATATATTAAATAGTGTGTGGGGGCTTCCCTGGTAGCTCAACTTGTAAAGAATCTGCCTGCAAGTGTGAGACCTGGTTCGATTGCTGAGTCAGGAAGATCCGCTGGAAAAGGGATGGACTACCCACTCAAGAATTTAGACTCAGATGATAAAGAATCCACCTGCAATGCAGGAGACCTGGGTTTGAACCCTGGGTTGGGAAGATCACCTGGAGGAGGGCATGGCAACCCACTCCAGTATTCTTGCCTGGAGAATCACCATGGACAGAGGAGGCTGGTGGACTGCAGTTCATGGTGTCACAAAGAGTCAAACACAACTGAGAGTCTAAACACATGTAAATAGTGTGTATAATACATATATTTTAGAAAACTTATGAACTTCTGCCTAACTAAAAAATTTAAGACATTTTGATCCTACTTGTCTGACTTAGTATGAATAGAATGCTATATTTCTAATTAAAAAAAAAACATGCAACAAGCAATAAAGTTTTACTGTATAACACAGGAAACTAATCAACAGCTTATAATAACCTTTAATAAATAAAAATAATCTGAAAAATACTATGTGTATGTGTATAACTGAATCACCTTGCTGTGAAACATTGTAAGTCAACTATACTTCAATAAAATGTTTATTAAACAAACAAACAAGAAGAATTAGTCCAGATCGAAGTCCTTTTTGAACAGTTGGTGTAGGATGGCCTTGGCAGGTGGCCTTTCTTGGGCAGTGTCTCATCATCAGTGTGTTGTGAGAGTGTTAGACTAGGTGAGCATTCTCGTATTGAACTGAAACCCTATGACGAGGCCATGTGTTAGGAGAACTGAAGGAGCTCCTGAAGCGAGTCAGGGACTGAGAGTTACTCTGGCATGCCTGGGTTTGATGGGTCGTGATGTGCTGTCACGTCAGTAGAGACTTACTAGTAGGGTGAGTACATGAGCTTGAACTAGTGGGACAGCAGACTCGAGGATCATGAGTGGAGTGAGATGACTGTCATAAGGGCTGTGCTGGTCCTAATATGTAGCAACACTGGGGCTCCCCCCACCCCATTCAGTGAATTAATGAGTGCCCTGCTCCAATATTGGCTGTTAATCATATGGCTGAGGCTGTGAGTTGACTAAATAGGCTCACAGTTGTGATGAGGACTAGCCCAGGGATAAGACGAACTGGGGTTCCTTGTGGTACAAAATGGTCCAAGGATGTTTTTGTTACGTGGGGAAAACCAGGCGTTACAATTCCTGCTCATGGAGGGATTGCTAGACCTGAATGTGTTGAGAGTTGTGCGGTGGGTATAAGTGAAGGTGGTAGGTGTCCTAGTAAACTTGTTGACCCAATAAATAGAACGAGTGATTGAAATACTCGTGTTCAGGTCTGGCCTCTGTGATTGTAAATGGCTGTTATTTGGGGAATTTTTGATTAATTTTAATTGGAGTATAGCTGCTTGACAATGTTGTGTTAGTTTCTACCATGCAGCACAAATAATCAGCCATGCATATACATGTACCCCTCTTTTTTGGATTTCCTTCGCATTTAGGTCCCCACAGAGCATTAAGTAGCGTGCCTTGTGCTGTATAGTCGGTTCTCATTACCTATTTTACATACAGTGTCAATAGTGTGTATGTGGCCATCTCAACCTCCCGATTCATCCCACCTCTCTTGCCCCCAACTCGTATCCACACTGTTTGTGTGTCTGTGTCTCTCTCTCTCTGCTTTGCAAATTAGATCATCTATACTATTTGATTCCACATATACATTAATGTACTATATTTCTCTCTTTCTGACTTACTTCACTCCACATGACAGTCTTTAAGTCCAGCCGTGTCTCTTCAAATGACCAGTTTTGTTCCACCTTATGGCTGAGTGATATGAATGGCTGTTGTTTATTTTGATGTGAGTTGGAGGCGTCGTTATTGAGTAGAAGTGATGCAGTTGTGGACTTGTGGTGTAGGTATGGGGAATGCAGTTCTTGGGACTAGACCAATGAGGATGACGAGAGAAGTCCTGTTACTGTTGGGGTAATGAATGAGGCCAATAAATTTTAGTTCATTTTCTTTCTCAAGGGGTGGATTATTTTTTGAGTGAGTTTAAATTCTAGGTTTATGTGATAAACGTATTTTAAAATTACTCATTGGACTGTAATAAATAGGCCTAGAATGATTGAGATAGTAATGAATCGATGTCTTTAGTTGCAGCAGACCATTAAGGGGAGATTTAAACTTCATCTTTAACTGAAGAGATTCATGCTGTTTATGCTCTTAGCGGATTTATGATATTGATGTGGACCATTTCTCAAAATATCCTAGTGGAACTAATTCCAGGATGATAGATATGAAGCTATGATTTGATCTACAAATGACTGAACACTGACCATAGCATAGGCCTGGCTGTGTTGATACAACGGTTGTTTGGTTTAAGTGTCCTGGAAGAGGCATCTCTCTTTAGGCCCAGTGAAGGACTGGCTCATGAGTATAAAACATCTTCAGAGGAGACCGAGATTCTCTTGTCATTTCTATGAGTAGAACCTCTTGGTTATCTCCTTCTAGCAATCGCAGTTCTCCAGGCTTTAGGTCTGATGTAGGGATCATAGAGGGGTCAGAATTTAAAGCTTCATAATGAGTGTGTTCATAACTGTAGTCTCATTGTTGCTCTAGAGTTTTTAGGGTCAGAAAAGGATCGATTTCCTCTTATCATGTAAAGAATTGGTAACAATGGCAAGGCAATTAAGATGAGGATGATGACTGGTAAAATTGTTCGGACTGTTTCAACTTCTTATGCATCTCTTGTGTTTGTATGTGTTAGTTTAGTCATTAGCATGAGTGAAAGTGAAAATCACTCAGTTGTGTCCGACTCTTTGTGACCCCATGGTCTGTAGCCTGCCAGACTCCTCTGTTCATGAAATTCTCCAGGCGAGAATACTGGAGTGGGTAGCTGTTCCCCTTCTGCAGGGGATCTTCCTGACCCAGGGTTCAAACCCAGGTCTACTGCATTGCAGGTGTATTCTCTACTGTCTGAGGTTTAGTCATTAGCATGAGTAACATAATACAAAAAACCAGAGAGCTAATGAAAAAAAAGATGACTCATGTGTGATTGTGAAAATGTAGGAGCTCTTCTATGATGGGTTATGTTGCCTCTTGAAAGTTGAGTGGAAAAGGATATGCCATGGAGAGACAGTGAGTTTTCACCTATATTTTAAGTTGAACAAAGTTATGTAATTTTTACTCTATCTCATTTATTGAGAAGGACATAATGATTATGGTGTTCGCTTGAAATCAGAAGAGGGTGTGATTCCTTCCTTTGCTAATTATTTTAGACTGATGTAAGTGGGTTCTTCAAATGTGTGATATGGTGGAGGGCCTTGATGTAACTACTCTGAGTTTGGAAAGTTATTCTACTGTTAAGACCTCTTGTTGTGATGCAAATGCTTCTCAGATGATGAAAATTATTAGTATGAGTGCTGTAAGTGGAATGCAGGAACCTGTTGATGAAATGGTATTTTATGTTGTGTGTGCATAGAAGTAGTAGGAATATCCTGGTGGTATTCCAGATAAACCAAGAAAATGTTGTTGGAAGGTTTTATTTGCACCGATAAATAGCATTACAAAATGGATTTTTCTCCTGTTGGGTTGAGTGTTTAACCTGGGAGTAGTGGGAATCAATGCACAAAGCCTCCTGTGATAGCAAAAATGCCTCTATTGACAATGAGGATGTCATTTAGTCACCAAGTTGTGTCTGACTCTGTCACCCCATGGGTTATAGCCTGCCAGGCTCCTGTGTCCATGGGATTTCCCAGTCAAGAAAACTGGAGTGAGGGTGGGGAAGGAAAAAAAAAAATGGAGTGGGTTGCCATTTCCTTCTCCAGGGGATCTTCCCCACCCAGGGATCGAACCTGCATCTCCTGCATTGTCAGGCAGATTCTCTACCACTGAGACACCAGGGAAGCACCTCTATGGTGATACATAGTGAAAAATTATAACTATGTAATGTGTATTATGAAGGACAGCATCTAGGGATGAGCTGGTGAAAACAATTCCTGTTAAACTACCTACTGTCAAAAGGAAAAGAAATCCTAGGGCTCATAGTAGACGATCATTTGCTGTTATCTCTGTGAATAGTTTCTAGTCAACTAAATACTTTTACTCTATGGTGGGAACAGTTGTGGTAGCTGACATAATGTATGCTTGTGTATCAACATCTGTACCTACTGTGGATATATGATGGGCTCAAAGGATAAATGCTATGGATTTATTTAAGCTGATGGATATCATGGCTCAAACTCTGCCCATCTATCCTGAAGGCTTTTTTTTCCTGAGACTGTACTTGCGAGATTATCCCAAATCCTAGTAAAATAAGGATATAAACTTCAGGGTAATTAAAGAATCAGAATAAGTGTTGTATATAATTGGGTCTCTCTCTCCTCCTGCAGGACCAAAAAATATTGTGTTTAGATTTTGGTCTGTTAATAAGAAAGTCACTCCAGCTGCTGATAATGGTAATGATGATAATAGGAATATAGCTGTCATCAGTACAGATCATACAGATAATAGTGTTTGGTGTTGAGATGGTATTGTATTAATGATTGCACTAATGATATTAGTCTGCCTAGGACTAAAACACTTGCCAAGTGTAGGGGGGAAGTGGTAAGATCAGTGGAGTCTCCGATGTGAGCTTGATTTTTGGCTAACGGTGGACACGCACTTCAGCCTCAGCTGGCACCCACTTCAACCATTGATGACCTAAGAAAGAACATGGGCCTCTGTTTTCTCAGTCTTCTAACTTTTTTAGGCTTTCAATGGCTAGGTCGAAGATCTCACATGGTAAATGTCACACTGCCCTTGAAAATATGTGGGTTACTTTCAAAATACCTTTTGATATTGATTTCTATCATAATTCCACAGTGGCAAGAGAAAAAACTCTATGATTTCAATACTTTTAGACCATGAAAACTTTGTACTTTGTTTTATGTCCCTGGATATGTTCCACTGTCTCCTGGTTTATAGTCTATGGGAACTTGAATAGAATTTGTTTTGTGCTGTTGTGTGAAAATTGTATAAATCTTAATTATGTTGAAAAAATACACAATTAAAAGCTTTGGAGTTTAGAAAATTATATTTATGTCATGAAAATAATACATAAGATATATTTAGTCTAGAGAATACTTATTAGAGTTTCAGTATTCAGAGTTTGGGCATTTAAGATTTTTTTTGTATTTATTTGAAACAGCTTGATGCTTGATTACTTACTTGTCTAATTAGAAAAACTTGAGTTTATTAAAGACCTGGTCACTTAATGATCCTTAATACCATAATTAATACATCAACTGATTTTCCTCAATGATATAAATTGCACTAAAAGTATGATTAGAAAATGAAAAATAAGTGGGAAGGCAACAGTTTTTTGGATGTTGTTTTGGGTGAGAACAGATACTGCTGTTAACAGTGTGGTGATTCTCCTCAGCATAATGTTGTTTGAATGAATGTATTACTTTTTTACTGGGAGTAAAAGCAAATAAATAGAAAAATGCCTGCTTACAAGTCTTGTGCTTGATTGGAGTAGGGCTGAGAGGAGGTAGTGGGGAGCTCTTGCTGCTGAGGGAATTCAAGCTGGGAAGCCAAATGGGGTGGGTTTTCCATTTGCGGCTGGAAAACAAGTCCTCTGAAGGGTAAGTATGGATAGTTTAGACGAAGGAAAAATTTGTTGTAAATCCTATATGTTTAAGTTGAATAAGAACCATGCTATTGATAAAATAAATTGGGTATCTCTGATGAGATTATATAAGTTTACCTGCAAAGAAGCTGGATTTGAATTATCTCCTGCTCAGCCATGCCATCATCCATCAGTAAAAAAGATATAATTCCAACTCCTCCTCATCCAATGGAAAGTTGGAAAAGATTGGTGGCAGTACCAAGAATTAGCACTATCATTAGACAGAGGAGTAAGTATTTGAAAACTTGGTTCATGTTCGGGTCTGTGTGTATGTATCATATTGAGAATTCTATAACAGATCATGTAACAGGGACAGCTACTGGTGTGAACATTATTGAAGTCATCTGTTGTGAAGCTAAATGATCATTTGAAAGTTTGGTGATTCAGTGTCCATTTGAAGTCATTATTTCTTGGCTTGAGTGAATGAATATTATTGGGATTAGACTGGTAATAAAAGCATATGAGAGTGGTTTTTATGTAGTATGGGTATATGTTATTTTAGTAGATGTTACAGTATGTGTTTATACTTGGTAGTGTTAATATAAATTGTGTAGCTAGTGCGAAAGTGGCAAGTAAGATTATTCCTTTTATTTGGAGTTGCATCAGTGTTTTGGCTCCTAAGATTAATGGATGATGACTATCCTTTAAAAGCCTGTAAAGGCCATCCTGTTAGGCATGGAGGCTTGACTTAGCAGTTCTTGAATACTTTTTCAATAAATAAGAAGGTTTGAGCTTCTGTTATAGATTAACAATCCTCATGGGTTCTTTAAAACTGAATTTACAGTCAAAGGGCCCCCAAATAATTAATGGGGTTGAGTGATAGGAGTCAGAGAGGGAAGAGGTAGAGAGTTAGAAGGGCATTTTCTCATATCAGTGATGGTTTAATGTTAGGAGTGTGATGTGTATAATTACCTCGTGTTATAATAGGGAGTGTAAAGCAGTCATTACTATGTTCATTCCTATGACAATAATGGTGATGTTTGAGAGAGGTGATATTATTACACATAGTTCCCCAGTTAAGTTGGTAGTTGAGGGCGGGGCTAAATCCATAAGGCTTGCTAGGAATCTCGTGTTGTGAGTGCTAGGAGCATTTGTAGACCTCACGCTGGGATGATTGGTGAGACTGCTGGGAGAAGGGTCTGGTTGATGTGATGCAGGGTGATTATTAGGGCAGCAGCTGCTGCATAGTTTCAAGGCGTTTGGATGAGGAAGGCTATGAAGACTAGTGCTGCATGGCTGACAAGAATATGCAGTGAATGGTTATAAGTCTGTTTGGTGTAAACTCTTCAAGCGGGTGAGATTTATTCCTCAGAAGGAAAGTATGAGAAAGGGATCTGCCCTGAAATCTGTACGTGGGTTTGAAGTGGTTGTGACCTTGCATGCTGTAGCCTCCCTGTAAAATTACTAGTACGGCTGCACGGACTGTGGACCCTGCGTGGAGGCTTCTGTGTGGGCTGTGGATGGTCAGAGCTGAAGGTCAGAGGTGTTTTTTTTCTGAAGGCTGTTATGCATGTTAGTCCCATGAAAATGTTAGATCAGGAGTCCGGTATTAATTTGTATTCAGCGTTAAATTATTAAGTTTAAATTAATTTTTAATTGGAGGATAATTGCTTTACAGTGTTGTGTTGGTTTCTGCTATATAACAATGTGGATCAGCCATGAGTGTACATACATCCCCTCCCTCTTAACCTTTTCTCCCACCCTCCATCTCACCCCTCTAGGTCATCACAGACCTAAGCTCTCAACTTCCTACTAGCTATCTATTTTACATATGGTAATATATATAGTTGTCTGCAGCATTGTTTTCCTTCTAAGGTATGAGTAATGGCAAATTCCTCCCAAACACCATCTGAAATGTTCAGAACCCCCCTATAATCCTTCCGTCTGATCATGTGTAGCCATGACAGTAAACTACTTGAATTGCTCCAGGTTTCTCCATTCTCTCAGAGTAACCAGATTGGTCTTGAAATTCACACAGTGGGGTGGGAAGATTCAGTGGGTCTTGGACTACATCAATGAATGTCCAGGCCCTGCAAAATTTCAGGTAGGCTTAAAGAGTTTCTCCACAGCCAAGTACAGAGCTAAATTCACCAGATGGAATTAGAACTGAATCCTTTACAAGGAATATGAAAAGAAGTACATATCCAATAAACTATATTTACTAATAATGCCTCTGACATGATGGAGTTTTAATTTTCAAACTTGATTGTTCAGCATGATTCTTCTAAATATAATTTTAATTCTCATTTCAAAAATTTCAAGCAATATAGATAAAGTCCTTGACCACTACCGTCTCTCCCTGCCCTGGTCCTCCCAGGACTCACCACTACTGGTATGTTTGATAATCAGCATAATTCTCGAGATGCAGATTATTAAGAATACACTGTAAACTTTTGAGTCACAAATAACACTGAATTATGAACAACCTAGACAGTGTATTAAAAAGTAGAGACAGTACTTTGCCAACAAAGGTCCATCTAGTCAAGGCTATGGTTTTTCCAGTAGTCATGTATGGATGTGAGAGTTGAACTATAAAGAAAGCTGAGTGCTGAAGAATTGATGCTTTTGAACTGTGGTGTTGAAGAACTCTTGAGAGTCCCTTGGAGAGCAAGGAGATCGAACCAGTCCATCCTAAAGATCAGTCCTGGGTGTTCATTGGAAGGACTGATGCTGAAGCTGAAACTCCAATACTTTGGCCACCTCATGCGAAGAGTTGACTCACTGGAAAAGACCCTGATGCTGGGAGGGATTGGGGGCAGGAGGAGAAGGGGACAACAGAGGATGAGATGGCTGGATGGCATCACCGACTCAATGGACATGAGTTTGGGTGGACTCCAGGAGTTGGTGATGGACAGGGAGGCCTGGCGTGCTGCAGTCCATGGGGTCGTGAGGAATCGGACACAACTGAGCGACTGAACTGAATATATATAGTTGATGGACAATATTGTATTAATTTCTGCTCTACAGCAGAGTTGATTCTTTTTTATCTGACTTCCCTAGTAGCTCAACTGGTAAAGAATCCACCTGCAATGCGGGAGACCTGGGTTCAATCCCTGGGTTGGGAAGATCCTCTGGAGAAGGGAATGACTACCCACTCCACTATCCTGGTCTGGAGAATTCCATGAACTATACCGTCCACAGGGTCATAAAGAGTTGGACACGACTAAGTGGCTTTCACTTCACTTTGCCATTGTGGTCTATCACAGGATGCTGAATATAGTTCCCTCTGCTGTACAGTAGGACTTAGTTTATTCACTCTGTATATAATCGCTTACATCTGCTAACCCCAGCCTCCCATTCTATCCCTCCCCCAGCCCCTCACCCTTGGCAACCACCAGTCTATTCTGTTTGTCCATAAATTATTAAGAAGTTTCATGAGCCTGTAGTCTTGTGGTTATATCCTAGGGCTACATAGAGTGGGAGGGATCCTACCAGTATGTCAAACAAGAAAGTGTATATATTCAGATCTTGTGTGAAGTTGTTCTGTTTGGTTACCCCATTGGGTAGTGACAGTAAATGTTGGAATTAGTATTGTTTCAGATAAAATGTAAAATAGAATTTGCTCTATGGCAGCCAATGTTAAGATTAGGAATATTTGTAATATTACTAGTACGTTGATGGAGATTTTGGGGGAGGTTTAAGGACTCTTTGGACAGGTAAATTGGCTGGCCAGAAGTGTGAGTGGCAAAGTCCTGTTGTTAAAGCTGATGGGGGAGTCACAGAAAAAGCTTGGGAAAAGTTGAGACTGTTCTTATTAAATTGACTGAAAATAAATATACGGATTAGTGGAATAATCCGCCTGCTATGGCCTGTAGTGTTAATTCAGATGATATTATTCTTTGAGAATCATGTTAGTGGTACTAACGTTGGCATAATGATTTTTATCATTGGAGAAGGTTAAGATTTTGTATCTAGTTGATGCCATACGTGTTTGATACTATTACTAATAGAAATAGTCCAAGTGCAATTCACAAGCTACAAATACTAGTAGGACAATGGCATTTTGCTGGCTAGGGTGAAATGTGCTTTTAGAACTATTAGTGTTGCTGTCATGAACAGTGATCATATTATTCCTTCTTGGCATCGTAGTGAGGCTATTAGGTGAGACCAGTATGTTAATAATCTTAGATACTGTACATGCTATGATAATACATATACTAAAGACATTTGATAATTATGAATTTAATCATAATCTACTGTGTGTATACATTTATACATTCATTCATTTTAGCTTAAACTAATGATCATATTCAGTTGACTCTAGTCCTTTTTGGTTCACCCATCAGGTCAGGTCAGTTCAGTTGCTCAGTTGTGTCTGACTCTTTGCAACCCCATGGACTGCAGCATGCCAGGCCTCCCTGTCTATCACCAACTCCCAGAGTCTATCCAAACTCATGTCCATTGAGTCGGCGACACCATCCAACCATCTCACCCTCTGTTGTCTGCTTCTCCTCCTGCATTCAAGCTTTCCCAACATCAGGGTCTTTTCAAATGAGTCAGTTCTTTGCATCAGGTGGCCAGAATATTGGAGTTTCAGCTTTGAGATCAGTCCTGAGTGTTCATTGTAAGGACTAATGAACCAATGAACACCCAGGACTGATCTCCTTGAGGATGGACTGGTTGGATCTCCTTGCTGTCCAAGGGGTTCTCAAGAGCCTTCTCCAACACCACAGTTCAAAAGCATCAATTCTTCAGCGCTCAGCTTTCTTTATAGTCCAACTCTCACATCCATACATGACTACTGGAAAAACCATAGCCTTGACTGGATGGACCTTTGTTGGCCAAGTATTATCTCTGCTTTTTAATATGCTGTCTAGGTTCACCCATAGAGTAGGCTTATTGCTAGTAGTAAGATTAGAAACAGAGCTATAATGAGCAATGTTTTTTTTTTAAATTTACTTTATTAGAGTAGAGTTGATTTATAGTGCTAGTTTCAGGTGAATAGCAAAGTGATTCAGTTTTATATATATAAACATATGATGAGCTGCTCAGTGGTATCCAAGTCTTTATCACCCCATGGACTGTAGCCCACCAGGTTCCTCTCTCCATGGGGATTCTCCAGGCAAGAATATTAGAGTGGGCTGCCATGCCCTCCTCATATATGTATACATGCACACACACACACATTCATTCTTTTACAGAATTTTTTCTCACAGAGATTATCCTAGAATGTTGAGTAGGGTTCCCTGTGCTATGTAGCGGATTCTTGTTGGTTATCATATATAGTAGTATGTGTGTTAATCCCAATTCCTGATTTATCCCTCCTCCCACCTTCCCCCTTTGATGACTCTAATTTTCCTTTCTAGGTCTGTGAATCAGTTTCTGTTTTGCAAATTAGTCCATTTATATCAATTTTTAGATACCCCTTGTAAGTGACAGCTTACGGTTTTTGTCTCTATTGGACTTACTTCACTTAGTATTATAGTCTCCAGGTCCACCCATGTTGCTACAAATGGCATCATTTAATTCTTTTTTATGGCTAAGTAATATTTGATGGAACACACACACACACACACACAAATGGCATCATTTAATTCTTTTTTATGGCTAAGTAATATTCGATGGAACACACACACACACACACACACACCCCTATCTTCCCAGGTGGCGGTAATAGTAAATAAATAACCCGCCTGCCAGTGCAGGAGACATAAGAGACAAGGGTTCGATCTCTGGGTTGGGAAGACCCCCTGGAGGAGGGCATGGCCACCCACTCCAGTATTCTTGTCTGGAGAATGCCACGGACAGAGGAGCCTGGCGGGCTACAGTCCATGGGGTCGCAAAGAGTCAGACACAACTGAAGCGACTTAGCACATACATATACATACATACAGACACAGTAGAATATTCCTGAGTAATTGAAAATAATGAATGAACTAATGCCATTTGCAGCTTTGGGTGATCAGAGGGAAATGCCATCGAGAGGTCGTTTTACTCTGAAGGCTGTTATGCATGCTAGTCCCACGAAAATGTTAGATCAGGAGTCAGGCATTTGTATTCCATGTTGAATTAAGTTTAAAAAATTTTATTGAAGTGTAGTTGATTTAGTGTTAACTTAATATACAGTGAAGTGATTCAGTTTATATTTTTAATATCAGTCTCCTCCCCCTTGGAAATCAGTCTGTTCTCTGTGTCTGTGAATCACTATGAAGTTTCATGTTTTTGTAATATTATGGCTATATCCTAGTGCTACTAAGAATGGGAGGGATCCTAGAAGGGCGTAGAATAGGAAAGTCCTGCCTGAAGTTGTTACGTTTGATTACCCGGTTGGGTAATGACAGTAAGTGTTGGAACTAATGTTGTTTCAAATAAAATTAAAACTAGGGTTTATTCTGTGGCAGCCAATGTTAAGATTAGGAATATTTGTACTTTTCCTGGTATGTGACGTAGGGTTTTTCCCCAGGTTAGGGACTCTTTGGACAGGTGGCATTGGCTGGCTACAAGTTTAAGTGACAAAATCACATTGTTGGAGCTGATAGTAGTGCTGATAAGGAGCTTCCCTGGAGGCTCAGTGGTAAAGAATCCACCTGCCGATGCAGAAGACCTGGTTCCATCTCTGGTCCGGGAAGATCCCACATGCCACATAGGAACTAAGCCTGTAAGCCGCAACTACTGAGCCTGTGCCCTACCGCCTTGCTCTGCAGATAGGGAAGCCACTGCAACCAGAGACGAGCCTGCACACCAAGGAAGACCCAGCACAGCCAAAAATAAATAAGTTTAAACAAAAACAGTGCCGATAGGGAATCAGAGAAAAAACTAGTGGCGAGTTGAGGCTATTATTAAATTAGCTGAGAAAGAAAAGAGGCTTATTCAACTAATCAGTAAGCTGTGGGCTATAGAGTTGATCCAGATAGTATTCTTTGATAATCATGTTAGTGGTCCTAATATAATAGGATAATTTTTGTCATTGAAGAAGGTTAAGTGCCATACGTGTTCGATGCTATTACTAACAGGGAGAATTCAAGTGCAGTTTCACAAGCTGCAAATACTAGTAGGACAATGGGTATCTATGGCTGGAGTAAAATGTGTTTTTAGAACTGTTAGGTTGCTGTCATGAATGGTGATTAAAATTGTGATAATATTATTCCTTCTAGGCATAATAGTGGGGCTTCCCTGGTGGCTCAGATGGTAAAGAATCTGCCTGCAATGTGGGAGACTCAGGTTCAATTTCTGGGTCAGGAAGATTCGTTGGAGGGGGGATGGCAACCCAACTCCAGTATTCTTGCCTGGAGAATCCCAGAGACAGAGGGGCCTGGTGGGCTACAGTCCATGGGGTCACAAAGAGTCAGACACGATTGAGCGACTAACACTTTCAGGCATAATTAGTGAGGCTGTTAGGTGAGATCCACATATTAATAACTGTACAAGAGATACTGTATATGCTGTGATAATATTTATACTAAAGGCAATTGATAATTATGAAGCTAATCATAATCTACTAAGTTAAAAATAATTCATCTTAGTTTAAACTAATGATCATGTTCAGTTCATGATAGTCAATTTTGGGTTCATTCATAGGCCAGGCTTGTTGGTAGTGGTATGATTGGAAACAGAGCTATAGCGAGCAGTGCTTTTAGGTTATTTGTCTGGATGCCGAGAATAAAGGTAAAAGGAGAGCAGTCTCTATGTGAAGAGAAGAACTGTCACAGCCATGAAAGAAACTTGTAGGGAACAGAGGTAAGCGTGCCGATCCTATGGGGTCAAATCCTAGCAACTTGCTTTTTTCTGGGTAAATAAATATTTAATGGAGGAAGTCATAATGAGATACATACAAGTAGTGAGACTAGGTGCTCTCTTTGTAACTAATGTTGGTATGAGTTTTATTCTTTTTCATTTTATACCAACACTGAATGGAAGTCAGTTGTGTCTGACTCTTTGTGATCCCAGCTTCCCTGTCCTTCACTATGTTTGGGAGCTTGCTCAAACTCATGTCCATTGAGTCGGTGATGCCATCCAACTGTCTCATCCTCTATCGTCCCCTTCTCCTCCTGCCCTCAGTCTTTCCCAGCATCAGGGTCTTTTCCAGCGAGTAGGCTCTTCACATTAGGTGGCCCAAGTGTTGGAGCTTCAGCTTCAGCATCAGTCCTTCCAGTGAACACCCAGGACTGATCGATCTCCTTCAGGATTGACTGCTTTGATCTCTGAACAGTCCAGGGGACTCTCGGGTCTTCTCCAGCACCACAGTTCCAAAGCATCAATTCTCTGGGCCCAGCGTTCAGCCTGGGGCTTCCCTGGTGGCTCAGATGGTAAAGAATGTGCCTGAAATGCAGGGTTCAATCCCTGAATCAGGAAGATTCCCTGGAGAAGGTCCCTGCCCCTCCCTCCAGTATTCTTGCTCCAAGAATTCCATGGATAGAGGAGCCTGGCGGGCTACAGTCCATGGGGTTGCAAAGAGTCAGATACAATTGAGTGGCTGACACTTTCACTTTTAATCGTGTGAATTAATACTTAAAGAAGATCCTCATCAATAAATAGATAAACAGAGGAATAGTCATACTACATCTACAAAATGTCAGCTAAGGCAGCAAAGCCCCAGTGGTGACTTAATGTGAAAATTTTAATCAGTCTAAAAAGCAGACAATTAGGAAAGTAGAATCAGTCATAACATGTCAGTCATAAAATTCTGTAGCCATATAGTTGATCCATACACCCCATCTAAAATGATAAAAGGCATTTCATACCATTCTGGAGCTTGTGAAATGCGTAGCAAACCCCCAAGGTAATTGTCATAGAAAGAGCTTGGCGTATATATGTTCAGTTTCCTTCTAAGAGGCTGTTTTGGGCTCAGTGATGGATACCCCAGAAGCTAATAGGACTGAGGTATTGAGTGTTGGTCCTCTAGTGGGTTTTCAGGACGGATGCCTGGGGTGGACACCATCCACCTAGTTCAGGTCTGGGGGGTGAGACTTGAGTGATAGAAGGCTCAGAAAAAGCCAATAAGAGGACTTCTGAAATCATAAAAAGAATTAGCCCAGATCAAAGCCTTTTTTGTAGGATGGCCTTGGAAGGTGGTTTCTGGGACAATGTCTCATCATCATTGATATATTGTCAGTATTAGTAGGCTTAGTGATAAGAAAACCACTACAATATTGTAAAGTAATTAGCCTCCAATTAAAATAAATAAATTTTTAAAAAAAGAATAGTATTAAACTGAAGTCCTGTTATTGGGCCAGATGTTGTTAGGAGGGCTGGAGGAGCTCCTGTAAGGGGTCAGGGACTTGGATTCACTCTGATGTGCAGGGGTTTGGTGGGGCATGCTGTGTTGTCATGTAAGTAAAGACTTCCTAGTGGAATGACTTCCTCAGCGTGAATTAGGGCAACAGCAAATTTGAGGACTGTGATCAGAACGAGAGCATGACTGTCATAGGGATGGGGTGGTCCTGCTATGTAGGAGTGCCACAGTTGTCCCTCCAATTCAGTGAATTAATGCGTGACCTGCTCTAATACTGGCTGTTAATCATACGGCTGAGGCTGTGGGTTGACTTCATAGGCTCACAGTTGTGGTGAGGACTAGCCCAGGGCTAAGAGGAATGGGGGTTCCTTGTGGTTGAAAATGGGCCAAGAATGCTTTTGTTTTGTGGGGAAAACCAGGCGTTACCATTCTTGCTCAGAGAGGTGTTGCTGGACCTAAATGTGTTGAGAGTTGTGTGGTGGGTGTGAATGAAGGTAGAAAGGCCCTAAGAAATTCATTGACCTGATAAATAGAATGAAGTATTCATGTTCAGGTCTGTCCTCTATGATTGTGAATAGCTATTCTTTGTTTTCATGTGAGTTGAACTCATCATTGTCGAGTAGAAATTCTATGGTTGTGGATTCATAGGTTAGGTTTGGGGAATACAATGCTTGGGACTAGAACTGTGAAGATAATAAGAGGAAGTTGTGTTATTGTTGGGGTAATGAGAGAGGCCATTAATTCTTGTTCATTTTGTTTCTGAAGGGGTGGATTATGTTGGGGTTTGAGTGAGTTTTAATTCTGGCTTTAAGTGATAAATATAGTTGGAAATTTTTCATTGGACTGTGATCAGTAGGGTTAGAATGATTCAAATAGTAGCGAATCATGTTACTATATCTAGTAGTGGCATATATTTAAGGGGAGATATAACTTCCATCTTCAACTTAAAAGGTTGATACTGTTGAGCTTAATAAATTTATGGTATTGCTGTAGGTAATTTCTTGAAACATTTTAGTGGAATTCATGGCCAATAGGTGTGAAGCTATGGTTTGCTCCAGACTCCTGAGCACTGTCGGGAATGTAGGGGTGTGTGTGTGTGCGCACGTGTGCGTGCTCAGTTGTGTCCAGTTCTTTGCAACTCCATGGACTGTAGCCCGCCAGGCTCCTCTCCATGGGGATTCTCCAGGCAAGAATACTGGAGTGGATGGCCGTGCTGTCCTCTAGAGAACCTTCCCAACACAGGGATCGAACCCAGGTCTCCTGCACTGCCGGTGGATTCGTTACTGTCTGAGCTACCAGGGAAGCCCATGATACAGGCCTGGTTATGTTTATCTGAGAGTTGTTGGGAATAAGTGTTCTGGAATGCATCCCTTTTTAGGCCCAATGAATGGCTAGGTCATGAGTGTAAAACATCTCTGGAGGAGATTGCATTTCAGATAGTCACATCTGGGTTATCTCCTTCTAACAATCACAGTTCTGGCTTTAGGTCTGATCATAGAGGAGTCGGAATGTAAATCTCCATAATCTGTGTATGCGTCAACTCCGGTCTCCTTGGTGCCCTGAAGGCTTTAGGGTCAGAGAAGGACGGTTTTGTCTGTCCT
The DNA here is from genome assembly GCF_023699985.2 of Odocoileus virginianus. Taxonomy (NCBI): domain Eukaryota; kingdom Metazoa; phylum Chordata; class Mammalia; order Artiodactyla; family Cervidae; genus Odocoileus; species Odocoileus virginianus. The sequence goes on from NC_069699.1 coordinate 5,171,679, forward strand.
GAAGAATTCGTAAGGAGGGACTTATGATGGGTGGTGGTCCCGTGGTTAAGACGTCACCTTTCAATGCAGGGGGTACCGGTTCATTCCCTGGTCAGGAAGCCAGGGTCCCACATGCCTTTCCGCCAAAACACCAAAACATAAAATAGAAACAATATTGTAACAAATTCTATGGAGACTTTTAAAAATGATCCACGTGAAAAATACATCTCAGAAAAAAAAAAAAAAGACTTAAGGATGGCAATGTAATTAAGATTAGGATGATGGCTGGAAAAATTGTTCAGATTGTTTTGCCTTCTTGTACATCTCATCTGTTTGTATGTGTTTTATTAGTATGAGTGAAATAATATAAAGAAACTGATGATTTAAGGAAAAACACAGTGGTTCATGTGTGATCGTGGAAATGCAGGTACTCTTCTCTGATGGGTGATGTTGTGTCTTGAAAGCTGAGGTGAAAAGGTCATGCCGTGGAGACAGAGAGGATGTTCAGGTATAATTTACCCTGTGCAAAGTTATGTAATTTTTTTAACTAATATTTATTGAGAGAGAAATAATGGTTATACTGTTGACTTGAAACCAGTAGAGAGGGTTCTTTAATTTCAATTCCTTCATTTCTTTTTTAAATTAATTAATTAACCTATTTTCGGCGGTGCTGGTCGTTGCTGCTGCGCGGCTTCTCTCTGCTTGCCGGCGGGGGCTTCTCTGGCGGTGCGCTGGCTTCGCCTGCGGAGCACGGGCTGGCTGGCTGCTGGTGGGCGACTGGTTCCAGCTCCCAGGCTCTGGGCCACAGGCTCAGTAGTTGTGGCACACAGGCTTTGTTCCCGCTTGACACGTGGAATCTTCCTGGAGCAGGAATCCAACCCGTATCTCCTGCATTGGCAGGTGGAGTCTTTACTACCGAGGCACCAGGGAAGCCCCCTTCATTTCTTATTTTAGACTGACATAAGTAGGTTCTTCAGATGTGGGATGCGGTGGGCATTCATGTCATCATTCTAGTTTGGACTCATTAAGTCTATTGTGGGGCCTCTCCTTGCGATGCAGATGCCTCTTGGATTATAAAAATCATTAGTATTAGTGGCATAAGTGGAGTGAATGAACCTATTGATGAAATGATATTTCATATTGTATATGCATCAGGGTAATGGGAATATTGTGGTATTCCAGAAGAATCAAGGAAATGTGGGAAGAAGGTTATATTTATGCCTACAAATACCATCACAAAATGGATTTCTGCTCCTGATGAATTGAGTATATAACATGAGAATAGTGGCAATCAATGCCCAAAGGCTCCTATGAGAGTAAATACCGCCTCTATTGATGGTGCGTCATGGAAAAGAGCAACTACATGGTTTGTGTCGTGAAGGACTATATCCTGGGATGCGTTGGCTAAATTAATTTCTGTTAATTCACCTATTGTAAAAAGGAGATAAATCCTAGGGCTCATAATACAGCAGGGAATCATTTGATGTTACTTCTGTGAAGAGTTGCTCGTCAGCTAAATACTTTTACTCCTGCAGGAATTGCGATAATTATCGTTACTGATGGATAGTATGCTGGTGTAACATCTATTCCTACTGTAAATATATGATGGGCTCCTGACCAGAAAGGTCAACAAACAAATAAAACGGTGCTCAGGCTCACATGCGCCTATATCTGATGGTGTTAGGGCCTCAGACGCCATAGCTGAGGCAAAACATCCCCCTAATTTAAAAAATATGTGAAACCAGTTACATGTGAGCATGGGCTGAGTAGTCCTTGGTCTCTGGAGGCGTCTTATTTAAGAGGAATGAGTGGGCCATTTTAGGTGACGTGGCTCTGAAATAAGAACCAGTTGTCTGATGAAGTTTATTAGTAGAAACTGCACGAACTATGGGCCCAGAGCCAGAAGGAGGGACGCAGGCTGAGCAGGTTGATGATTTCACACAGTGGGCTGATGGAGCTCTAGGTGTGTTGTGCGTGATGCTTTTGTGACTGGAACTGATTTGACTTTGTTGCTATGTATGATCAATGAAAATATGTACTGTGTAATATTAGTAATATAATGTACATGCTTATAAGTTTAAGGTCGATAAATTTTGCACAATTATATATATATTATATATTACAATTTATATATATAATTATTATGTGCCATATAATATATACTGTGTGTGTGGATATGCATATAATGCATGGAGTGCATTAGGGGCAGGAAATATGCTGTTTTAATACTTAAATAGTACTCCATGATTTTGCAAATGTCCCATAGTAAATATTCAGGGAAGGGTTTAAGTAGAATTTCACCTTTGGGTACTGATGGTGAAGCTGGAGCTTCTTCCTTGAGTCTTAGGGAGGTGGTTGAGCTCCTTTTCTGGTGTAAACGACCAGGTAACAGATACACTACAAAGACTGTTCATAGAAGAGGATGATTTTCAATAATGCTATTTACTAGTATTAGCACTAGAATTAAGAAGAAGTATAAAATAGATGCTAAGTGTCTGTTAGTGATGAAAGGGTGTTTGACTGGCTGTCCTCAAGTCCCACTGTTAATTGATCTGCTACTAGGACTCAGAATAAATCTTGGCTGAGAGGTTGGAATGCCATGCTTCATGATTGTGAAGTGTTAAAATAAATGCTAGGATTAAGCTTGAAAATATTAGAGTTAATGCACCCCTTAATAGTAATTGATGGTAGAATTGCATATGTGAGTAAGAACTATCATCTGGCTTTATATGAGGTGGTATGTTGACGGGGCTGGCTGGAGTCTAGTTGTCTGCATCTCCTAGAGGTCAGGTGAAAATAATATAAATATTAGCAAGATTAGAATTAATAGGCATATAGGATATCTTTGATCATGTAGCAGGTATGGAATGAAATTTTACTGATGTCAGATGAGACCCTCTGTAGGATTCTTTAAAGCCTGTTTCATGAAGGAAGTAGGTGAATGGCTGCTAGTGCTGTGATGGTGAATGGGATGAAATAGAAGGCAAAGAATCATGTGAGACTTGCTTTGTCTACTGAAAATTCATCTCATGTTCTTTCAGTAGGTTTGTGCCAGTGTATGGATTGCTGAAAGGAGATTAGTGATGACTACTGCCCCTCGAATGATACAGTGTCTGCCCTCAGGGTAGAACATGGCCTAGGAAGGCTGTGGCTATTACTGTGAATAGTAGGATAATTCCAATATTTCATGTTTCTAGAATGGTATCAAATCCCTAGTGTAAGTCTCATGCTGCATGAATGAATAGGCAGAGAAAGGGTGTAGATCCTCTATTTGCACATAGATATCAGATGATTCATCTGTATTTTATGTCCCAGCAGATGTGTTACTGATGAGAAAGCAGTTATTGAGTCTGATGGATAATGTGTTGCTAGAATAAGCCTGTCAAGATTTGTTGAACTAAAAATGCCCAGAAATGGGCCACAGTTTCATCAAAATGAAATGTTTTATGTGGCCAGGAGATCAATGAATGTGTTAATGATTATTAGTGGGTGTGACTTTTGGATGCAAGTCATTAGTGTTCTTATACTTGAAATACAACAATGGTTTTTTTATGTCATTGGTTATGGTTGGATTCCATGTATGAACTTTGATGACATACATTCTGTTTATGTTCAGTAGTATTTTTGTCATGAGATCTGAAGGTTTTTCTTCAAAACCTTCACCTGTTCATGGTGGGCTTGGGTTGTTTGTGAGTGGTGTTGGTTGTGGTCTAGTGTTGAATTTTTCTGGGTCCTTTTTAGGTTAAATAGTATTTTGATTTCTTTGGTTGGAATGTTAGTGGTTTTTAGTGACACATCAGCTATGACTGCTGAGCAGTTTTGTGAGAGTTGAGTCTCTAATAAAACTGTTTCAGGCATATCTCTTTCAGGATGAATGATGGGGATTTCAACTTTTTATTTTTATTTTTTAATTTTATTTTTAATTTTTTTAATTTTTAAATTTTTTTTTAGGATTTCAGCTTTTTAAAATTTTTTTCAAAGATTGGGAAATAGAGTTTGTGTTTAAATTTAATGGATTAGGGGATTGAATCATTGATACAGGTGATTCTGGGTTTGATGGTGAGGAGGCTCTAGAAATGGTTGGCTGTGCATTTGTGGTACTTGATTAGCTGTTACTGGCTGATCACTGCTTATTGGTGTTGGAGTCATGATGGAGATTACTCATGGTAACTAAACAGATGCTCAGAAGGAGGGTAATGAGGAATGAAAGGAAATAGAGTTTGATTAGGCCCTTTTGGTCCGATAATAGTGTGGAAGTTTTATTTGAATCAGCAAGGTAGATGTCAGTAAAACACGTTCTATACACACATACATACACACAATGGACTATTATTCAACAATTGGAAAGAATGAATGAAATAATACCATTTGCAGCTTTGGGTGAACAGAGGTAAAGGCCGTTGAGAAGTATTTTTACTCTGAAGGCTATTGTGCATGCTAGTCCTATGAAAATGTTAGATCAGGAGTCAGATGTTATTTGTGTTCAATATTGAATTAAATAACTTAAAAACATTATTGAAGTATAGTTGATTTACAATGCTGCATTACCTTCTGCTCTACAGCAAAGTGATTTGGTTATCCACATACGTATGTCCACTCTGTTTTAGATTATTTTCTTAGGTAAGCATTGTAGAATATTGAGTGGAGTTCCCCGTGTTACACAGTAGGTTCTCATTGGATATATATTTTATACATAGTAGTGTGTATGTATCAGTCGCAATCTCTCAATTTATCCCTCCTGCCCTTATTCCCCAGCCAAACCCTAGCTTTGTTTTCCATATTAGTAACTCTACTTCTGTCTTGTAAATAAGTTCACTTGTATTGCCTTTTTAAAATTTCCACGTAGAAGTGATAATCGTATGATATTTGTCTTTATCTGACTTGCATCACTCAGTATGCCAATCTCTAGGTCCGTCCATGCTGCTACTGATGGCATTATTTTATTCTTTTTTATGTCTGAGAAATATTTCATTGTTACATACATTCTTTTTTTTATATTCTTTTCCATTGTGGTTTATCACAGGCCACTGAATAAGGTTCTCTGTGCTATCCAATAGGACCTTGTTGTCTATCCATCCTGATACACTAACCTTACATCTGCTAACCCCAACGTGCGGCTCCATCACTCCCCCAACCCCGTCCCTGTTGGCAACAACCCATCTATCCTCCATGTCTGTGAATTATGCAGAAGTTTAATGAGCCTGTAGTGCTGTGGATATACCCTAGTGCTGCTGAGAGTGGGAGGCATCCTGCTAGTGTGTAGAATAAAAAGTAAACTTCTGCCTGAAGTTGTTCTGTTTGATTACTCCACTGGGTAATGATAGGAACAGTTGGAAATAGTGTTACTTCAAGTAAAATGTAAACTAGGATTTGTTCCATGGCAACCAGTGTTACAATTAGAAATGTTTGTAATACTACTAGGATGGTGACGTTTTGGGGGGAGATTAGGGATTCTTTGAACAGGTGGGATTGACTGGCTAGAGGTATGAGTGGCAGCCTTAGTAGTGGTGCTGATAGGGAGTCAAAGAAGAAAAACCTGTGAAAAGTTGGCTATTCATTAAGCTGGCTGAAAAGAAATGGGCTTATTCAGCTAATCAGTAAGCTTTGGGCTATAGGATTAACTCAGATTATATTGTTCCTTGATACTCTTGTTAATGGTATTAATATGATTGTAGGGATAATGATAAGATTTTGTACCTAGTTGATGCCATACAAGTTTCATATTATTGCTAATAGGAAGAGTTCAAGTGCAGCTTTGCAAAGTGCTGGTACTAGCAGGACAGTGGAATCTGCCAGCTAGAGTGAAATGTATGTTCAGAATTATTAGGGTTGCCATCAAGAATAGTGGTATTGTTATTCCTTCTTGGCATAATAGTGAGGCTATTAGGTAAGACCGCTATTTTATGAAACGGCATGTATGCTGATCCTTTCTGGTCAAATCCACACTCAGAGACTTGTTTTTTCCTGTGTAAATAGTTAATGGAGGGAGCCAGAGTGAGATACATACAAATAATGAGACTAGTGCTCTGTTTATGATTAATGTCAGTATAAGATTTATTGTTTGTTTTTGGATTATGCCAGAACTGATTGGAAGTCAGTTGTACAATTTAATACTAAAAGAAGATCTTCATCAATGAATAGATTCCTAAGGGAATAGTCATACCCACCCCCCCCACCCCCCCTGTCCACAGAATGTCAGTATCAGGCAGCAAAGCCCAAGTGGTGGTTGGATGTGAAGTGGAATTTTAATTTGACTAAGAAGCAGATGATTAGGAAAGTAGAAAGGCATTGCATGTCGACCATGGAATCCTGTAGCCATGAGGAACCTTGACCCATACACCCCATCTGAAATTGTAAGAGGGTTTTGTACTATTCTGAGGCATGTAAAACTGTGAAGTCAACTCCCAAGGCAATTCTCATAAACAGCGTTTGGTCCGTATGTATTTGAATAAGACTGTGGTGTGCGCAGGTGATGGGTACCCTGGAATCTAATGGGACCAGATGTTGAGGCATGGTCCCTCTAATGGGTTTAGAGGGCAGATGTCTGGTGTGGTCAGCATCCGTCTAGTTCAGGTGTGGAGGTGAGGCTTGAGTGATGGAAGGCTCAGAAAAAGCCAGTAAGAAAGAGCACTTCTGAAAGCATGAAAAGAGTTAGTCCAGATCGACGTCCTGTTTGAACAGTTGTGTAGAATGGCCTTGGCAGGGGCCTTCTTGGAGGATGTCTCATCATCATCCACATGCTGTCAGAGCATTAGTGGACTTAGTCATAATTCTAGCATTGAACTGGAATCTCATGAGAGGCCAGGAGGTGTTAGGGCTGGAGGGGCTCCTGGGACGGATCAGGGACTAGGATTTACTCTGTGACATGCAGGGCTTGGTGGGTCATTGTCTATTGTCTTATGAGTAGAGACTTACAGAAAGTCCGCTACATAGGAACCTTCAAGTCATGAAGTTTCAAAGGTGTGAGCGTGTGTTCGCTTGTCCAGTCATGGAAGTTGGCTCACACCTTACATGCATTGTCACATATGTGCATCCTCTCCAAGTGGCCGTGCTTCCGTGTACCTCACCGTACAGTGCTGTATGGTGTTCAGCAGTGCAGCATCTTTGTTTCAAGCCCAGGAGGTCCCCAAGCAAGAGGGTAGATAGAACTGACCCAGCAAGGAACCAGAACCTGTGCCATCACCATCAGACGTGAGTGAAAGTGCAGCCGGCCCTCCCTCTCCTGTTGCCGACGACCCTTCAGCCTACCATCTCCCACCTCCTCTCCCTCCTCCTGTCAGTAACTCTTCCTGCCCGTTCACTGGATGCCAGACTCTATATGCCAGGCCAGGCAGTGGTTGTATTGTACTGTAAGGTTAAAAATGTTTAATTTTTTTGTGTGTGTGTTTTTATGTATTATTTGTGTGAAAAGTACTATAACCTATTACAGCACAGGACTATATAACCAGTTGTGTTCGTTGGGGACCTAGGCTAACTTCGTTGGACTTAAGAACAAATTGGAAGAAAGAACACACTCTTGAAACAGAACTTATTACTATGAGCAGACTTACTGTAGTAGGGTGTCTGTGTAAGCTTGATTTAAGGCACCATCAAATTCGAGGAAGGCGAGTGGGGTGAGAATCATGAGTGTGATAAAGGCTGTCCTGGTCCTAACATGTATTAGTAGCAGCGCTGCAGCTGCCCCTCCGATTCAGTGAATTAATGAGTGCCCTGCTCTAATATTGGCTGTTAATCATATGGCTGAGGCTGTGGGTTAACTAAATAGGCTCACAGTTGTGATGAAGACTAGTACAGGGAAAAGATGAACTGGGGTCCCTTGTGGTACAAAATGAACCAAGGATGCTTTTGTCTTGTGGGGAAAACCAGGCATTACGGTTCCTGCTCATGGAGGGATTGTTCGGCCTGAATGTCTTGAGAGTTGCGTGTTGGGTGTATATGAGGGTGGTAGGATCCTAGTAAACTTGTTGACCCATTAAATAGAGTGAGTGATCGAAGTTTTTGTGTTCAGATCTGTCCTCTCTGATGTGAGCTTCTTTTTTGATGTGAGTTGTTCTCCTCACTGTTAAGTAGAAATGCTGCAGTGGTAGATTCATGGGGTAGGTGTGGGGAATACAATGCTTGAGACTAGAACAATGAAGATAACAAGAGAAGGTCCTGTTATTATTTGGGTGATGAGAGAGGTCAATATGTTTTGGTTCTTCTTGTTTCTAAAGAAGTGGATTGTTTTTGTGTTTGAGTGAGTTTTAATTCTGGATTTAAGTGATAAACACGTTTTAACTTTTTTCATTGGATCATAATAATGGGACTGGAATGATTGAGGAAATAATAATGAATCATGTTGATGTCTCTAGTTGTGGTGTGTCAGTAAGGGGAGATTTAAACTCCTGTTTTTAAATAAAAAAGGTTCATGCCATTTAGCTTCTTAATGGATTTATGATATTGACACAGCTCCTTTCTCAATATTCTAGTGGAACTAATTTGAGGATGACAGGTGTGAAGCTATGATTTTTTCCCACAGATTCCTGAGCACTGTCCCTGGTATAGACCTGGTTGTATTGACATGAGGGTTGTTTGGTTTAAGTGTTGTGGAAGAGCATCTCTTTTTAGACCCAATGAAGGCCTGGCTCATGAGTGTAGAACATCTTCAGAGGAGGTTAATATTTGGATTGTCACTTCTATGGGTGGAACTCCTCAGTTGTCTCCTTCCAACAATCACAGTCCTCCTGGCTTTAGGTCTGATGTGGAGATCACAGAGGGCTCAGAGATTGGGGGACAGCTGTGTTGGGTCCTCCAGTTATCAGCGGGACTAATCAGTTTCTGCAGCCTCCAGTTATAGCAGGTATAACTGTAAAGAAAAGGATTACAAATGCATGGGCTCTTACAACCTACACTGTAGATTTGGTCATCTCAGAGCCATGCTTTGGGTTGACCTAATGCAAAATGAACAAGTAGGCTTGAGACAGAACCTGTTGTTCCAGGCCAAGCTGCTGTTCAATTGCTAAGTTGTGTCTGACTCTTTGCAACCCCATGGACAAGCATAAGATAATAAATATAAGGTACCAATATCTTGATGGGTTGAGAAGAGTCATAATTTGTGTATCTGAACTCTGGTCTCATTGGTGCCCTAGGGTGTTTAGGGTCAGAGAAGGATGATAGATTCATTTCTTCTGTCATGTAAATAATTGGTAAGGATGACACGGCAATTAAAATTAAGATGATGGCTGGTAAAATTGTTCATTTTTTTTTTTTTTTACTACTTGTGCATCTCTTCTGTTTGTATGTGTTAATTTAGTTGTTAGTCTGAGTTAATACGTTAGTATAAGTGAAATTATATGAAGAGCCAAAGAACTCATGGAAAATGTGATGATTCACATGTGATCATGGAAGTGTAGGAGCTCTTCTGTGGTGGGTGATGTTGCATCTTTAAAGCCAAGTTGAAAAGGATTGTTGTTATTCAGTTGCTCAGTCGTGTCCAACTCTTTGCGACCTCATGAACAGCAGCACGCCAGGCTTCCCTGTCCTTCATTATCTCCTGGAGTTTGCTCAAACTCATGTTCATTGAGTTGGTGATGCCATCCAACCATCTCTGACTTTGTCATCCCCTTCTTCTCCTGCCTTCAGTCTTTCCCAGCATCAGGGTCTTTTCCAATGAGTCAGCGCTTCGCATCAGGTGGTCAAAGCACTGGAGTTTCAGCTTCAGCATCAGTCCTTCCAGTGAACACTGAGGACTGATTTCCTTTAGGATGGACTGGTTGGATCTCCTTGCAGTCCACGAGACTCTCAAGAGCCTTCTCCAACACCACAGTTCAGAAGCATCAATTCTTCGGGGCTCAGCTTTCTTTATAGTCCAACTCACATCCATACATGCTGCTGCTAAGTCACTTCAGTCACGTCCAACTCTGTGCGTCCCCATAGATGGCAGCCCACCAGGCTCCCCCGTCCCTGGGATTCTCCACGCAAGAATACTGGAGTGGGTTGGCATTTCCTTCTCCAATGCACGAAGGTGAAAAGTGAAAGTGAAGTTGCTCAGTCGTGTCCGACTTGTAGCGATCCCATGGACTGCAGCCCACCAGGCTCCTCTGTTCATGGGATTTTTCCAGGCAAGAGTACTGGAGTGGGTTGCCATTGCCTGCTCCACATCCATACATGACTGTTGGAAAAACCAAATTGTTGACTAGATGGACCTTTGTTGGCAAAGTAATGTGTCTGCTTTTTAATATGCTGTCTAGATTGGTCATGACTTTTCTTCCAAGGAGCAAGCACCTTTTAATTTCATGGTTGCAGTCACCATCTGCAGTGATTTTGGAGTCCCCAAAAATAAAGTCAGCCACTGTCTCCCCATCTATTTCCCATGAAGTGATGGGACCAGATCTTAGTTTTCTGAATGTTGAGTTTTAAGCCAAGTTTTCACTCTCCTCTTTAACTTTCATCAAGAGGCTCTTTAGTTCTTCTTCACTTTCTGCCATAAGGCTGGTGTCATCTGCATATCCGAGGTTATTGATATTTCTCCCAGCAATCTTTATTCCAGCTTGTGCTTCTTCCAGCCCAGCGTTTCTCATGATGTACTCTGCATATAAGTTAAATAAGCAGGGTGACAATATATAGCCTTGACGTGCTCCTTTCCTGATTTGGAACCAGTCTGTTGTTCCATGTCCAGTTCTACCTGTTGCTTCCTTACCTGCATACAGACTTTTCAGGAGGCAGTTCAGGTGGTCTGGTATTCTCATCTCTTGAAGAATTTTCCAGAGTTTGTTGTGAGCCCCACAGTCAAAGACTGGTGTAGTCAGTAAAGCAGAAATAGATGTTTTTCTGGAACTCTCTCTCTTTTTCAATGATCCAGAGGATGTTGGCAACTTGATCTCTGGTTCCTCTGCATTTTATAAATCCAGCTTGAACATCTGGAAGTTCATGGTTCACATACTGTTGAATCCTGGCCTGGAGAATTTTGAGCATTACTTTGCTAGCATGTGCGATGAGTATAATTGTGAGGTAGTTTGAGCATTCTTTGGCATTGTCTTTCTTTGGGATTGGAATGAAAACTGGTCTTCTCCGGTCCTGTGGCCACTGCTGAGTTTTCCAAATTTGCTGGCATGTTGAGTGCAGCACCTTCACAGCATCATCTTTTAGGATTTGAAATAGCTCAACTGGAATTCCATCACCTCCACTAGCTTTGTTCATAGTGATGCTACCTAAGGCCCATTTGACTTCATAGTCCAGGATGTCTGGCTCTAGGTGAGTAATCACATCATCATGATTATCTGGGTAGTGAAGATCTTTTTTGTGTAGTTCTTCTGTGTATTCTTGCCACCTCTTCTTAATATCTTTTGCTTCTGTTAGGTTCATACCATTTCTGTCCTTTATTGTGCCCATCTTTGCATGAAATGTTCCCTTGGTATCTCTAATTTTCTTGAGGAGATCCCTAGTCTTTCCCATTCTGTTGTTTTCCTCTGTTTCTTTGCATTGATCACTGAGGAAGTCTTTCTTATCTCTCCTTGCTATTCTTTGAAACTCCGCATTCAAATGGGCATATCTTTCCTTCTCCCCCTTTGCCTTTTGCCTCTCTTCTTTTCACAGCTATTTGCAAGATAGAAGGTCTATCTAAGCAAAGCTATGATTTTTCCAGTAGTCATGTTTGGATGTGAGAGTTGGACCATAAGGAAAACTGAATGCCGAAGAATTGATGCTTTGGAACTGTGGTGTTGGAGAAGACTCTTGAGAGTCTCTTGGACTGCAAGGAGATCCAATCAGTCCATCCTAAAGGAGATCAGTCCTGAGTGTTCATTGGAAGGACTGATGCTGAAGTTGAAACTCCAATACTAATGTGAAGAGCTGACTCATTGGAAAAGACCCTGATGCTGGGAAAGATTGAAGGCAGGAGAAGGGGATGACAAAGGATGAGATGGTTGGATGGCATCACTGACTCGATGGACATGAGTTTGAGCAAGCTCCGAGAGTTGGTGATGGACAGGGAAACCTGGGGTACTGCAGTCCATGGGGTTGCAAAGAGTCGGCCATGACTGAGTGACTGAACTGAACAAATTGTGAAAATTTTTGCCCTAGTTCTGTGAAGAATGCCGTTGGTAATTTGATAGGGATCACATTAAATCTGTAGATTGCATTTGGTGGTATAGTCATTTTCACAGTATTGATTCTTCCAACCCCAAAACATGGAATATCTCTCCATCTGTTTATGTCTTTGATTTCTTTCACCAGTGTCATAGTTTTCTGTAAACAGCTCTTTTGTTTCCTTGGGTAGGTTTATTCCTAGGTGTGTTATTCTTTTTGTTGCAGTGGTAAATGGGATTGATTGCTTATTTTCTCTTTCTGATTTTCCATTGTTGGTGTATAGCTATGCAAATGATTTCTGTGTGTTGATTTTGTATCCTGCAACTTTACCCAATTCACTGATTGCTCTAGGAGTTTTCTGCTAGTATCTTTAGGGCTTTCTGTGTATAGTATCATGTCTGCAAACAGTGAGAGTTTTACTTCTTATTTTCCAATCTGGATTTATTTTATTTTTTTCTTCTCTGATTGCTATAGCTAGGACTTCCAAAACTGTGTTGAATAGTAGTGGCAAGAGTGGGCACCCTTGTCTTGTTTCTGATCTTAGAGGGAATGCTTTCAGTTTTTCACCATTGAGAATCATGTTTGCTGTGGGTTCATTATATATGGCCTTTATTATGTTGGGGTAGGTTGCTTCTGTGCCCATTTTTTGTAGAGTTTTTAATCATAAATGGGTGCTAAATTTTGTCAGGTTTTTCTGCATCTATTGAGATGAGCATATGGTTTTTAATCTTTCATTTTGTTAATATGGTGTATCACATAGATTGATATGCATATACTGAAGATAAACTTGGGATAAATCCTGGGATAAACTCAGTTTGGTCATGCTATATGATCTTTTTAATGCGTTGTTGATTTCTGTTTGCTAGAATTTCATTGAAGATTTTTCCATCTATATTCATCAGTGATACTGGCCTATACTTTTCTTTTTTTGTGATGTTTCTGTCTGGTTTTGGTATCAGGGTGATGTTTGCCTCATGGAATGAGTTTGAAAGAGTTTCTTCCCTTGAAATTTTTTGTAAGAGTTTCAGAAGGATAGGCATTAGCTCTTAAATTGAAGTATAGTTATTTTTAATAGAAATAAATGACAAATAATAAAAAGAATTTATAACTTTCTGTTTGTCTTATTTCTGATGAATTTTACTGTTTGTGAGGCAACATGAACTAGGATGCAAATGTGTTCTAAATTGACTCAACTATTATGGTGTGGTAGGTACTTGTATGTATCATGATGTGGGGGGAAGGAAGCAAGAGTGGGGTCTAAAAAAAAAACAAAATAACTACCTCATCGACTTGCTGGGCTTCCCAGGTGGCACTAGTGGTAAAGAACCTGCCTGCCAATGCAGGAGACCTAACAGGTATGGGTTCGATCCCTGGGTTTGGAAGATCCCCTGGAGGAGTGCATGGCAACCCACTCCAGGATTCTTACCTAGAGAATCCCATGGACAGAGGAGCCTAGTGGGCTACAGTCCATAGGGGTTGCAAAGAGTTGGACACAACTGAAGCGACATAACACACACACACACACACACACAGGACTGCTGTAAGAATTCAGTGAAATATTGTACAGAAACGTCTCTTAACAGCATGCTAGACAGCAGGCAGGCACTCAATACAGTTTACTTATACATTTTCTTATTCATATTCCATGCCAAGATTTGAAGTCTGTTTGATTTCAACAAATGAAAGCAGTGAAAAAAGGATTACAAATATGTCAAAACTGTGTCCTGAATTTGATTGTGATCAAACATAATTATCTGCTCCTGTCACTTCTTTTTGCACTTTCTGGCTAACTCTAGGCAAAACCAGTGGGCTGAATATTTATATTGATTCACTGTGATCAGATAGATAGGACCTTCTAAGGGAGAGAATTTTAAGATGAAAAGAGCCAAAGAAGAGGTCAGCGAACTGGGACAATTATAATGTTACAATGCACAAAGCGCTTTATGCGTCCCACTGCTCCTTCACCTCCATTGATCCTTACACGGACGAGCCAAGCATGGATGATACCAGCCTCATTAATGGGCAAGATGGAAACTGAGGCCGAGAGAGGTGAAGTGACTTGCCGACAGTCACATTCTGAGCAAAGCCAGGTCTTACACCCAGGCAGTTTTTATTCCTGTTATTCTGCCAAGATCAGTGGCCTGTTCAAGAGCTGAAGATGCAGAGGGAAAATCTTTTTAGAGACAGGACAGCCTATTTTTCCCACAAGAGAATGTAAGTACTCCAAACGATCAGTGTATGTGTTATATATATTATATATTTTGGTTTAATACTGTTCAGTTAAGCAGTGAATAAAATGGAGAAAGAAATGGCAACCCACTCCAGTACTCTTGCCTGGAAGATCCCATGGACAGAGGAGCCTGGTAGACTACAGTCCATGGAGTGGCGAAGAGTCGGACACAACTGAGCAACTTCACTTTCACTTTTCACTTCCACGCATTGGAGAAGGAAATGGCAACCCACTCCAGTGTTCTTGCCTGGAGAATCCAGGGATGGGGGAGCCTGGGCTGCAGTCTATGGGGTCGCACAGAGTCGGACACAACTGAAGCGACTTAGCAGCAACAGCAACAGTGAATAAAAATCTTAAGTCTGAAAGTAGTCCAACATCATTTTGGTAAAGCTATTGGAGCATGAGGAGTTATGCTTTGGTGTTAGCCTTTGTCCATTGTGAGTGAGGATTTGTTGAAGAAAATTGTGTTGATTTAATAAACCATGTATCAGCCTCTTAGTGGCACAATCGGCCTACTAAACTTTGGGCTGTTTGCTGTTTATTCAGCAAAGAACAATCAATAAAGCTTACTTGGAGGGCACTTGGGGACAAGAGAGGCAAGCACGTGAAGGGCCATGTGCATGTGACTTTCATGGAAAATACTCTTTGGTGATGGTGAAGTATGAAGCTATGCTGAAAGGAGAAATCGAAGGTAGGGGAAGATCAAGGGCAGCTGGCGTGCAAGCTCACCCAGCAAAAACACGCACTGTTAAACCAGTTACAAGGATTATAGTGTCTTAATTTTTAGGAAGGATTGATTGTTGAAGAAGCCAAATTCCAGTCTGTGAAAACACCAACTTAAATTTGAAAGAGACTTGACCAAGAACCATTGAGGTATCTTTTCCATGTCTCTGAGAAAATCAGGAAGCATCAAGAGTGCATGCCCCATACCTCATTCCAACCTATCAACATCCTGGCCCCAGAACGCAGTCTTCTTAAGTCAATGAGAGTCTGGGACCTACAGCTGGGCTCCCTCATGTTCCACCCCACCTCTCCCTGATTAAAAAAACAACTGGGTGTGCCCTCCCAGTAGTGCACGCATGCCTGCTCAGTGGTGTCCAACTCTTTGCAACTGTATAGACTGTAACCCGCCAGGATCCTCTGGCCATGGGATTCTCCAGGTGGGAATACTGGAGTGGGTTGCCCTGCCCCACTCCAGGGGACCGTCTCAACACAGGACTCGAACCTAAATCTTCTGCACTGGCAGGCAGATTCTTTACCAGTGCGGCCCCTATCTAGATTGAGGTATAGTTGATTGACAGTATTGTGCCAGTCTCTGATGTGCAGCAGGGTGACTCAGTAGTACACATAGAGACATTCTTTTTTAAAAAGATATTCTTTCCTATTATGGTTTATCCCAGGATATTGAATATAGTTCCCTGTGCTATACAGTATGACCTTGTTGTTAATCCATCCTAGTTTGCATCTACTAATCCCAAACTCCCAATCCATCCCTCCCCTAGCCTCCTTGGCAACCACCAGCCTGTTCTCTATGTGATTTCTGTTTCATAGATAGGTTCATTGTGCCATATTTTAGGTTCCACACAGAAATGATAGCCTATGATATTTGTCTTTTTCTTTCTGATTTACTTCACTTAGTTTGATGATCTCTAATTATACCCATGTTCCTGCAAATGTCATTATTTCATTCCTTTTTGTGGCTGAGTAATATTCCATTGTATGTATGTACCACATCTTCTGTTATCCATTCATCTGTTGACAGACATTTAGATTGTTTCCATGTCTTGGCTTTTGTGAATTGTGCTGCTATGAACATAGGGGTGCATTTCCTTTTTGAATTAAAAGAGTTTTCTCTGAGTACATGCCCAGGAGTGGGATTGCTGGATCATGTGGCAACTCTAGCTTTATGAGGAACCTCCATGCTGTTATCCACAGTGGCTGCACCAGCATACATTCCCACCAGCAGTGTAGGAGAGTTCCCTTTCCTTCATACCTCCTCTGAAAGAAGCTTATCTTGACAAATACAGATGGAGTTTTGCTCCTGCTGAATGGAGTATATAACCTGAGACAAGCAGGAATCAGTGCACAAAGCCGCCTGTCCTGGTGAAGGGCACTCTTGCTGATCATACACAGTGGGAAAGTGCAGCTGCCCAGTGTGGGTCAAGAAGGACAATAACTAGGGATGAGTTGGTTCTAATAAGTCATGTTGTTAAGCTGCTGTCAGAAGGAAAATCCCTAGGTCTCATAATACAGCCGAGGTTCACTTGATGCTTGTTACCTCTGTTGTTGTTGGTTGTTCCGTCAGTAAATGGTGTGTCTGCCTCTTTGTGACCCCATGGGCTACAGCATGCCAAACTTCCCTGTCCTTCACTGTCTCCCAGAGTTTGTTCAAACTCATGTCCATTGAGTCAGTGAGGCCATCCAACCATCTCATTCTCTGTCATCCCCTTCTCCTGCACTCAGTCTTTCCCAGCATCAGGGTCTTTCCCAATGAGTTGGCTCTTCGCAGCAGGTGGCCAAAGTATTGGAGCTTCAGCATCAGTCCTTCCAATGAATATTCAAGACTGATCTCCTTTAGGATGGACTGGTTGGATCTCCTTGCAGTCCAAGGGACTCTCAAGAGTCTTCTCCAACACCACAGTTCAAAAGCATCAATTCTTTGGTGCTCAGCGTTCTTTATAGTCCAACTCTCACATCCATACAGGATACTAGAAAAAGCATAGCTTTGACTAGATGGACCTTTGTCAAAAAGTGATGTCTCTGCTTTTTAATACACTGTCTTGATTTGTCATAGCTTTTCTTCCAAGGAACAAGTGTCTTTTAATTTCGTGGCTGCAGTCACTGTCCATAGTGATTTTGGAGCCCAAGAAAATGAAATCTGTCATTGTTTCCACTTTTCCCCATCTATTTGCCATGAAGTGATGGGACCAGATGCCATGATCTTAGTTTTGTGAATGTTGAGTTTTAAGCCAGCTTTTTCACTCTTCTCTTTCACCTTCATCAAGAGGCTCTTTAGTTCCTCTTCACTTTGTGCCATTAGGGTGGTGTCATATGCATATCTGAGGTTGGTGTTTCTCCCAGTAATCTTGATTTCCACTTGTGATTCATCCAGCCTGGCATATCACATGATGTACTCTACATATGTTAAATAAGCAGAGTGACAATATACAGCCTTGATATATTTTTTCCCCAATTTTGAACCAGTCCATTGTTCCATGTCTAATTCTAACTGTTGTTTCTTGACCTGCATAAAGATTTCTCAGGAGGCTGGTAAGGTGGTCTGGTATTCCCATCTCTTTAAGAATTTAAAGAATTTGTTCTGATCTACACAGTCAGAGGCATTAGCATAGTCAATGAAGTCGAAATAGATAGATTTTTGGATTTATTTTGTTTTTTCTATGATCCAGCATATGTTTGCAATTTGTTCTCTGGTTCCTCTGCCTTTTCTAAATCCAACTTGAACATCTGGAAATTCACGGTTTACATAGTGTTGAAGCCTGACTTGAGAATTTTGAGCATCATTTTGCTAGCGTGTGAGATGAGTGCAATTGTGTGGTAGTTTGAACATTCTTTGACATTGTCTTTCTTTGGAATTGGAATGAAAACTGACCTTTTCCAGTCCTGTGGTCACTGCTGAGTTTTCCAAATTTGCTGGCATATTGAGTGCAGCACTTTAACAGCATGATCTTTTAGGAATTCCATCACCTCTACTAACTTTGTAGTAATGCTTCCCGAGGCCCACTTGACTTTGCAGTCCAGGGTGTCTGGCTGTAGGTGAGTGACCACACCATCATGGTTATCCAAGTCATTAAGACTTTGTATTTTTTTTTTTAAACAGTTCTTCTGTGTATTATTGCCATGTCTTAATCTCTGCTGCTTCTGTTAGGTCTATACCATTTCTGTCCTTTATTGTGCCCATCTTTGCATGAAATGTTCCCTTGGTATCTGTAATTTTCTTGAGGAGATCTCTAGTCTTCCCTGTTCTATTGTTTTCCTATATTTCTTTGCATTGTTTATATAGTGTTACCTCTATTAAGAGTTAGTAATCAGTGAAGTACTTTTACTCGTATAGGAATAATATAGCGATAATTACAGCAGCTGATGGGAAGTACACTCGTGTATCAACATCTTTACCTACTGTATATATATGACAGGTTCACAGGATAAATCCTGAAAGTTGATGGATATCATGGCCCACCTATCCTAAAGATTCTTTTTATTTATTTTTTTTTTTTCGGAGTAAGAAGTTACAATGTGCACGATTATTTCACATCCAGGTAAAATCAGGATATAAACTTCAGGGTGACCAAAGAATCAAGGATAAGTGTTGGCATAGAATTGGATCTCCTTCTCCTGCAGGGTCAAAAAACGTTGTGTTTCCATTTTGGTCTGTGAAGAACAGTCATTTTGGCTGGTGATACTGGTAGGAATGATAATAGTAATACAACTGTTATCAATACAGATCATACAAATAATGTTGTCTGGTATTGAGATGGAGCAGTTGGCTCTATGTTAATGATGGCATCAAGGAAATTAATAGCTCCTGGGATTGAAGAAACACCTACTAAATGTAGGAAACAAAACCGTAAGGTTGACGGAAGCTCCTCCATGAGCTGTTTCCTGGGGATGGTCGTTACACAGTTCAGCCTGTCATGGCTCCAGTTTGCACCACGGATGCAAGTGAGAGTGAGAAAGAGGGTGGGAGGAATCTGAAGCTTCCGCTGTTAATACCGGTGAAGCTGTAGTGGGTACTCCGGTTAACAGTGAGACTAGTCAGCTTCCAAACCCTCCAGTTATGACAGGTATTACTGTGAAGAAAAAGATTGATGAAGGCCTGGGCTGCCTCTGCTGCTTTGTGGATTTGGGCATCTCAGAGCCGTGCTCCGGGGTGACCTAATTCAGCATGAATTAGTTGGCTTAAGGGAGAACCTGCTGCTCCAGCCCAAGCACCAGTTAATAAACAGAAGGGGACTTCCCTGGCAGTCGAGTGGATAAGATTCTGCCTGCCAATGCATGGGACCTGGGTTCAATCCTTGGTCCAGGAACAAGAATTAAATACACTGTACTTGCTGAGGGCTTTGAAGGCTCTTGGTCATCTTAAGATTGGCATGAGGGGTATAATTTATGTGAGGATTACAGTTAACATTGGGAGGAAGGTCATTTGCTTCGTATGTTCCAGTTATTGTTTATGGAGGGGAATATGCTTCATGACGTAGCGTGTAGAAGTTGTATGGGCTCCCCTGGTGGCTCAGATGGTAAAGAATCTGCCTGCAATACAGGAGACCCTGGTTCGATCCCTGGGTGGGGAAGATCCCCTGGAGAAGGAAATGGCAGCCCACTCCAGTGTTCTTCCCTGGAGAATCCCATGGACAGAGGAGCCTGGCGAGCTGCAGTCCATGGGGTCGCAAAGAACTGGACATGACTGAATGACTAACACATGCAATGATGTAGTAATTATTAGTGTAGGTAAAATACTCTTGTCATTTCTTGACTTAATGCTTTTATTTTTTGGCCATGGTGCATGCAGGATCTTAGTTGCTAACCAGGGATCAGACGCCTGCCCCTCTGCCGTGGAAGTACAGAGTCTTAACCACAGGACAGCCAGAGATGTTGCTTGAATAATTATTCATTTGGGTGTAAATCCTGATAGTGGTGGGAGGCCTCCTATTGATAATAGTGAGAATAAGTGAAATGGGTATTTTGTTTCATGTATATGATCATGCCAACATAGTATTGCTTGAACTGTGAATGAATAACATAAATGTTGTGAGTGTTATTATATAAATGGGTGGGTTTAGGATTGTTCTAGTTGTTACTTGTCCTGTAGGGGCAGTTGGTGGATAAGCTATGATTTTTTTGTTTGATTTAGTCTGCCTTATCCCCCAATTATAATGGGGAGTATGGATATGCTGCTACTGCTGCTGCTAAGTCGCTTCAGTCGTGTTTGACTCTGTGCGACCCCATAGACGGCAGCCCACCAGGCTCCCCTGTCCCTGGGATTCTCCAGGCAAGAACACTGGAGTGGGTTGCCATTTCCTTCTCCAATGAGTGTGGATATAGGTAGTACTAACTTTAGGTTAATGGAGAGTGAAATTTGGTATAACCCTGACAGGTGGGTGCAATTTTTTGTCACATTATAAGGATTAAGCCTGCTGTTAGTGAAATGCCTTCTGTGACTTTGGGTACTCAAATGTGGAATGGGGAGACTCCTCCTCTGATGACTAGGCCACTGTTATGACTGATGATGTGTTGGATTAAAGATTTCTGTGATGGTTCATTGCCTGATGTATAGGAGATTGATGATGATGGCGAGGGACGTCACAGGTGGTCCAGTGCTCGAGATTCCATGCTTCCACTGCAGGGGGCTCAGGTTCAATCCCCATCAGGAAACTAAGATCCTGCATGTCCTGAGATGCAGCAAAAAAATTTTTTTAAAAATTTAAATAATGATGGCTTAAATTGTGAGTAATACTGATGCAGTGGCTTGTGTTAAGAAGTATGTAGTGGCTTCTTCTATAGCTCATGGGTTAAAGTTATTGTTAGGATGGGGAGGATACCTACTTTGCTTATGTTAAATCTGAGGCAAATAAGTAATCAGTGTGAGCTAGTTGTTACAATTAAGGTGCCTGAAATAATAGCTGACACAAAGAAAATGGGGTTTCGTAGTACAGGAAGGCTATTAACCATTAGTTTCAGGGTCTGTATGGGCCTGATAGCTTATTTAGCTGATCTTACTATGCAATGTAGTATAATGTGCCAGTACCAAGAGTTTTGGATTCTTAAGTGAAAAGGATATGAAAGTGTTAGTTGCTCAGTTGTGCCCAACTCTCTGTGACCCCATGGACTGTAGCTCCCAGACTCCTCTGTCCATGGGATTCTCCAGGCAAGAAGACTGGAGTGGGTTGCCATGCCCTCCTCCAGGGGATCTTCTCCACCCAGGGATCAAACCCGGGTCTCCTGCGTCGCAGGCAGACGCTTCACCATCTGCGCCACCAGGGAAGCCTCAAGGGTCAGTCCAGTTCCTGCAATTCTAGAAATAAGATGTAAACTTCTGTCACTCTATCAAAGTTGTTTATGTTTGTGGGGTATGTTTGACAGCGTCTTGTAAGTAGCGAGGTGTGTCACATAGACGAGTCTAGTGGCCCCATCTGAAATTCTTTCAGAGTAGAGGTATAAGTGATCATACTGGAATTGTGGGTAGGAGGCTCACATTCATATGAAGAAAATTGTTAGAGATTTGGGGTTTTTTTGTTTTTATTTTGCCATGCCTCAAGGCAAGTGGGATCTTAATTCCCCAACTGGGGATTGAAAGAACACGAGTCCCCTGCAGTGGAAGCGTGGAGTCTTTACCCTACACAACCAGGGAAGTCCCTAGTAAGAGTGTTTTGATAATGAAGTTAGTTATATATAGTTCTGGTGTGTGGAGACCATGGAATGCTCCTAGGAATAGGATTGTAGTGGCCACAGGACTGGAAAAGGTCAGTTTTCATTCTAATCCCTAAAAAAGGCAATCCAAAAGAATGCTCAAACTACCACACAATTGCACTCATCTCACACACTAGTAAAGTAATGCTCAAAATTCTCCAAGCCTGGCTTCAGCAATACGTGAACCGTGAACTTCAAGATGTTCAAGCTGGTTTTAGAAAAGGCAGAGGAACCTGAGATCAGATTGCCAACATCTGCTGGATCATCAAAAAAGCAAGAGTTCCAGAAAAACATCTCTTTCTGCTTTACTGACTACGCCAAAGCCTTTGACTGTGTGGATCACAAGAAACTGTGGAAAATTCTGAAAGAGATGGGAATACCAGACCACCTGACCTGCCTCTTGAGAAACCTGTATGCAGGTCAGGAAGGAACAGTTAAAACTGGACATGGAACAACAGACTGGTTCCAAATAGGAAAAGGAGTGCGTCAAGGCTGTATGTTGTCACTCTGCTTATTTAACTTATATGCAGAGTACATCATGAGAAACGCTGGGCTGGAAGAAGCACAAGCTGGAATCAAGATTGCCGGGAGAAATATCAATAACCTCGGATATGCAGATGACACCACCCTTATGGCAGAAAGTGAAGATGAACTAAAAAGCCTCTTGATGAAAGTGAAAGAGGAGGGTGAAAAAGTTGGCTTAAAGCTCAACATTCAGAAAACTAAGATCTGGTCCCATCACTTCATGGGACATAGATGGGGAGACAGCGGAAACAGTGTCAGACTTTATTTTGGGGGGCTCCAAAATCACTCCAGATGGTGATTGCAGCCATGAAATTAAAAGATGCTTACTCCTTGGAAGGAAAGTTATGACCAACCTAGATAGCATATTAAAAAGCAGAGACATTACTTTGTCAACAAAGGTCCGTCTGGTCAAGGCTATGGTTTTTCCAGTGGTCATGTGTGGATGTGAGAGTTGGACTGTGAAGAAAGCTGAGCGCCAAAGAATTGGTGCTTTTGAACTGTGGTGTTGGAGAAGACTCTTGAGAGTCCCTTGGACTGCAAGGAGATCCAGCCAGTCCATCCTAAAGGAGATCAGTCCTGGGTGTTCATTGGAAGGACTGATGTTGAAGCTGAAACTCCAATACTTTGGCCACCTGATGTGAAGAGCTGACTCATTGGAAAAGACCCTGATGCTGGGAGGGATTCAGGGCAGGAGGAGAAGGGGACGACAGAGGATGAGATGGCTGGATGGCATCACCGACTCGATGGACATGAGTTTGAGTAAACTCCGGGAGTTGGTGATGGACAGGGAGGCCTGGCATACTGCAATTCATGGGGTCACAAAGAGTCAGACACGACTGAGCAACTGAACTGAACTGAAAGATATGATGATAATAGTGGTGTATTCTTCTGGGAAAAATATGGTGAATGGGCCTGCTGCATATTCCATGTTGAAGCCAGATATGTGTTCTATTTCTCCTTCTGTGAGATCCAAAGGGGCACAGTTAGATTCTGGTAGGGTAGAAGTAAACTATGTGATCCAGTAGGGAATGGGATGAGAAGATTATTCATAAACGTTCTTGTGTTGTGATAAGGGTTGGAAGGGCAAAGGATTCATTTATTCAGTTCAGTCACTCAGTCGTGTCCAACTCTTTGCGACCCCATGAATCGCAGCACACCAGGCCTCCCTGTCCATCACCAACTCCTGGAGTTCACCTAGATCCATGTTCATTGAGTCAGTGATGCCATCTAACCATCTCCTCCTCTGTCATCCCCTTCTCCTCCTGCCCCCAATCTTTCCCAGCATCAGGGTCTTTTCAAATGAGTCAGTTCTTCACATCAGGTGGCCAAAGTATTGGAGTTTCAGCTTCAGCATCGGTCATTCCAATGAACAGTCAGGACTGATCTCTTTAGGATGGACTGGTTGGATCTCCTTGCAGTCCAAGGGACTCTCAAGAGTCTTCTCCAACACCACAGTTCAAAAGTATCAATTCTTCGGCACTCAGTTTTCTTTACAGTCCAACTCTCACATCCATACATGACCACTGGAAAAACCATAGCCTTGACTAGATGGACCTTTGTTGACAAAGTAATGTCTCTGCTTTTTCATATGCCATATAGGTTTCTTATAACTTTCCTTACAAGGAGTAAGCATCTTTTAATTTCATGTCTGCAGTCACATCTGCAGTGAGCTTGATAAAAGGGGAATTTCCTCACAGTCCAGTGGTTAGGACTAATGCTCTAATTGCCGGGGCCCCAGGTTCAATCCTTGGTGAGGGAACTAAGATTCTGCAAGCTGTGCAGTGGCTCGATGAAGAAAGAAAATGGTACAAGGCTAATTGCTAGTGATGCTTCATGTGAAATTGTCCGTGCTCCTGCTTATAGGAATCGAGTTAGTGCATATTTTGAGTTCGAAGCTCATCTGGATGATCTAGATGATATAGAGGGGCTTCCCAGTTTGCTCAATGGGTAAAGAATCCACCTGCAATGCAGGAGACTCAGAAGATGTGGGTTCAATCCCTCAGTCAGGGAGATCCCCTGGAGAAGGGCATGGTAACCAATTCCAGTATTCTTGCCTGGAGAATCCCCATGGACAGAGGACAGTCCGTAGGGTCACAAAGAGTTGGACATAACTGAAGTGACAGAGCATGCACACACTGGATGATAGAACAGAGTAGACTGCAGCCATGAGATTAAGACGCTTGCTCCTTGGAAGAAAAGTCATGACCAACCTAGACAGCATATTAAAAAGCAGATACATTACTTTGCCAACAAAGGTCCATCTAGTCAAGGCTATGGTTTTTCCCAGTGGTCATGTATGGATGTGAAAGTTGGACCATAAAGAAAGCTGAGCACCAAAGAACAGATGCTTTTGAACTGTGGTGTTGGAGAAGACTCTTGAGAGTCCCTTGGACTGCAAGGAGATCCAATCAGTCCATCCTAAAGAAAATCAACCCTGAGTATTCACTAGAAGGACTGACACTGAAGCTGAAGCTCCAATCCTTTGGCCACCCAATGCGAAGAGTTGACTCATTTGAAAAGACCCTGATGCTGGGAAAGATTGAGGGCAGGAGGAGAAGGGGACGACAGAGGATGAGATGGTTGGATGGCATCACCGACTTGATGGACATGCGTCTCCACAAGTTCTGGGAGTTGGTGATGGACAGGAACACCTAGTGTGCTGCAGTCCATGGGGTTGAAAAGAGTCAGACATGACTGAGCGACTGAACTGACTCAAGGAATGCCATGGCTAGAAAAATTGGATTAAATATTAAAAAACATTTTTTAAGGGAGAGGAGTGCAACCTCTGATTATAAAAGTTTAAGTTTTTTGCAATTATGGGGCCTGTCACCTTAACAAACCCTTTTCTTGGGCAGAGTAATTATGAATTACACTAAAATTATATCATTAATTATTTTAAGGCACTTTTGTAAGTAGGCCTTATTTCTCGTGTCCTTTCATACTGGGAGAAATCCAGAGTAGATGGAAATCACTTGGATGGCTCTATTCTGAACTCGGATCACTTAGGACTTTAATCACTGAACAGATGATCTAATAGTGGTTACACCACTGGGGTGTCCTGACCTGACACTGTGGTTGTAAATCCTCCTGTGGTTGTAAACCCCCCTGTCACCAGGAACTCTAGAATAAGGCTGTGCTGTTAGCCATAGGGCGACCAGTTCTGTTGATTGTTTGGATCAAAAGAGGTTTCATTCTTCTGACCACTAGGTCTAGATTTTAATCACTTGGAGGCTTTTTATTCTTCGAGGTCACCCCACCCAAAATTGTTGACGCATATGAAATTGTTAGCCATTAGTGGTTTTACTTTGCAGTTAATTAAAACTCCATAGGGTCTTATTTTTCATTCCTGCCTCTTCATGGGAAGGTCAGTTTCTCTGATTGAAGGTAAGAGACAGTAAAACCTTCACGTGGCCATTCATACAAGTCCTCATTTAGAGAACAAATCATGATGCTGTCTTCACGCGGTCAGGATGCCACACCTGTTTCCTGATGTCAGGGGGCAGGCAGTGCCTCTAATGCTTATTATGCCAGAGGTAGTGTTTTTGGTAAACAGACACAGCTTACATTTGCCAAGTTCCTTTTATTTTTTAAAATCTTCCTATAGGTGCCTACCTGTTTTGGTTTAACAATATATTTGATAAATAGTTGACTATTGGTTTAGTTTTACTTACTATTATCAGTATAGTGTTAGTCATCGATGTAAGCTTATGCTTACATTTCTTCTTACTCATAAAAATTTCTTCTTACTCATATTAACATTAGTGCTTCTATAAATTAATGGATTAGTGCAGGGTTAAACTAGGAGTTGATTAATTTGTTGTTGTTATTAAGATAATGTTGAATGCTTTCCTAACTGATGGCTAGATAAGGTTGTAGACTGTTTCTAAAAAGCTGTACCTCTTCAGATGAACATTTAAGTTTTAGTTTTCTGAGTAATTTTAAAAGTTGAACTAAAGTTCTTTTCTGGACAGCCAGCTTTCACAGGCTTGTTTGGCTTATCACGTCTACTTACAAATCTTCTATTTTGCCACGTAGATGAATCTGTTCTGGGCAGCTGATTAGCTCATCTGGTTTTGGCACATTTAACTTAAATTCTCTTGTTAAATATTTACTAGTTAAATTATGCAAAAGTAAAAGGGATAAGCTCTGATTTTTATTACTTTTAATATTTCTTTCATCACTCCCTTGTGGTACATTTTTTTGTTGTTGTTTAGTCTCTCGGTCGTGTCTGACTATTTTGCAACTCCATGGACTGTAGCCCACAGTCTCCTCTGTCCGTGGACTTCTCCAGGCATGAATACTGGAGTGGGTTGCCATTCTCTTCTCCAGCGGATCTTCCTGACCCAGGGATTGAACCCGGTCTCTTGCATTGCAGACAGATTTTACTGCTGAGCCACTGAGGAAGTCTAATGCCAAACAGTTTTTGAATTTCTATCTCCTGTACTTAACTTTTTAAATGAGTTTTTATTGGAGTAGCTTTGTAGTGTTAGTTTCTGCTATTCAGCAACGTGAATCAGCTGCACGTCTACATATAGCCCCTCTTGTTTAGATATCCTTCCCGTGTAGGTCCTCACAGAGCTCGGAGTTTCCTGAGCTATGCAGTAGGTTGTCATTAGTTATATACACTGTTGACAGTATGTATAAAAGAGATATATCAGCCTCACTCTCCCAGTTCATCCCACCACCCTCAGCCGGGTGTCCATCCATACATTTGTTCTCTGTGTCTCTGTTTCTGTTTTGCAAATAAGATCATCCGTACCATTTTTTCTAGATTCCACATACATGCATTGATATATTTTTCTGATTTAATTCACTGTTTACCAGTCCCTAGGCCACGTCTCCGTCAATAACCCAATTCTGTTCCTTTTCTGCCTAATGCTCCATTGTCTACATGTACCAGATCTGCTTTATGCATTCATGTCGATGGACATTTTTGTTGTTTCTAAAAATGGTTGTGTCCTGCTGTTGTTAATAGTGCTGCAGTGAATGTTGGGGTGCCACCTGTGCCTTTCTGAATTATGGTTTTTTCTGGGTATATGCCCAGGAGTGGGATTGCTGGGTCATTATCTTCTGTGCTTTAGATATTGGGTGAATGTTTTGTATAACTTGTAGTAGTTGAATGTGTGGGTGGTTTGGACTGGATTTAGTTCAGGGTGTTTGTGACTCATGCATTCTCCTGGGTGTGAGCTAGGTGCTCCGTCTAAGCTGTACCTTGATTTCTCCAAGCAGCTTTCCTGGTGGCTCAGCTGGTAAAGAATCCACCGCAAGGGGGACCTGGGCTCGATCCCTGGATTGGCAAGATCCCCTAGGGAAGGGAAATACTACCCACCCCAGAATTCTGGCCTGGAGAATTCCGTGGACTGTATAGTCCATGGGGTCACAAAGAGTTGGAGACGACTGAGCGACTTTCACTACCTTATTACGACTTGTTTCCTCTCAGTTAAGTGGTTTACAGGTTAATGTGATACTTGAAAAGGGTGATGGGCAGTGTGTGCGTGTTTCATGGCCTGATTCAATTAAACACTGAATTCTGAATTTACTGCTAAATTGTTTGGTTTTCATGAGTCATAGGAAATAAGTTCTTAAAATAGAAAATGTAGCCCATTTCTCCTCATCCCATAACTTACACATCTGACCCAGTGTTTTTATGTATTCTGAGTATGCTTACTGCAGTTCATTTTTAGGGTTTTGCTGAAGATGGCAGTGTATGGACTGGGTTAGCAAGCGCTGATGAGGTTTGCCTGTGTTTATTGATTATAGAACAGATTTCTTTACGTGTATAAAGCTCTGCTAAGTCCTAAGTGTAAAGCTATTGCTAGTAGTATTCTGGTGAATAATTTTGTTATTGTGACTATGTGGGTTTAGGCTTGGTGTAGTGGGGTATCTAATACTAGTTTGGGTTTCAGCTGTCCTGTACTCAGGAAACATTAAAGTCACTTTCAGTTTATCTCTGCTATGGCTTTTTAAGGCTTAGAACTTGTTTGTTGTGGTTATTCTGTAACACTTTACACTGGTGTTTTCTATTAACTTGGATTACTTGTATGATGACAGTGGCTGACAGGAAATTTACCAACGCTAGATAAACTTACTCAGACTTCATTTATGACTTAATTTTGATTACTGCTGTTTCCCTTGGGGGTGTGAGTAAGCCAGGCATTGTGAGCTACTATTTTCATGTGCTTGATACTGGCTCCTTTTAATCTTTATGATGTTTGCATGAACAATTTTATTAAAAACAAACAGGCTGGGAGCAAACCCATGTTAATGGAATTCAGTGCCTGCCTTTTAAGTATTTTAGCTACATTAACAGGTGAGTTTGTATATTTTATGTAATAACGTAGCTTATGTATGGTTGATCTATATAATTTATGTTGAATTGAGTGCTGATTTTTTAACTTATTTTGGTAAAAGATACACTCCTTATATAGACAGACACCTCCCTAGATCTAAGTAATTCATTGATACGTTTAGGGTTACTTTCTAGGTCTGTTTTCCTTTGAGCATGGAAATGTTTGTTAAACAGATCCACTAACAAACTGTGTATTTGTATTTTTTGCCTTGTTTTGGGGGTTTGGCATGATGTCATAGGCACACAGAGCACAGCATTTAGTGGGGGTGGTAAGGGCAGTTTGTTTCGCGGGTTACTTACTGTTTAATGCATACATACGTGTACACGTCCACAGGGAATGTAAACTAAAATGAGGCTGTTTCAGTGCCAGACTGGCCGCAATAAATCGTCTGAGATTAAATGCAAGACAAGAGGGAGGAACCCAGCATACACACTGCCAATGAGAATATAATCCAACTGGTTCCACCACCTTGCAGACCCATTTGGAAGTATTTAGCTATGTTGAAATTGCATATACCCCCTGACCCAACAATTTCATTTCTATAAATACACACCCAACACATGTGCACAAGATGTTCAAGTATGTTTATTTGGTGCCACAGCTGGTTGAAATCAAGAATCTAAAATTTTTCTATCAACAGAGAAATGATAAGTAAATGTGGCATATACATTCAATGAAATACCAAGTGGCAAAAAATAAACCAACTAGAGTTACATATATGAGATAAATTTGAAAATACTATTGACTGGAAAAAAGCAAACTGCACATGTTATACACTGTGGATACATCTGTACATATAGTACAGACAAGAAAAACAGAAAGGATGTCCAGCAAATTCAGGACAGTTTACCTTTGGAAAAGGAAAGAGTAAGATTAGAGGTGGTGGTACTTAAAAGGATAACTTCATTTTCTCTTTAAACAGGGGCCCTTAAAGCAAATGATGGCAAAATGTTATGACCTACCAGAGCTGGGTGATATCTACCACAGGCATTATCCTATACTTTCAGTGCTTGACAGATTTCAAAAATTAAAAGTAGCCAGGGGCTTCCCTGGCAGTCCAGTGGTTAAAGTGATCGTGTTTCCACGCCAGGGGCACAGGTTCCCTCTCTGGCTGGGGAACTAAGGTCCCGCATGCTGCGTGGTGCAGCCAAACCCAGTAACCAGACGGCGTGGTATCAGGGAGAGACTACTGCTGCCCACCGTTTGTTAAACCAGTTTCCTGTGGTACACATTGTTTGTAGAATTGTAATTTAGTATGAGTTTGTATGATTGTAATTTTCTATTTTACACTGTTGTCGGTTAGACAGGCCTCCCCCAGTTTCTTAAACGGGAGGACAGACACTGCTGACCCCTAACCCGTGGTCCCTTCTCTTGCTAACAGAACCAGTTTTGTTTAGCTATCAGAAGGCTACATGCTTCGCAGGGTATTCACAACCTAAGGGGAGGGATCTTGATGACTTGAAGCCAGTCACAGCAATTCTGTTCTCCATGTTAATAACTGATTTGGAAATAGGCATTTAACGGCTCCCAGTAAGACACGTAGGTGAAATCTACCAAGGGGCTTGGGTGAAAAACCTTGGAGAGACACGGACATTGTTGTACAAGCAGATGATGCCTGGAGATGTCAGCACTGTGGTACACCACAGAGGGTCAACCCAGAGGACAAAGAGGACAGGCAGGAAAGCGGACAGAGCCTGGCTCCCTGGTTACACTCCTGAGCCACTGAATTTATCACCTGTGGAACTGAGCCACCCAGACTTCTTGTGAAATAAATTTTCCTTAGTGTTGTGTGTTAGGGCTTTCCCTGGTGGCTCCGCTGGTAAAGAGTCTGCCTGCAATGTGGGAGACCTGGGTTCGGTCCCTGGGTTGGGACGATCCCCTGGAGAAGGGAAAGGATACCCACTCCAGTATCCTGGCCTGGAGAATTCCATGGACTATACAGTCCATGGTGACAGGGTCGCCAAGAGTCGGACACTTTCTGAGCAACTTTCACTTTCTAAGTGTTTTAAGACCCACCTTAGTTAGATGTTCTGCTCCTCATAGTTGATTGTATATTGATAAAATCATGCTCTTTATCAAAACACAGATGTCTGAAGAATGTACACATTCCAGCGAGTTCATGACAACTATAAAGATCTTGTTATTCTCATACGTCTGGAGGCAGGAATTTTGCAAACTACACAAATAGCTGTAGCTTTACCAGAACCACCCTAGTTTTGCTTCACTTTCTCAGTCACTGAACAGCCTGAACGAGAATGAGCCTGTTTTGGGGACTGTTACCCATACTAGGAAATGTGACTGAGTCCAAATTTGCTGCTTTGGAAGTATTTGAAGGCCTTTAGTTCACAACATTCTTCTGTAACTCTTCACACATGGTTCCCTAAAGATGTTTGAATGTGTATTCTCACTTTCCAACAAGAGGGAGAGCCCATGGGCAGACGTTTTTCCTGCCCATGCCCCACGCCCTGGCAGATCCAAAGTCCAGTATTCTCACCCACGTTGTAAAGCCAACTCCTAGAAGTCTGGGCAACACTTTCATTTAAACACTATGCTTCTGTAATAAACGACTACAAAGGTATGAACAATAAAGTGGATTTATTTTAAAAGACTACAAAATTTGACACAGAGACAACATAAGGCCCACAGGAATTATTAAATATAAAAATGATTGGCTATAAACAATGTAAAAATACCTTCCCCGGCCCCCATACAGAACATAATTTAAGTATAGCAGTTATAAATCTCTGTACTGTATGTCCTTTTCCCTTTTAAAAGAACCGTTCTCAAAGGTCTGCTTATGTAACAGTGGCTTTGGTCTCACGTTCTCCTTGAAATTTTTATTGACCACAAGGATCTTTTTACTCCTAACTCCTACCATAGCAGATGGAGGCTAATTAGTCGTGGGTCCTGTTTAAAAAAAAAAAAACCGTGAAGAAAGGTTCTAGGATGCCCTGAAATACCAGTGAAGGTCGTATCTTTGGGTGGCCGGCCAGGAGCTCCCCTCTGCACCAATGAAACGAGTGAAGTGAAACCTGGGGACAAGGAGCACTTCCGCTGAGCACCGGCCTGCTGGGGCCATTCCCTCAGCCAACGGTGTGGGGACCCCGAGCGGGCACCCCAAGGGGGCCCAGGCGGTCTGCTGGGCGGAGACGATACTTCAAAGGACAGCGGAGCCTGCCAACCAGCCTGTGGTAATCTCTGAACCCAGGGTAGACCTAAGCCCCCTCTCCTCCCTTACTTAGCACACCCTGCGAACACACACACACATCCTTGGCTGGTTCCATGACCTGAGCAGGCAGTGGTGACGTTGCCACTAGCAACCAAACTGACACCAACAGATGAGGTTCTGCATCAGGAAGGCAGCAGAGGTTGTGTTTGGGCATCTGTGTCTGAAACCAATCCATGACACAGTGGCAGGTGAGAGAGGAGAGGAGGATGGGCCATTAACCTATCTCACTGGAAACACAAGTCCACTCTGGAGTCTTGAGTGAAAACTCTTAACGGGAGGACAAGAAAGGTCTAGCCTGTGAAGCACTTGGTTAGAAAGCTGCTGTTATAAAAAGACCTCCTTTAAGAACAGTCTCATTCAAAGTGCCCTGGCTGGCTCTAAGACAGCTGAACTGGGCACTCCCTTTCTTAAGGTCTCCTCTGAAGAGAAACTAGGGCAATGTCTGTGTGGGAACAAGAACCCTAAGATCTGCTATGAATCGACAGGCCCGGGAATCTGGAGAAGCTGGCCTCAAGGCAGCCAGAGCCCCAGGCCCACCGCTGCAGGTACTGAAGCAGCACCTGGTCCATCCTGCTAAGGAGACAGAGCGGGGAAGCTCTCAAATAGAAAATCGGAGGTTGAGGTTTTAAAATAAGATGGGCTCCAAAAAAACACTGAACAGAAGCTGAATTTCAGGAGAAATAATCGTGTGGCAAAAAGGAATGAACCATTTTCTGTCTCATAGTATGAACTCATCTCCAGACACGAGTGGTGAAGGCCTGCTTTACAATTGCTTTCAACTGCACTGTGCAAGATGGATCTGATCTTTGGTCCTTAGTTAGGGTAGCAGTTTCTTCCATTTTTCTATGTGTACTTTTACATGGGGTTGCTGACACTGTTGTTTTTATAACATGTAAAATATCAGCATCTCCCATACATTTTCTATTAGGCTATAAAAGGTCTCAGAGTTAGTAATTATATCCTAAAATGTTCCAGTATAATTTTTAAGGCAGAGTGAGATATGGCAAAAGCCTGGGTTTTACATGTGTAAGGAAAAAACCTAGACCAACATTTAAAATAATGATCTCTTAAATACACATTAAACTGTATCTAGTCATCAAAAAGCAAAGTCACAGCTAAGCAAATTAAAAGTGAAACCATTTATAAATGGATGAACTTCATCACGCTGTTTATACAGCTATAAAGCATAATTTGAAAGCTAACCCTAGTAACAATGATGGAATAATTTATCATCAGTTGAGCTATGTGATTTAAAGGAACAGCTGCTCTTACCTCCAAACAAAAACAAAACTTCATCTGACACAAGTTTCAACTGTTATAAAAAAAATTTTTTTAAAGCCCTCTGGCCTTATTTATGGTGACTGATGCACAGTCCAATCAATACTGATCAAACTGCCGTCCTGCCTTGCTCTCCAAAAATCAGCGGTTTAACAAGGACCCAGGGTCTACAGAAGCTGCTGCACCCCGCGGCGGCAACCTTGCACACCCATCCCCTCAAGTCTCTAAGCATTCAAAGGTTCGGTGTACTCTCTCCTCACGACGGCGTCCCCTTTTCTCTGCTGTGGCTCCTTACATTTTTCACGGAGCATAAAGGAGAAGTCAGTCAGGTATGCAAGACTTGCTAGAAATCCAAACACCTGAAGAGGGAAAGGGGACAAAGACTTCATGAGGAATTGTGGAGTATACTCTCATTTCCTGCTTGACTCTGGACCCATTTTACATAGCAAGACAACTCAATTTACTTTTATACGCATGGTCTGTAGCCCACCAGGCTCCTCTGTCCATGGATTTCCCAGGCAAGGACACTGGAGCAGATTGCCATTTCCTTCTCCAGGGACTCTTCCTGACCCAGGAATCGAACCCACGTCTCTCGAGTC
The DNA here is from genome assembly GCF_023699985.2 of Odocoileus virginianus. Lineage (NCBI taxonomy): Eukaryota > Metazoa > Chordata > Mammalia > Artiodactyla > Cervidae > Odocoileus > Odocoileus virginianus. Next base: position 5,205,360 of record NC_069699.1, read on the forward strand.
TCCTGCATTAGCAGGCACGTTCTTTACCACTAGTGCCACCTGGGAAGCCCCATTCTTAAGTTAAAAAAAAATTTCAGAATAATGCCCATTAGTCAAAGTCTCCCAAAATATCAATGTCCTGTCTTGGGGTGTGTGTGTGTGCAGTGCTAATCTGTGAAGCTAAGGTTAATAATGAAAACCAAGTCCTACTACATGCTGTAAAACAAGACTGTCAGCATGGTTAAGACTGCCACACAGATGAAAAGAGCAGGTAACCGCGCCTGGGCAACAATGAAAAGTTATTCACAGCAAAACATTCTACAGTGAAGATACTTTCCAATTACCTAAGAACTATTTTCCAGTTCACTGTCACACTGTAATGACACAGCAACGGGATGCCACTACCTACTTCCTCTTCCTTAAGTCACTTCCTCATTGCGCACGTCTAATATCTGATCAAACATTCTGAGAATTCTGTCGAGAGACAGAAGAACAGTTCAAATTTAGCTTCCTCACTGACAAGCCCTTTAAGACAGGGGCCAAAAGAGTGCTCAGCAGAAAGGGAAAATCGCGGAGCACTAGGGCTCCAGCCCCACACCTTAATAGCTGGTGGTCGTTTGCCGCAGGCTCTCGCCCCAGCACCGGCCCTCCATCCTGCCGCATTTCACAGGAAAGCAAACTGAACTTCCTCGTTCACCGGAGTGTGCCCAACACATCCAGCCAAGGTGGAACGATCAATTCCACCCCTCAAAAACCCAAGTCCCTTTTCCCCTCTGGAGTCTTTATTTGGCTTGATGGCATCTGTCCCCTTATTTGGCTGGCAAATATATTCCATACTTTAAAGGCCAGACCAGATGTCACCTTGTCTGTGACGACTACCTCAGAGAGCTCTGGTCTATACAGGATCCCCTCTGCATATCACCCAATGATCTTCTAGCTTTTTTGCTCACATCAGAATTTTTTTTTTTTAAATAGACTCCCTCACTCATTTGAATCTATATAATTTTCATACTTAAATAGCTGTAAGAGGTAATTAAGCATATTATAAGTACTGAGCTTTTAAACCACCACTCTTAAAACATATTCAATGAAACTGAATACGGTAACATTCTAACACACCACCTAATTAAAACACACAACTAAGCTTTTAAATATCTGGGAATTTGAGGACATGCTCCTTCCCACCCTCCATAAACTGAACATTTCCTCAACTTTATTTCACTTTTCACTTCCTCCACAGGATTTTTATAGTAATACACTTTTATACTAGAAATTACTGCTTCACCTTATCATATTCTGCAACAAAAATGACTATAAACTAAAATTAACCGTATAATCCCTGGCTAAATACTTGATGCATTTTAGCAATAAAGGTTCAGCATTAATTTTATTTCCATTTTGTTTTTACATGTTTAAGTACTAAGATGTTGTGTTCATGTAAGTAGGTAGATAATATTACAGCCAACCAATTCTCTGAATGCCTTTTGAGTTGTTCTAAGCAGTTTGAATGATCTATATGCTGATGTTTCCATTAATTACAACTGCAGTTTTGTTATGAACAAAGCATTAATTGGAAATCGGCTGACTAGTGAGAAGACTTCTTAACTAATTGTTAATTGTTCATATTCACAGCACTGGCCCTGATTAAATCCACGATCTTTGATCTGCAATTCAAAAAGCTACAAAAACTCAAAAGTTTCATGATTTACTTGGCTCAAAACTGACACAAGATAAAACTATTTAGTCTTTACCCATCTCTTTTACTGTGAATATTCAGAATAATATTAATATGCAGAAACATTAACGTTGGATAACAAGGTGCTGCTCAGACTGTCCAAAGGTGTGTCAGACAGTGTATGTACAGTTATTGCCTTTCTAAAATCCAGAATTTTCTGAATTCTAAAAAACATTGGCCCCTCAACAATTTCTGATAAAAAAACGTTTACTTATCTCTCCCTTCTATTAGACTGAGCTTTGGGGTCATACCTCTGCTATCCCCTACACTTAAAACAGCACCTGATATGTAAGTGTGCTTTTGTTGAACTGAAAAGAGGAGAAATTTTAAGATAATCAGTCAATCCTACCACTTCCATTAGCAATAATGTTCATAGGCAGAGTAAGTGGATTTTTGTTAACTCAAATTCTAAAGACAGGTTCTAGGTTTTTAAGGCTATCATATTTATTTGCTTTTAGGTCCTCTATTGAAAATAACACTAAAAAAAATAAGTTAGACAAACGACTCTCCCTTATTGTATAATCTGCTAAGTACTTTCCAAATGCTGTCTTTTTAAGCAAACAAAAACAAGCAAAGGTAAAGGGTACTTACAATTGCTGCAATTTCGGTTATGGTATTGTCATGTGTCAAAGCGAAAATGATGGATGCCACCAGGAGTACCAGTCCTGTGCCCAGAGTAATAAAGAAATCCTACACACGCATGAACAGAGGGGTACAGACAACAGCGTTAGGCTGGTTGAAAACAAGTGTGTTCTACTTTTTAACTTTTAAAAAACAGTGACTTCTTTTTTCTTTACTCAGACTTACATATTTCAACTAACTTTTCAATAAGCTTGGTATTTCATAAATACCCTGTAAAGGAACACCTTATAAATATGTACAGGCTGTATTCAGAATACAGCAGAAAATAATCTTTTAATAAAAATAGTTCTCCATTATCACCTGTATGTGGAATCTAAGAACTAAAATCAATGTGTGTAACTTTGAAACAGACCCACAGATGCAGAGAAACTAGTGGTGACAGGGGGACCAACTATCTTGTTTAAAATAAGCAACAAGATGTAAGTACTGTATGGCACAGGAAAATTAGCCATTATTTTCTAACTGTCTTTAAATGGAGTATAATCTATAAAAATACTGAATTGCTGGGTTTTACATCTGAAAGTAATATAAAATCAACTATATACTATTACAAGTAAATAAGATGAAACACACATGCATTTATGTTTATCTTTTTCTTTAAGACATAAAGATCAAAGCCATAAGATGAAACACCATCTTACTTCCAGCAAAAAAAAAAAAGGCATTTTTCTTTCCTTTTCAGGTAACCCATGCTAGGATGGCCTCTCTGAGTACTTTGTTGCTTTTAAAGTACTTTGGACAAGAGACTCAAAAGGACTATCCATCATTAACTCGATAAAGTTAGACTAACAGTCTGTTTTTCAGACACTTGAGCTTTGTTGTATAGCCTGTTTTTCACTGTGCCCACCAGGTCACCCAGCACAAGCTTGCATTAACAGGATGAGATTGTCTACCATGTGAGAGAACCCACAGCTCATCGGAAGGCAGCTTGCAGCACTGGACTGGCTTCCTGGTTTCCAAGAGCACTCTCGGGCGTCACCTCATGAGGCGTGCTCTCAGAGGCTGACTGCAAACAGTGCTTGACACACAGATTTGATTCAGAGGAGAAACTGGAACCATGAGTCACTCCAAAGGGTTTTAAATCTGGTATTTCTTGAGTTTTCTCAAATACATTCTCCACTAAACCTACTATCAATAAAACTACCCAAAACAGAATTCACTATTTTGTTAGTTCAACATTTATAAAAACCACTTGATTTTTCTCTTTGCTTCTAAAAGAGGTGTTTTTCTGCAGTTTTTCTTTTTTTCTATTCCTTTGAATTATTATTTCAAACATGTTACTTACAGAACTATTAATATTTGGAGTACACATGAAGTATTTAAACAAGACAGTCATTTTGAGACAGGATGTAGTATTCAGTAACGTGGGTTCTAGAGCTAGACTACCTGAGTTCACATACCAGTAATATTCCTTCCTGGCGGCATGACTGAATTAGTTACCTATGGAGTGTGTGCTTGTGTTTCCCCATCTGCAAAATGAGTAGTAACAATATTGTATTCATAGGTGATTCTATAGATAAGAGTTCTTTAATCCAAGAAAACTCTCAGACTAGTGCCAGATACATAATAAATATTTCATAAACACTGGCTATTGTTATTCTTGATTAATGTAATGGGACAGAAAAGATTCTCTCTTCAAAAAGATCACTGTTCCACCCTAGACACCACAACCACTATACACTCAAAACGTTTTCTCAAAAAGAAAACCTTACACAAACCAATTTTAAGTATGTTAGAAAGCAGACGGTAACTTTTAAATCAAAGAAACATGACTTCCTTACAATGTTGGTTGAAAAGTAGAATATACAAATATGTTTAAAACTTTCTATAAGACCCAAAAGAAATATTGTAAGATATTTTACAAAAACTATTTTAAGATGAAGTGACTAAATTTTTTTTAATCAGTATTTTAAAATCAGTATTTACTCATAACTTTTTAAATGTTGGGAGTTTGATGTAATAAAGTGTTCTACCTTTTGCTTATTTTGACCATAAAAGTAGAAAATACTTTATATTGTTTCTCGTCCAAAAGATCAATGTTCTTAAGCACAACCAACCATTTCTGGGGCTTCCCTGGTGGTCCAGTGGGTAAGAGCCTGCCGGCCCCAGGGCAGCGTAGCCTATGCGCCCGGAGTCCGTGCTCCCGCCGAAGTCACCGCACTGAGACCCGAGCGCCGTGATCAGCCAGCGGCCCGCCTGTCGCAGCCAGAGGAGGCCGGCGGGCAGCGACGAAGACCCAGTGCCGCCAGGGAGTAAACAGGGTTTTAAAAGAACTAAACGCTTCTGAAATACTTTCATGGAAAGTAATGCTGTTTGGCTGTTGGACGAGAAACGCATGAATGTGGTCATCAGAGGCTTCATGGATTTGATTCAGACTCTACCTGATTTTCAAAGTTATTTAATTGTTCAATATCAACTTTTTGTTGCTTCATTTTTCAACCTTAAAAGAATCATTATGTATATGTACTTTTTTATTGACGTATGACTGATTTATCCTTTTGTGTTCAGGTGTAATACAAAGTGATTCAGTTATTTTTTCAGATTATATCCACTAGAATTGACTGTAAGGTACTGAGTGCTGTTCCCAGTGCTGCGCAGTAAGTCCTTACCGCTCCTCTTTTACGGGCAGTTTCTTGAGCCCACATCCCTAATGTGCCCCTCCTCTCTTCCTCACCTCTGTGGCAACCACAGGCTCGCTTTCTCTGTTTTGTAAGTATATATTCTTTTGTATTTTTAAGAATCCACATGTAAGTGATATCATGTAGTATCTGTCTTTCTCTGACATAGTATAATATTCTCTAGGTCCAGTAACATGTTACTGCAAATGGCAATATTTCATGCTAAAAAGAATTATTTTAACAGACAGTATCCAATCAAAATGGTGGGACAGAAGGACATGGAACTTGCTTGCACCCACAAATACATGAAAAATGCATCGACAAATGGAACAATTCTCACAGCACACCTATTGAACACCAGCAGAAGGCCTCAAACCCCTGAAAGGATAGGAATGATCTTCAAGTGACAGGCAGGATGAAAGGGCAAAAAAAAAAAGCAGCAGAAAGGACCTGTACCCCTGGGAGGAGCTGGAAAAAGGAAAGGTTCTCAGAGTGTGGGAGGCCGCCTCCCTGGCCAGGAGATGAGCCAGCACGGACAGGGAGCTGCAGAAGAGTGCGCGGCCAGGTGCAGAGGAGCCAAACTCGCACACGCGGTCCAGGCGGCCACCCTGCGCGCCCCGGGCCCGGGGAAACACGTCCAGGCGGAGGCGGGGTGCAGGCCTGCGGACAGGACTGCTGTCGGCTGCACGGAGACGGCCCGAAGGGGCCAGCGTGCACTCTAGCCACAACCTCAGGGGCTCCTGCCTTGGCAGGTGCCGGGGAACAAACGACAGCAGGCTGTCCGTGCACAGAGCTGAACCCCAGCCGGACCCAGGGGCCAAGCGGCTTAGGAGCAGGACCGCGGTCTCTGCCCATGGCTCCGGGAGCCGCCAGCGTCCATCTCTGCTGGCAGCTGTGTAAACCCAGCACCCACAGAACGTCCCGCGGCTGACAGATGCAGCCTGAGCAGCTGGGGGCTTCCCGGACACGTGCACACAGGGCCAGGGCCTGAGCCCCTCCGGGGGCACCACTCCTGTGGTGCTGGGCTGGTGGCCTTGTGAACACCAGGCCAGAAGGACCCCGGGGCCAACTGATGGCCGTGCCAAGGCTTCGATGGGGCGAGGGCAGAGCTGACCACAGCACAGCTGAGCTTCCTAACAGGTGCCAGCTGAGCAGACTCACCTGAGAACCGCTCTGAGGAAGACTCAGTGGGGACGCTCCCGTCCCCCGACCTTGCAGCACAACTCAGAAGCACATCCGGGAACTTCTACTCAACAGCGAGGGCACACACCTGGCCCCCGACAGGCCAGTGACCACCCGAGCAAGGAGGCCCCGCCCGAAGCCCACCGCACATGCTGGTCACGCCAGTCACACCTCCTGGCATGGGCAGAACGGCGAGCAGATGCTGAGCAAAGCCGGGGCAGGCGTCCGCGCTGAAAGCAGCCCCCGCCCCCAACAGCGGTCGACAGGGCCACACAAGGGTGCTTCCACGTAAAAACAGCCCTCCAAAACCACAGCAGATAACTGCTTCTCCTAAATGCATACAGCAAGGGAAATACAAGTAAAATGAGGAAGCAGAGGAACCACCCTCAATTAGAAGATCAAGTGAAATCCCCTCAAAGAACAAACAACAAAACAGACCTCTTCAGTCGAATACATGGCAAATTCAAAAAGGAGATAATGAAACAGTGAAGAAACTGAGGACTACTGATAGAAATGCAGATTACTATGAAAAGGAACTAGAAACTAAAAAAGGAACCAAGAAAAATTAGTGAATTCATTTCTTGAGATGAAAGTTGAGCTAAAAGTAGTGAATAATGGAATGAAAAATGCAGAACAATTAAGTGACCTGGAAGATAGAATAATGGAAATCACCCAATCAGAACAGCGGACATAAAACCAAATTAAAAAAAAAAATGAAAGCAATATGAGAGACCTATGGGATAACAAAGTGTGCCAATCTGTGCACAAGTAGAATTCAAAAAAGGGAAGAAAGAGAAAAGGGGACTGAAAATGCATTTGAATAAATTATGGCTGAAAATATCCCAAATCTAAAGAAGGAAACAGATATCCAGGTACAGGAAGCAGAGAAGAGTCCCAACCAAGGTAAACCCAAACAGACCTACACCAAGACATACTTCTCTACAGAAACTCTGCAGGCCAGAAAGGAATGGCAAGATACATTCAAAGTCCTGAAAGGGAAAAATCCGAAACCCGAGATACTCTATTGAAACAAAGAATTTCCCAAACAACTAAAAACTAGAACAATACAGCAATACTAAACCCATCCTAAGGAAAATACTGAAAGGTCATCTGTAAACGTAAACAAATTTTAAGCATCTACAGGAAAGAGAAAATCATGATCTGAAAGTAAATTACTTAGGTAAGCTAGTATACAGATTAAAAAATCAAAAATTTCTGTGAAGTGGGAGGTTGGGATTGACATATGTACACTATTGATACTCTGTATAAACAGATAGCCAGTGAGCACCTCTGTACAGTATGCAGTGCTCTCTGGAGACCTGAGCTGGAAGAAAATCCACAAACAAGGGGCTGAATGCGTACATGTAGCCGACTCACTGTGCTGAGCAGCAGGAGCGCTGTAAGGCGACTGTGCCCCAATGAAAACTGAAACACAGCCGCATACAGATCACTGAAACGGAGCAGGGAGGCGAGAGGTGAACCCTGACACAAATGGGTGTAGCCACAACGTGCAACAGTATGGAGGCGCCTCAAAAACTACGAACAGAGTTGCCACAAAATCCTGCAATCCCACTCCTAGGCATAAACCCAGACAAAACTGTCATTTGAAAGGACACACACACCCCAGAGTACACAGCGTCACTATTGTTGCCAAGACATGGAGACAACCTAAAATGTCCATCAACAGATGAACAGGCCAAGAAGATGTGTGTGTGTGTACATTTATATACACACAACGAAATGTGACCCCATAAAGAGAATGAAATTACACAATTTGCTGCAAAATAAATGGATTAATCTTACTAAGTCAAGTAAGTCAGAAAGAGAAGGACAAATACCTTATCACTTACAGGTGAAATCTAAAATATGGCCACAAATGAACCTACCTATGCAAGAGACTCCAGACACAGAACAGATGGGTAGCTGCCCCGGGGGAGCAGGGTGGGGGAGGGATGGATTGGGAGTGTGGGTGAGCAGAGGCAAACTGCTATATACGGGATGGGTGAACAAGGTCCTTCTGCGTAGCACAGGGAACTAGATCCAGTATCCTGTGATAAACCACAGTGGAAAAGAATAGGAAAAAGAACTGTGCGTCTATGTGTGTGACTGAATCACTTCACTTTGGGGCAGAAATTAACACTAAGTCAACTATACTTCAATAGAACTTTTAAAATGCAAAAAAAAGGTAATAGTTCTTATGTTACAAAAGGGTATAAAGAAAAAAGTAAATCTTAGGTATATTATCAATATAGGACCCAAAGCTTGCTTCTCATTAAAACAATAATAAAATCCTAACTGGTTTATATTTATCCTATTATCTGGTTTTTAATAGTTAAAACTTACTCTATTTTTTATCTTTCTCCTCAAAACTGTGAATTTCATAAATCAACCCTGCTAGTTACAGTTCCTCATAAACCACTCTTGAGAACCTGAATCCTACTGAAGTAAACCGTTCGATTTTTTCTTTCTTAAATGCAGTAACTCTGTAAATTAGCTCATCTGTCATCTCACAAAAACTGACGGTCAGACTTAGTCTTTAGAAAGTTATACATCTCTTAATTTTGTGAATATAAAATTGCCCCCTCTACTTTTATTAAAAGGGTTAACTTCTAAATAATGAATTTAACAAATACCTTCTAAATTCACTTAGAGCCAACTTTCTTTCATAATAAAACCAAAACAAAATAGGTAGAATTACATGCTGTTTTGCTTAAAGCTCCAAACCCTATCACATCAGTTCATCACTCCATCTTATGTTCAGCACAGTGCGGAACTCCAAAAACCCACACTCTGAAATGTGAGAAATCAAAAATGATAAAATTCCTAGTTTTTAAAAAATACCCAATCTGAATCAGATTAAACCACCAATACCAGTAAACTACTGCCAGTGTCTCACCAATTTCTCCCTCCCCCAACCATCCCATTTGGCAGGGAAAAGCAGGCTGCTTGGAAGCAGACCTGAAACAATGGAGGATGTCTCTTCCTGTTAGGGTTGTGAAAGCACCATTACCGTGAATAATACAACTGCACAAGGTCCAAAAACATCTACCTTCTTGTCCCAGGGATTATGTTTTCTCATGCTTACCGATGACTTGACTTTCGCGGGATCGACTCGGTCGTACACCGGCGTGCAGTACACGATCAGTATAAGCAGACTCAGCAGGAAGGCGCTGCAGCTGACGAACTCAAAGAAGTAGAGTCCCCCACACAAGGTGCACTGCGAGACCACCTCCTCACAGATGAAGGCCAGGAGAGACAGCACCTAGGAGAGAAACAACATCGGCTTAACTTGTTCAGGGAGACCTACAGAATTCAGAGAATACCATCTGTTCACCCAAACATTTGTCGAGTGGAGACTTGGCAAACAAGATGAGTCAGTGAACCCCATCTATGGACACAGAGCTCGGTCCAGTTGCCCTGAAGGGAATACAAGCACACAGAAAACAGTTACTATGAAAAGGTAGTTACTATGTCAGAACAGAGACATGCAGGAACTGTCCCAAGAGCACACGGGACAGGCACTCAACCCAGGTCAGGAGAGGCTTCCCACAGGAGCGCCGAGACCAGGAGGGCTGCAGTCAGCCTGGGGCTGGGAGGGAAGGGACAGGGGCACAGGAGACCTGGAGATGACAGCGCGCGGCACCGGCCCGCCCCAGCCACACACAGGCCCACGACCCCCTGACCGCGACAGGGGGCTGGGCCCTGTCCAGGTGGAGGGGAGGGGGTGCCACAGAGAGGGCAACGTGACAGCGGGGTTACGCAGGGGACTCTCCAAGTGCCTCCGGGGGCATCCCTGGCGGTCCAGGGCTAAGAATCTGCCCGCCGATGCAGACGCACAGGTTCAACCCCTGGTCCGGGAAGACTCCACATGCTGCGGAGTAGCTATAAGCCCATGTGCCACAACTACTGCTGCGGCTAGGGCCCACGCTCTGCAACAAGAGGAGCCGCCGCAAAGAGCAGTGATGCCCCGAGGCCAGAGCAGCTCCCGCTCGCTCTACCGAGAGCGCACCACACCCAGCGAGGAAGACCCGCGCAGTCAAAAGTAAGTGTGTGAATAAACAGACGACTCCTTTTCCTGGTGTAAGGACTCTAAATTTTAAGGGTTTTTAAGGCAAAGGGTGACATGATCAGGCTTATGTTTTAGTGGTTCTTTCTAGCTACAAGACAGCGAAGGGATGAGGAAAAGGGCAAAACGGGGGGTAGCCATCCAGTCGAGAAGCTGGTGCCAGAAATGAAGGGAAAGATAAACAGGGTAGTTGTAATGGACGAAAGTCAAACCCCTGATGATGGAGGAGAAGCCCTGAGCTGACAGGATGAATACAGACAGAAGAGGAAACAAGATAACACATATGTGCTTAAACACTTTAACACAGAAAGGCACATTTATTCATTCACCAGTCTCTGCAAGTGGGCCTGTTCTTTGCGAGTGCGCCTGGCTGGAATTCCCCTTCGTGTCTGCTTCATTAATCACCTCCATCATTTGTGACTGCCACTTCTAAACTGATGTTATTTCAAGCGGAACAAGATCTGGGACACTCGAGAAGCAGCATGCTGACTCTTTCTAGAATCAGACTAGTCTTTACTAGCCTTTCACAGTTGCCACACTCTTAATTCCACAGCAAGTATTAACTTATTTTTTGGTCTTTCTAAAGCATCCCATTTATTTTCATAGAAGCAATTCCTTTTCACATTCAATCTCAGTCTTGCAGTATTTAACTGGCCAATGCATTTGCGGTGAATGGAGGACAGCTGTATGGCTAATTCGACAACTCAATTAAATGCAGGTGGGTTTTAACAGAGCTCCCACTGTTGTGTGATGAGGTACTCACACACTGATGCCTCACTGCAGAAAAAAGAGTCTGCTTTTTAAGAGGCAAGAGTGCTGGGAAGAGGATAAATTCATTTTAAACATGCTGTAAATGAGAGTTCTATGGAGGAGTTAGGTGCTGCCTAAGGCAAAAGGATATATGGGTCTGGAGCTCGGGGGACGCATCTGAGGTGGAGCCAACACATGGGAGATCACCCAGAGTTGGGAATGCTGGCCCATGGCAGAACTGTGATGAGCCTCAAGACTGGGGGGCTCGACAGAGGGGGCTGCTGGTGCTGATTCAGTTGCTCAGTCATGTCCGACTCTTGGGACCCCGTGGACTGCAGCCTGCCAGGCTCCTCCATCCATGGGATTCTCCAGGCAAGAGTACTGGGGTGGGTTGCCATTTCCTTCATCAAGGGATCTTCTTGATCCAGGGATTGAACCTGCGTCTCCTCCACTGCAGGCAGATTCTTTACAGCCTGAGTCAGCAGGGAAGCCCCAAAGACAGGAGGAGATATGAGCATAGAACAGTTAGGAGCAGCAGCCCAAAGGGTAGCAAATCAAGAAAAAGGGTTTCTATGCAGAGCAAGTTATCAGAAGTGCTGACTGCGGACTTCCCTAGTGGTCTAGTGGTCGAGACTCCGTGCTTCCAATGCAGGGGGCGTGGGTTTGATCCCTGAGGTCAGGGCACTGAGATCCCAGGCCTGCTGTGTGGCGCAGCCAAACACAGAACCAGCACCAAGAGTGCTGAATGCTCCTCAGAGGTCAGGTAAGAACGGAACCGAAACGCTATGAGAGCCTGAGTTACAGGGCTGCCGACGGCCCCGACAGGGCCCCCTCAGCGAGCTCTGCGAGGACAGCCCACGCTCCAGCGCTGTCCACGGGCAGAGGGCTGAGGCCGGGCAACAGACGGCCCAGTCACCAAGTGCAGCTCCACGTGGCCAGGTGGAGGGCAGTGGTGGATGAGCTCAAAGGGAAAGGCATTTCAAGACAGAGAACTGAGCGTCTTTAAGTGCTTAGAAGCCTGTGAGATGTCTAGATCGGAAGAAGAGAGGATCTCTAAAAGCAGGACTCAGGGCTCAAGGCGTGGGGCTAATGCTGCTCTACAAACAGAAAGGAAGAGGGAGCAGAGATTCACCTGGGCAGTCTGTGTGGGTTTTGTGGAGGCTGAGGGAATTTCCTTCTGAGCACTGAAACCTGATGGCTGATGAAATGACTGATGACCCAAGTCAAAGCTTACTGGGAAACGTCATCTTATTCAATTCAGGCCAGCAGGTGCCACCAGATACACGAATGGCAGTAACACTGCTACCAGAATCAACGGTGAAATTTCAGAATAGCTTTATCCTACAAAACATTTTCATTAAAGCAGAGGTCCTTGATACAGCCTTTCTGGAAAATGGTTTAGCAATTTCTTTAAAAACTAAGCAGGCAACTGCCATATGACCCAGGAACTGCATTCCTACAATCTGCTCGTTTCTTGGTCCAGAAAATGAAAATGTACATTCCTGCAAAAACTGATACATTAATGTTCTCAACATTTTATTCATCAGAGTCCCAAACTCTGAACACTCCAGGTGTCCTTCAATGGTTAAGCAAACTGTGGTATCCATACCATGGAATACTACTCTTAGCAATAAAAAGAAACGATATATGCAACAATCTGATGAATCCCCAAAGAATTCTATAAAGTGAAAACAATCCAATCTCAAAAGGTTACATACCGCATGACTGCATTCACAGAATAACACAGCTTTCCAAGATGGAGAACTAATCAGTGGTGGCCAGGACACGGGGGCGCTACACAGTAACGGAGCAGCTCTGGGTCTCGGCTGTGGTGATGATCAAGGAAGCTACACTCCATACAACAGCACAGAGGTACACGAACACACACACGTCCAATGCAAAGGACCTCCCTTCACGTGTTTCTTTGCAAGTTCCTGTGATACCATGATTATTTTAAACAAGTTTAAAAACAAATCTAAATTAGCATTGAAGCCTCTAAGGGATTTCCCCCCTCCTACTGGCCATACAAAATGCACATGTGCCCACAACAGAAAAGAAAACACGTAAAGATGAAAACTGATCCTATTTTGCTGTGATTTCCTGTAAGTTAATGAGGCATAAAACAGTCCAGAAGATCCCAAACAATTTCCTCACATCAGACAGATGTTAGGTGAGGCGTTCCCAGTCATGGCACCACAGACAAAGCAACACACCTAGACAAGCCCCAGAAAGTCACTGTGCAAGGACTTCCTCTCCTGTCATTACAGGGGCTTCAACGTCGAGAGTGTAGTAAGTGCCCAATGTCTAAAACGCCATTTCTTTTGTTCTCTGCTATGTTAAATCTTACCTGAATGTTAGGAGTTTCTCTACAAGAAATCTTCAGGATATATCTAAGTTGTATGAAAGTAACTGTGAGAAGATATGAGCCTAGCACTCACTGAGATCGGAGAACAGCAGCTCTTGAACCGTTCTTGTTACAAGAAGGAGATTATCGGGAACACTCATCAGTGTCCCTAAGACAATAAAATCCTATCTACAGTAGATACAGACCACTTATCTACTCTCCCCAAGAAAAGTGCAGGAACCAGCTGGGCCAGAACCTATCAGAGACAAGTCATTATAAGACCTCTTCCAAACTCCTCAAAGGAGGCATTCTTAACGACCTTAAACCTTAGGGCTCTATCAGGAGGCGGGTTCAGCATGGACATCCAAGAGAAGGAAGGGGTACTATGTCAAGCTTGGATGTTTACTAGTTCCTATTCCCAGTTAAAGGCCAAGAAATTAGCACTATAAGTTACATTCGGTATGAAAACTCCTGACTCCCCATCTCTGTTAATACTAAGCTTCCTTTAAAATCTCCCACAGCTCTATGTGCTTCCTGGTGGCTTAGTAGTCAAGAATCTGCCTGCAATGAAGATGTTGGTTCGATCCCTGGGTGGGGAAGATCCCCTGGAGGAGGGCATGGCAACCCACCACAGTATTGTTGCCTGGAGAATCCCACGGACAGAGGAGCCTGACGGGGTACAGGCCATGAGGTCGCAGAGTCAGACACGACGGAGCGACTTAACTGCAAGGGCAAGAGCCGCTCTGTATGGTCTCCACACAAGACAAGGGGACACTTCACAGTCTATACAAGTGTCACGTCGGTACACACGAAACCAACAGGTCAGTTACATCTCAAGTCCAAATTTTAACCTGTGTTGAGCATTATGTATCCAACATTGTAGTATGTGTAGGAACATGTAATAACAGAGCAATAAGACCTATGTATGGACTCCCTTGTAGCTCAGCTGGTAAACAATCCGCCTGCAATGCGGGAGGCATGGCTTAGAAGATCCCCTGGAGAAGGGAAAGGCTACCCACTCCACTATTCTGGCCTGGAGAATTCCATGAACTGTATATAGTCCATGGGGTCACAAAGAGTTGGACACGACTGAGCAACTTTCACTTTTAAAACCTATGTATAAGGAAAAAAAATAAGAAAACAATAATTTTATATCTCATACTTGAGCATTTGGTATAAATTCAGGAAAATGTTCAGATCCACCTGGATTAATAGTAGCCACAGAAGGATGTGTGAAAAGAAAGACCCAGGATCAGGACAGGCAGAGGGCACTCCGGGTGTGGCACAAAAGGAACAGAATCAGACCAGTAAGGATTTGCAGGGCAGCCAAGAGGGTAACAAGGCAACTGACCCAACTGGATGGGGAGGGATGAGGTAAATGATTAAGGAGTTGAGTGTGGTTATATGATGATCCTGCCAGAGTGGATGGACTTTCAGATGCAGGAACTGCCTGTCTGGTTTTGTTGGTTAGCAGACAGGAGGGGTGGAGCGCTGGGAGAGCCTGAAGAACATCACAGCCCGAGCGGAGGAGGGACCAGGGCAACTGGCAGCAGAAGAGCAAGGCACTGAAGTTGAACATGTCTCAGGGAAACGCGTTAAAAAGCAAGTAAACACACTCCACACTGTTAATCCAACATGAGGCAGCAGAGTGTGTTGATGAGGCCTGAAGTGTGACTTGTTTTAATCTCATATATATATATAATGTATATATTTATGTTTATATTTGTTTCTAAGTAGACACTTTTTTGTATTAAAGAAGAAAAAGTGAAAGTAAGGGAAGAACTTCAAGAAATGTGTGGTCACCAGCATTAAATACCTAAGTGGCTGAAGACAGGAAAAGCGACAAGGTCACTGAACGAGGTAAGGATATGATGGTGAGCGCAACCCCCAAGTTCAGAGGTTCCGTGACTACTTTCTGGTAAACAGTCTTGCTCTCAACAGCATGAAAGCATCACACTGAATGCTGCTGGCTGATTATTAGGCTAAGCACCTCACAGGGTACACATGCCCAGTATGGCTTCTTCTAATGATGTAAAATTGTATTAAACGTAACTAAGGGCATTACTGACCTGCTAAAAGTTGGCAGGGCCCTTGGAGAACAGGGCCCCCCACCCTTCTGTTCGCAGCTGAGGTACTCAAACCTCTGACAGACTTAACTCACAAGTTAGCCACATACCCGACTCCCACTCTGTACTCTTTTCCCCCTAAAGCACTGTTTATTAAGCTCATCTTTCGACTGGATGTGTTTGTGTAGGATCTCCCTGTCATCTGGGTTTTTGAAGTTACGACCAGAGGTCTGCGCATTTCCCTTTTTGCTGTTAAGTCATACATTAAAACCACCATGCTAGAGTCAACACATTTGGGAAGTCTTAGTGACTAAAGATGCACTTACCGTTCTGGTGACTTCAGCATTCAGAGAATGACTCCTCTGTCTCTCCATTTCAGTTTCACTACCCTTTCTGAAACTTCAGTCTTCCCTAAAATTAGCAGTCACCACGCTAAACACCAATTCTCCATCACTGAACAGTCTACCGCCAAAAAATTTCTCATAAAAGAACTTTTTAATGTTTGCATTAATTGTAAGGCTCCATATACATAATTCTTTTATTCTGTGAATTATTAAACTCACTTTAAAAACCTTGTAGTGATATGTAAGGTTCAAGTAAACAAATGTGTCAGCCTGTAGTCAGGCTAAGCCTCCCGTGCATTCAGCAAACATTTACTCACAAAGATTCAAAGATTTGCAGACATTATGGATCTTCTTCAAGGTAAAAACAGAGCACTTCAATTTAGTATGTATCAATTTTCACATTTAAGTCATGAAAAGAGCACCAAGATAAGCTAAAGGGCTTCTAAGTGATTTGTTTCTTGGCACTTACAAAATAACTAGAATAGTTATTGTGAATAACTATTCACAATCTAATACATTTAAATCACTGGTGAATTCTAAACCAAACTGCTTACCTGAAGTCATTATAATCATAGTACTATGCAGCCTTCAGGACATTCAGCTGGTCCGATAAACACAATGCTTGTTTGTGACAGAGACTATATCATACATAGTTAGATCACCACACCAGTTTACTAGCAAGGAATTTGGCTGCCAAAAAGGTCAATTCTCCTCGTAAAACCAAACCAAACAAACAAAAAACGTGCCTCAAAAAATAACAGTAACAACAAAAACCTCACAAAGTACCTGCATAAGGACCAACCTAGGGATAAGATAAACTACCAAAGTGATTGCATGGACTGAGAACTGCAACGCCGCCTTACGGCACCTTCTCCGCTGAGTCTCCCGTTTCCTCTTCAGCTCTGCAAGGGTGGACGGACAAGCCTCTGACAAAACTGACGTCACACGTGAACGACAGACACAGCCCTCTAACTCCCAGAGTATGTAACTCAAGAGCCAGTCATGCCGTTTTCTCTCTAGCCGCCCCTTCCGTTTGCAGGTGCCGCTCTCTACCCCCGGTGTTCGGATCTGTTCTGGCACACACATCCTGCAGAGCCTCAGACTGTAAAAACCTTAAGGCAGGAAAGAACCTCAGAGGAGACCCAATTCCGCCTCCTAGGACTCTATGAATTTCCTAAGTACACAGTGTCTGGTTTGTTAAATTTCAGAATAAGACATTTCTCTTTTGGGATTTTTGAGAATCTGGTGTGATTTATGGGTCTAGAATAATGAACACAGAAATGCACTGTATTTTGAGTAAAATGATCTTGGGCTTGCAGGTCCCTTGTTAAAGTACCTCGTCTTTTTTGATTATGGGTTTCTCCACTCCAATTATTCCTTCTTGTAGCTCGCCAACTCTTTTTAATTAAAAAATAATTTATCTAAAGAAAACAACCTAAAGGCAGAGTTTGAGTTGAGGCAAAGACTTTGTCTGTTGCCCCTGGCTGGCTGAATTTTCATTTACTCCATATAAAACTTTCTTGGGACTTTCTGGATAAATCTATTGTTGTGAAGAGGTAAGACATTAAAACCGACAAAGTAGGAACAAAAAGACAACCATCAGAATGAAAGGCAATACTGAAGAAATATTTTTCTAAATCTATGTTAAAGAAAATGTAATATTATAAAATTCCCTGTAAACAAGGGGATTCTCTGACGGTCCAGGGATTAGAACTCCGAGCTTTCACTGCCGAGGACAAGGGTTCAGGAAAGATGCTGAAAGCCGCAAGGTGAGGCCAAAACAAAGTGAAAAGGCTGGGACAGGTTCACCATAAACCAACAAATGGATTTCAAGAAGAGACATTAATTTTCATTCTTTTGCTCTTTCTCCTTATGGGTGATGGAGAACAAGCAGAAATAGTCTAACAATCCCCGCCAGGCAAACTCATTCTCCCCCTTCTCTCCAAGTAAAAAGTCTACCATCCAAACTTATGGCTGCATTCTATTCAGAAGATATGGAACTAGTTTATTAAACTATAAATAAGGCAATCAGAAACTTTATATTTGCCAGTTCTCATTGGAAAGAAAAAAACAAGGCAACTGAAAAGAGATTTAATGGGCAACAGACCAATACTGACAATGTCTTTTGAACAGCAAGAGTGCTTCGAATGAATATTACGTCTTTCCTGTTCCAAATAATTCTTCTACTTATATAAAACCATTTTAGCTCTAAGGCAGAGAAACACAGCTGACATCCAAAAGTCATGCAAGAGCTTAGGACAGGAAGAGCAGAAGGAAGCCCTTCTTGGGTAGGAGGATCCGCTTATGCAGAACAAAGGCAGGAGGGGGCTGAGGACACTGTAGGAATAGAAAGGCTGCCAGCATGCAGTTAAAGGGAGACACAGCCCGACCCTCCTGGGCCATACTGTCACTTGCTTCCAAGTGACTTCCCAGCTATTCCCAGAAGTGATCATTTGGGGGGGCTAAAAAGCTATGTTAGGGTTTTTTTTTTTTTTTTGCAATTTTTATTTTCAATGAAAGTAGGTCATCTGAGTTCTAAGAACGTAAGTTCTGGTTATCTGACTTCTAAGAACTTAAGATCTTCCAAAAAAACCAACTGGCTGTTTTCATTGGGGATGATTCAAAAACCAAATCAACCCATAAACATTCTAAACAGTCTGATTTTTCCTCTTGCAGAAAATGTTACTCATCGTTCATTAAAACAGAAGGAGCTCAATGTGCATGTGATCTGAATGAAAATTTAAATTTCAAAGATGGTTTGATATTTTCACTAGTAGATTTAAGGTCCTAACCAACGCCTAAAGCAAATTGAAACTCAGTGCCCAAGAGAATGCCCTCGGCCTGCTTCCCTTCACACAACTCACACAAAAAGCTGTCCTTCTGACTTTGTATTTGGTACACACACTGCTCACTTAGAAAGAATTCTTTTCCAGTTAGTATTAAGAGACAACTTACTAGACACATCTCTCTCTACGCCTTGCGTAGTATCGGAACACTCTGGCCAACAAATGTAACTGCCCCCTTGGGTTCACACCAGGAAAACCGCAAGAACAAGAGAAAGATAAAAAAGCATTTTGTAGTCCAAATACGGACACTTTGGGAGATAATGCAGGGTAACAAGGAGAAGAGCCAAAGGTCACTACACAGGAGCAGGAAACGGGTAGGCTGCTGGCTTGGGTCTCCTACGCATTTCCTGCGCCCGCCCAAAACGCTGGATGGTCCCAGAACACCCGGGCGGGCGGGCGCGGGTTGGGGGCCGACCCTCGAGGGACCCGGGAGGAGGGAGTGCCGGCAGACTCCCCGCGTGGGAACGGCCCCTCCGCGGGCGGAGAGGGAAGGAACTGGGGATGTGGAAACTGCCGCGTCTTAGCAGCAGGCAGAGCGCCGCTCGCTGCCTCCTCTCGCCCGCCCCGGCCGCGGACTCACCAGCTCCAGCAGTTTGAGTCGCCGGAACCCCGTGAGCCGGCTCAGGGTAAAGTAGGCGGCGAGGCCGCTCCGGGGGCCTCTGCCAGGGCCCGGGTGCGCCTCGGTGGTGGCTCTGTAGACCTCCCCGTTCTCCATCGCCCAGAGCCCGGGAACGCAAGGCCGCGGCTGGTGCCCCCGACTCCACTGACTCGGCGGGCTAGGCCGTCACTTCCTGGGCCTCCGCCCCACTTCCGGCAGACTCCGCCCAGGCCCCGCCCAGGCCCCGCCCCCTGCCGCGAGGCCTTACCTCTCTTCTCGTAAAGATCTTGGGGAAGACTGGGAAACATGAACAGCAAGTGCAAAGGTCCTGGGGACCGCAAACGTCTCGGCTCCCTCTGGAATGGCTGCTGTGGCCAGGTTGAGCAAGGGAGAAAAAGAGGAGGTGAGGCTGGAGAGGCAGGCAGAAGCCAGACAATGTAGGGGCCTTGCAGAGCCAGGGAAAAAATGAATTTCATTTTCAACGTTACTGGTTACCTCAAAGGTCTTTCAGGATTGCTCCCTCCTGCGTCGCTGAATTCCTTTCAGGCTTACGTGTCAAAACTGATGCTATAGTCCCATATGTTAACTTTGTGTGAACTTAACCTCATCAAGGAAGGTAATCATAATTTAGCAACCAAAGCTGATCAATTCACATGCCAGGCACACGTACTTTCTCCACAACAATATAACATAGGTACTGTCATTACATTAATTTTACAGATGAGAAAACTGAAGTTGGAACCCAGCCCTCCCAGGTACAAAAGCCTCCCTTCTTGAACCATGTCCCCCATTTCTTGTTTTTAGAAAAAGGCTTTAAGTCTCCTAGGCCTTCCCTGAGTTCCAAAGAGCAGATTCAAGCAATTACTAATTAAGGAAGTGAGAAATGTAGAAACAAAAGCAGTCAAGACAACAACAGTTCAAGGATTAAACAGTCCTAGTTCTTCCTCAGGCAATACCTGCCCGTAACAATCTTACCACGGATCTTGAAGTTGTTCTGCAGGAAGAACTAAGACCCCTGCACAGGTGGAGGGTGGTGGCTACAGGCTGACCACCAACACACAGACCCCAGACTGGCTGGAACCAGACAGCTGATGAAGATTCCTGAAATGCCTTACCTCTCCACCAGCCAACCAGAAAAAAGTTATGCCTTCTACATTCTCACCCCAAAACCCACTCGTGTTCTTGCCTGCAGAATCCCAGGAACGGAGGAGCCTGGTAGGCTGCCGTCTATGGGGTCGCACACGACTGCCGCGACTTAACAGCAGCATTCTCATCCCAAATGCTGCCTTTAAAACCTTCTGATGAAAACCATTGGGAGTTCAGGTCTTTTGAGCACAAGCTGTCCACTCTCCCTGCTGGGTCCTGCGAGAAATGCTCTCCTTTCCTTTACTGCGACCCAGTGTCAAGTCCAGCTTTGCTGGACTGTAAGCAAGAGGACCCAAGTTCAGGTCAGAAACCAGGCCAAGAGGCTGAGTATCACATCCAAGGTCAAACACCCACGGGCAAGTGGAAGGGGGGCCCAGGCCACCTGACTCAGCCTTGCTGCTGGTCACGAAGCCGGAAGCCCCAGCCTGCACCCCTTGAGGGCCTGGAAACTCACGTGAAAGGGAGGGGATACTGCTTCCACGTGAATCTTCTGTCCTCCACAGCCCCAAACCTCCCTTTCTCCCATTCAAATGGAACAAAAAAAGTAGACCCTATGCTGGGGATAAGGGGGGTGGGGGTGGATAAGCTACAGTCAGTCCAAACTATCCTACCGTTTTTGATTAAACACATTCTTAACCTCTTGCCAAGGCCAAGCAGCCACCAATCCTAGCCAATAAAGCCTCTCTGTTTTCACAAGGACTATAAGGATTCATTGCCTGTTATTAAAGTCACTGTCATCCCAAACTAGACACTACCTGTGTCTGAAATTTACTTTGAAATTCATCCCCCACAAGGAGAGAGAGACGGGTTAATGAACAGAGAGATGGATGAAAGGAGAGACTTGTGATAAAGCAACTGCGGGAACATGTTAATGGTGTAGCACACGGGTGTTCACTGTACAATTATTTCAACTTCTGTGTCTGGATATTTTCAAAATAAAGTATTAATGGAGGGAAATGGCAACCCACTCCAGTATTCTTGCCTGGAGAATCCCATGGACGGAGGAGCCTGCTGGGCTACAGTCTACGGGGTCGCAAAGAGCCGGACACAACTGAGCAACTTCACTTTCACTTCCCTGGTGGTCCAGTGGTTAAGAATCCCCCTGCCGAAGCAGGGAATACCAACTTGATCCCCAGTCTGAGAAGATCCCACATGCCGAGGAGCAACTAAGACTGTACACCACAAGCCCGGGTTCTAGAGCCTGTGCTCCGCAACAGCTGAAAGCCCCCCGGAAATCAGTGCCCCGCAGTCAAAGAACATCCCACGCTGGCAGAGACTGGGGAAAGCCTGAGCACAGAAACGAACACCCAGCACGGCCAAAAAAACCCAAACAAGTGAGGATGTGCATAGGTTACATACAAATACAAATACATATTTTCAAATGAAAGACTAGAGCCTCTGAGGATTCTGGTATCCAAAGGGGGATGAATGAAGTGAACTCAAAGTCACTCAGTCATGTATGACTTTGCAACCCCATGGACTGTTCAATCCATGGAATTCTCCAGGCCAGAATACTGGAGTGGGTAGCTGTTTTCTTCTCCAGGGGATCATCCCAACCCAGGGATGGAACCCAGGTCTCGCACACTGCAGGCGGATTCTTTACCGTCTGTGCCACCAGGGAGGCTCCCAAAGTGGGGTCCTAGAACCAAGTCTCCCAGACACCAGAGGATGACTATACTAGGGAGTCCTTTCGATGGGGGGAGCCACACAGAAAACTTTCCCTTCATTAATGAATAAACAACCCTGCAGGGAGTGGCTACACTGAAATGAGAAATCTTATTTATGGAGAAAAGATACACCAAATAAAAGATTAAGTTTTGAAGATTATTCAGTTTTCTCCTTTAATAGCAGTTATTTTTTTTAATGAAGGAAAGAAAACATTCAAAGAGAGACAGTTTGTGAAAACACAATTTGAGATTTTCACTATTCAAAAAGTAATTTGGTGCTACCTTTTCAATTAAAATTTTGTTTTCAGCAGGTCCTACTGAAACATCTTCAGGGCTTTCTTAACTATGTTAGGACTGTTAGGCTGGAATGTGGATACAAATATGGATCACAGACCCTGACCGTCCTACAGAGACATCCACAAAGGACCATGTCACAAAACAGAGTGTGTGGATGCCATAAAAGAGAGAGGATACAAATTATAAAAAAGAAAAAAAAAAGATAATACAAATTAAATGTTTTGAGAATTCAGTCGAAGAAAATGACTTTCAGCTGAAAGGATCGGCATGGTGGAGCTTCAAGCTGGGGTTAAACAACAGTGGACTTTGGACGTGCAGAAAGAGGACAGGGGCAACTGCAGGCAGAGTGGCAACGGGAAGAGAAGCCAAGAAGTGCCCGTGAAACAGAACAGAGGAGGAAGGCCACAGTAGGAAAGGAGGGAAACTGACCGGCCAGTTTTGGAGGGCCTAAGGAGGCAGGCTGAGGAGGGACTTGCCTTGTGGTCTAGTGGTTAGGACCCCGTGCTTCCACTGCGTGGGGCACAGGTTCGATCCCTGGCCCAGGAACTAAGATCTCACATGCTTCTTGGCACAGCCAAAAAAAAAAAAAGAGAGAGAAATCAGGCTAAGGAACTAGAGCTTTCCTTTACTGCTGAACAATGAGGAACCACACAGGAGGAAAGTGAATGACCAGAGCTCTTCCTTGGGGATGTTTTTCTAGCAGCCTTGTGTAGACTGGGTGGTAACAGGCAGGCAGGGACTGCTGCAGATGTTCTGGAAATAGGAAAGGGAGGCTCGGACTTGGACGGTGGTCACAGAACCAGAGCAGAAGGGGTGGCCTGAAGAGACTCATGGGAGGGAAAACCAGTGCGATTTGGAGGTTGATTCGCTTGAAGAAAAAGGGAGGACCTGGAACAGAGGCTAAACTTTCAAGCCAGGTAACAGACACAAGAGACAGGGAGCACAGGAGGAACTGCCTCTTGTCAGGATCAAAGCACGCACTGCAAAACGTTAACAGCCTAACAGTCCTACAAGCAGAGTCAGCATGCTTCAAAGATTTATTTAACTTACTGGCAATCAAAAGAATGCAAAAACACTTCGGAGAATGATATGAACAATTGTGTCATGTGTATATATGTGTGTGAGTGTCTATGTATGAAAAAAATGGGAATACAGTTACTAGGCTAGTTCCAAAACTAGCTGAATACTGCACAGGACATAAAATGGTGGCCTCTGTGATTAACTAAAGCAGAGAGAAACCATTTTCATCTCTATCGGGAAAAAGTGAGGTAAGTCAGATAAAGACAACTATCATGTGATATCGCTTACAGGTGGAATCTAAAAACTGAGACACATGAACTAATCCACGGAACAGAAACAGACTCTCAGACTTAGGAAAACAAATTTATGGTAGTCAAAGGGGAAAGGCAGGGGGAGGCAGAGGGACAAATTAGGAGGTTGGGCTTGACACAGGCACACACACATATATAAAATAGATCACCATCAAGGACCTGCTAGGCAGCACAAGGAACTCAATATTCTTTAGTAACCTACACATATGGGGAAAGAATGTAAAAAAAAGCAATGGCTATATGTATAACTGAATCAAGTCAGTGTACACCTACAACAAAGCTAACATTGTAAACCAAAAATACTCCAATATAGAACAGAAAAATTTTTTAATGCCTCTACATTCCCCTCAGGCCCTGGTGGTCCAGGCTGGTGTCACACCCCTGGAGACGTGGGTCCCAACAATGGACTGTCCTGTGGCTGAGGGAGCTGGGCAGGATGTGCCAGCAAACAAGCCCCACTTGGACATGGAGTGCACAGTCCTCTCTGGTGGGGCCACAATCTCCAGACTCAAGTGGGCCCTCCTATCAAGCCAAGGACACCCTTCAAATGGTGGATGCTCTGGACTGGAAGAGCTCTGAACAGTCCCCGTCTCCACGTGGCCTGGTGCTGAGTTCCCACCTCCAGCCTCCTTCCTTAGAGTGGCCCCACCTATGGCCAACAGCGCCCTAAGTGTAGCAGTTTTGCAGGGGTTGCAGTTTGTCTATGGAAGGGTGAAAGGGGAAAAGGTAATGAGCCAAGTCCTTGGGGTTTTGTTCTGGCACATGCCACCCTAATTGACAACCCAGGAACTCGACTTTTCCTAAGGCTCTGACTGCCCCAACTAACCAGAGTGGGCGTGAAGAAATGCTTCTGCCTTGTGGCCATTTCCCATCATTGTTCAGTCACTAAGTTGTGTTCGACTGTTTGCGACTCCATGGACTGCAGCACACCAGGCTTCTCTGTCCATCACTATTTCCCCGAGTTTGCTCAAACTCATGTCCATTGAGTCAGTGATGCCATCCCAACCAACTCATCCTCTGTCATCCCCTTCTCCTCCTGCCTTCTATCTTTCCCAGCATCAGGGACTTTTCCCGGATGAGAATGAGTCAGCTCTTCAAATCAGGTGGCCAAAACTAGTGCTGATGGCACTTCCTATTCACAAGGCCCATGGGGCTGGAAGTGACACCTGCCCTCAAGAAATGTCCTATGGCAGGTCACGGAAAAACAATTCAAAACAGGGCTGACTTTCAGGAAGCCAACTTCAAGAAGTAAATTTCACTCATACTTACTGAAAAAAAAATTTTAATGGAAAACATGCTCCACATGGCTAGTATTGAGACATGCAAATCAGAATTGCAAGGAGGTATCACACTGTGCCAGTCAGAATGGCCATCAGCAAAACGTCTACAGACAATAAATGCAGAGACACCGAGGAGGAAAGGGAGCTCTGCTACCAAGCTGATGAAAATGAAAATTGGTAACATGCACTCTGGAGAACAGTGTGTGGAGGTTCTTTACAAACTAGGAACAAAGCTAGTTTATGATCTAGCCACCCCAGCCCTGGACCTACCATCAGAGAAACACAGAATCTGAAAAGGCACCCCAACATTCAGTGCGGCCCCATCTACAACATCCAAGCCACGGACGCCACCAGTGTCCACTGACGGAGGAACCGAAAAAGATGACGTGCTGTGTGTACACAGTGGGATGCTGGCCACAAAAATACAGGTGAAGTGATGCCATTAGCAGCCACGTGAATGGACCTAGACAAGATCATACTCAGGGAAGTAAATCAAACTGAGAAAGACTAGCATCATATGAGATCACTTACACTCGGAATCTAAAAATTGATACAAATGAGTTAATTTACAGAAGAGAAAAAGACTCTCAGAGTTAGAAAACAAACGCATAATTCCCAAAGGGAAAATCAGGGACGGAAGGGATGAATTAGGAGCTTAGGGTTAACAGATACACTGTCCTATATATACACAAGAGATAATCAAGCGGACCTACTGTATAGGACAGGGAACTCAACTAAACACTCCTATAATAACCTATATGGGAAAAGAATCTGAAAAACGAGACATTTATACGTGTGCGTAAGTGAATCAAGTTGCAGTGGACCTAAAGCAAACAGCATTGTAAATCAACTCTACTTCATATAAAATAAAAATTAAGAAAGCAGAGCCAACCCTACTCCCCTCAGGCCTCAGGAACCCAGGTGCGAATCACATCCCTGGGGCCTGAGCAGGCCTGGGTCTGGAGGCTGGACTCTCATGCGACTGACGGAGGATTTGCAAGCAAATGAGCCCCCTTGGGCCTGTACTGCCCCCTCCCCTCTTGATGGGAGCACAAACTCCAGATCCAGGCAGGCCCTTCAAAAGCTACAGGAAGCCTACCTCACCCAAAGATCTGTGGATCCTCCTGGGTTAGAAGAGCTTTGTGAAGTCATCTGGTCTCCCCTCCTCGTGTCCTGGTGCTGGGGCCCACCTCCACCCTCCTTCCTGAGAGTCACCACACCTAGGGACCACAGCACCCTTAGAGGAGCGGTTTTGCAAGGACTGGGCTTTCTCCGTGGGGTGATAGGTAACAGGGAAAGCGGAAAGACGCACCAGCCCCTGAGCATTTCTTCTCACGCATTAAGCTCTCCTGGACAACCCAGGAACCCAGGTAACCCGATCTGTATGTGGGAAAGTGCTGCCGCCTTGTGGCCCTTGCCTGTAACAACACTTCAAAACCTGCAGCTTATGGGCACTTCCTAGTCACAAACCCAGGGAGGCTGGAAATGACACCCACTCTCAGGAAATATCCTGCGGTAGATCTTGGAAGAATGATGCAAAAAACGGGGCTGACTTTCAAGAAGCCAATTTCAACAGGCAAATTTCATTGACACAGTTTGAAAAGAAAAAGCAGTGGAAAAGATAACCCATTGGCTATTAATGTGCTGCACTTGGTCGCTCAGTTGTCTGATTTTTTGCGACTCCATGGACTGTAGCCTGCCAGGCTCCTCTGTCCATGGGGATTCTCCAGGCCAGAATACAGCAGTGGGTTGCCATCTCCTCATGGCTGTTAATAGAGAAAAGGAGATGAAAACTACAAGGTGGGGGCTTCCCTGGTGGCTCGGTGGTAAAGAATTCGCCTTCCAATACAGGAGACATGGGTTCAATTCCTGACCTGGGAGGATCCCACATGCCACGGAACAAGCCCATGAGCCACGACTACTGAGCCTGTGTGCCTCGACTACTGAAGCCCGTGTGCCCCAGAGCCCGCGCTCTGCAACGAGAGAAGCCACTGCAGTGAGAAGCCCGCGCACCGCAACTAGAGAGTGGCCTCCACTCTCCACAAATAGAGAAAAGCCCTCACAGCAACGAAGACCCAGAACAGTCAAAAATAAGCATATTTTTTAAAAAGAGCTACAAAGATGTATCACCTCACACCAGTCCCAACGGTCATCAGTAAAACATCTAAAAATATCAAAGGTGGAGACAGCGTGGAGCAAAGGGAACCCTCCTATGATGCTGGCAGGGATGTAAATTGGTAACAGCCACTATGGAGAAATCTGCGAAGGTTCCTTAAAATCTAAAAATAAACCTAGCATATGGTCCAGCAATCCCACACCTGCACATATATCCAGAGAAAACTGTAACTTTGAAAGATACGTGCACCCAACGTTCGCTGAAGCATTACTTACAACAGCCAAGACGTGGAAGGAACCTAGATGTCCATCGACAGATGAATGGAGAAAATGTTGTGGTATGTGTACACACACACAGTGGAATATTACTCAGCCATAAAAACGGAACGAGTCTGAGTCAGTTCCAGTGAGTTAGATGAATCTACAGCCTGTTATACAGAGTGAAGTTAGAAAGAGAAAAACAAATATCATGTATTAATGCATATATATGACATCAGAAAGAGGATAGTGATGAAGCTATGTGCAGTAACAGAGATGCCAACAGAGAACAGACTTTTGAACATACTGGAAGAAGGGAGAGTGTGGGATGACTTGGGAGAAGAGTGCTGAAACACACACATATGTATGTGTTACCACGTGTAAAATAGACAGCAGGTGGGAATTTGGAGTATGACACAGGGAGCTCAGCCCCGAGCCTGCGACAACCCAGAGGGACAGGATGGGGGAGGAGGGAGGCTCCAGTGGGAGGGAATGTATGTATAATTATGACTGATATGTGCTGATGTAGAGCTGAAACCACCACAACATTGCAAAGCAATTTTCCTCCAATTAAAAAAAAAAAAAAAAACTAGAGAGGATAAGCAAATCCTATCATCAATCTCGTCGTTTACACCAGCAGAGGGCTGCAATGGCCAAGGAATGCTAGTGTTCCCCCTTTTCTAGGGCTTCTGCACGCCTGTACATGCACTTAATTCCTCCATGGGATTTTGGGGGTGGGGGGAGACTAGAAAAAACAGCCTCCTTGCTTCCAGATCAGTTGGGTATTTTAGTTCAGCACAGTTGGATTACTTGGAAGGGAGATGTGATGGAGAAAGGTAGAAATCGGAACCCTTTCTAACACCATACCCAAAAATAAATTCAAAAATGGATTAAAAGACCAGAAACTATAAAACTCTGAGAGGAAAACATAGGCAGAACACTCTCTGACATAAATCACAGCAAGACCCTCTATGACCCACCTCCCACAGTAGTGAAAATAAAAACAAAAATAAACACATGGGACCTAATTAAACCTAAAAGCTTTTGCACAATGAAGCAAACTATAAGAAAGGTGAAGTGACAGCCCTCAGAATGGGAGAAGATAAAAGCAAATGAAACAACTGATAAAGAATTAACCTACAAAATATATAAGCATATCATGTAGCTCAACACCAGAAAAACAAACAATCCAATCAAAATATGGGCAGATGAACTAAACAGACATTTCTCCAAAGAAGATATACAAACGGTTAATAAACACATAAAAAGATGCTCAACATCGGTCATTATTACAGACATGCAAATCAAAACTACAATGAAGTATTCTGATATTCTGACCTCGTACCAGTCAGAATGACCATCATCAAAAAATCTACAAAAAAAAAAAAAAAATGCTGGAGAGGGTGTGGAGAAAAGGGAACTCTCTTACACTGTTGGTGGGAATGCAAAATGATACAACCACTATGGAGAAGAGCAGGGAGGTTCCTTTAAAAACTAGGAATAAAACTACCATACGACCCAGCAATCCCACTGTAGGGCATATACCGTGAGGACACCAGAACTGAAAAAGACACATGCACCCCAAAACCCAGTGCAGCAGCATTTACAGTCGCTGTAAGTAACTGGAAACAACCTAGACGTCCATCGGCAGATGAATGGATAAGGAAGTTGTGGTACTTATACAATGGAATATTTCGCAGGTATAAAAAGGAACACATTTGAGTCAGTTCTAATGAGGTGGATGAACCTAGAGCCTATTATAGACAGTGAAGTCAGTCACAAAGTCAAAGTGAAAGTGAAGTCGCTCAGTTGTCTCCGACTCTGCAAGCCCATGGACTGTAGCCCACCAGGCTCCTCTGTCCATGGGATTTTCCAGGCAAGAATACTGGAGTGGGTTGCCATTTTCTTCTCCAGGGGACCTTCCTGACCCAGGGATTGAACCCAGGTCTTCTGCCTTACAGGCAGACGCTTCACCGTCTGAGCCCAGGGAAGTTATAGACAGTGAAGTAAGTCACAAAGAGGAAGACAAACATCATACATTAACACGTATATATATGGAACCTAGAAAGATGCTGCCGACGATCCTGCATACAGGGTGGCAAAGGAGACACAGATGTGAAGAACAGACTTTTGGACTCGGTGGGGCAAGGAGGATGGGATGATTTGAGAGAACAGCACTGAAAGGTATCATTACCACATGTAAACAGGTGACCAGAGTTCAGTGTTGAGGCAGGGCGGCCGGTGCTCTGCGACAGCCTAGGGGATAGGGTGGGGAGGGAGGCAGGAGGGGCGTTCAGGATGGAGCAGACACATGCGTATCTATGGCCCATTCAATACTGATGCATGGCAAAACCATCACAATACAGTAAACTAATTATCCTCCAATTAAGTAAGCTTTGTTTTTAAGTTTTCTGATTGCTTAGGGAAAAGAGAAGTCCAATTTGGGAATGTGAATTACAGGGCATCTCTGCCATTACAAAGCCACCACAGACTTGCCTCATACTGAGTCATCATGAGTACAGAAAACAGTTTTCCACTCATCATCAATTAAATCCTAGTTTTTGAAAATAGGAAGCATTAACAGAGGTTCCCGAAGCGAAAATATAACAGAAAGATACCCACTCTCTGCAGGGAACATCTTGTTTCTTGTTATCCTCCCTGTGTTTCTGCAGTCGAAAGAGACACATACTCTCCTGAAGCTGCTGCATGTCAGTTTATAGAAACCAGCTTTGTTTTGTTTTTAATGATTACATTGAGTGGCCATACCTCAGTTTACCTACCCAATTTCCCATGAAGAGGCCTTTAGGCTGTTTCCAATATTTTGCAATTAGTAACAATGTCACAGAGAATAACTGTGTGAGTATTATTTTTGTATCCTCAGATATGTATCTGTGGGGTAAGTTCCTAGGTTAGGTGGTTACTGAGTTTGTGTAGTTTTGTTAAATAGTGCAAATTCCCCTCACCAGAGGTTGTACTATTTTGCACTCCCAGAAATAGTGCACACACCTGTTTCTCCAACATCTCCCACAAAGTGCTTTCTCAAGCTTTGAATTTTTTTCATTCAGAGAGCGAGAAATGATGTTTAGTGTAATTTTAACTTGCATTTCTCCCTGAGAAAAATTCAATGTATTTCCACATATTCAAGAGCTACTTTTATATTATGTTTTACTTGCCTGTTCATGTTTTTTTGCCTATTTACATCCTATAGGGATTTTGGTTCCCCTACCTCTATTTTAAGAATTCTTCAAATATTAAGTATATCAGCTTTCTCTGTGGTATAACTTTTTTCTCTTAACCTTTTTGCCTGCCTTTTGCTTCTGTTTATGGTGTTTTTTGCCATGATGCTTTTTTTCCCATATTATTTTTAGATAGTTAAGTATACAATTTTTCTTTAATTGCATGTATATTGAGTTAAAGTTAGAAAGCCTGTCCCCATTCGGATACAAAAGAATTTTAAGTTTTTTTTAGTACTTGTATGGGTTCATATTTTACATTTAGGTCTGATACACCTGGGAGTTGATTCTTGTGACTGATGTCAGGGATGGATCTAATTTTACCTTTACAAACGGCTAGCAGTTGGTCTAATACCATTTTATACAAGTGTATGTATAAATACATATTTATATATGTGCATACATGTATACATATATAAATATATAAAACTGTTTTCTTGTAGGAACAAGCACTCGAGGCAGCAGGCTTTTCAGAAACGGGCAATCACAGCGATATACTTAGAGCAGATGGCTAAAAGTGCTTGAAAAATCATGGGACTAGTATTTAATGAATTTATGCAAATTAAAATTCCTTCCCTGGTGGCTACCAAAATTTAACTTGTGTAAGTGACACTTTACAGTTTAGAAAAGTACCCCCACACCCTCAATCTGGTTCACCCCACTGTAACTCCAACCCCAAGCAGGCTGTCCTCAACACTACAGAGGGCGGGACTAAGGCTACAGAAGAGCGGATGACTTAGAGTCACCCGCTCAGTGAATGGAGCACCCGGCTCCTCTGCCTCCTGCCACGGCTCTCCAGAGGCCTGGAACCACAGTTCTTCCACATTAAGAGAGCTGTGGTTTTACAAAGTCCATTAAGAAGGTGGTGGTGGTTAAGACGCTCAAATATCTTGCAAGGTAGGGATGGATTAAGACTTTACTTGAAGGTTAAAGATCTCAAAATACTGAGCATCTCCGGCAGCTAAAGAGAAGCAAAATATCTGGGAGTATAGCACAGATGTGGCTA
Organism: Odocoileus virginianus; assembly: GCF_023699985.2. Taxonomy (NCBI): domain Eukaryota; kingdom Metazoa; phylum Chordata; class Mammalia; order Artiodactyla; family Cervidae; genus Odocoileus; species Odocoileus virginianus. Next base: position 5,236,863 of record NC_069699.1, read on the forward strand.
TCCAGCAATTCTGCTCCTGGGTAGGTATCCAAAAAATCCAAAAACACTCATTTGGAAAGACACATGCACCCCAGTGTTCAGAGCAGCATTACTTACAATTGCCAGATACAGAAGCAACCTCAGAATCCATCAACAGATGAATGGATAAATAAGATGTGGTACATAAATACAATGGAATATTACTTACAAAAAAGACTGAAATTTTGTCATTCACAGCAATATGGATGGAGTTGGAGGGCATCAAGCTAAGTGAAATAAGTCGGACAAAGACAAATACTGTATGATATCACATATACGGAATTTAAAAGTTACAATAAACCAGATACAGAGAACAAGCGAGTGGTTACAGCGGTGGGGGAGTGGGAGGTACAAACCAGCAGGTGTTAAGACAGGCTCAAGGATGTACTGCACAACATGGGAATACAGACAGTATTTGGTAATGACTTAGTGGAAAGTAATCTTTAAAACTGTATAAAAATTTTAACTAAAAAAAAAGTTGTGATCATTATCTACCATCTTAATAGTACTTCCCACCTGCACAGAATTTTGCAAAGGGCAGAGAGCACACATACACCAAACAGAGTGGGAGACCAACCTGGTTAAGTACGGTGAAGCTGTAGCATTAAAGACAGAACATGCTTTAATAAAAAATGCTTGGAAGAGTCGCATCCTACAGGATGTCAGCTCAAATTTCTGAACCAAAACCTGGCATGGGGCAACATCAAATGACTGATTTGGCTACTGAGTTATCACAGCAGTTCTGAGGGTGATCAGAGGACCCCTGGAGGTCTTGAGAACTTCACAGGGATTCTGGGAGGTCAGAACTATGCTCCTCCTCTTGCTAAGAGGTCATGTGCATTTCTCACTGTGTGAATACTGGTTTGCACTGCAGGTGGAGTAAAATGAGGAGCACTCTAGCACAAGGCAAGGCAGTGGGAGCAAACTGAATTTGCAGTCATTCTCTTCTCCACCACTCTGCGGGAAAATACAAAGCAAATTCACTTAAGAATTCCCTTGATGAAGTAAAATTTTATTAAGTTGCACCAACCAGTACCAGTTCTTCCACAATTCTGTGAGGAAATGGAAAGACACACGTACATTTCTGCTGCTTACTAAAGTGTGTCTGTACTATCGGGTGATAAGCTGGTCTAGCCACTTCCTTCCCCTACTTGAAAGAATTACTTACAGACCAACTGGTTCTTCAGGTGTATTTGGGAGACATTTTCTCAATAATGAATGAAGTGATCCTATCAGTACAAGGAATATAAACTGATAGTATCTGTTGCATTGACAGAATCTGAACTTTCCAGAAAAAAATTAGAACCTTGGGAAATTTGTATCAGCCACTGAGCCTGACAGTTTCCCACCACTTTAAACTTTTCTAATGAGATTTAATAATAACTAAAAATATGTTATTTGGGGAGGAGACATTTCATAATGGGACATGTTAGAATTTGGAAGAACCTGGAGTTTAGCAAACTGAGATTTTCTAAATCCAATGAATGATGTTACAGAAGTGACACGGGGGTAAAAATCCACTCCAGGTGAAAGAGAGACCAATGGTTTTCTCCACTGTAGTTAGCCTGCAAAATACACTTGTCAGGTCTTACCATCAAAAGAGAAAATGCACAATTTTCTGGAAAAGCCATTAAAATACTCCTACCTTTTTCCACCTATATATTTGTGAGGCTACATTTTCTTCCTGAAATTCAGACAGCATTTCATATCAGACGGAATACAGCAGAGGGCAGAACCCAGTTTTCTTCCATTAAGCCAGACACTGAAGAGTTTCTAGAAATGTAGGACAATGGCACCCTTCCACACACTTTTTTTAGTTTCATAGAGTTGTTCTCTGTAAAGTTATGTTAACATAAAATGGATTTATTATTGCTACTTATAAATGAATGAATATTTAAAAAATTTTCAGCTTTTATTTACCATGTGGCAAATATAGATGTGACCACATTAAAAATAATTCTTTGGGGTTCTTAGTAAGTACAAATATAAAGGAACCCTGAGAATTCCCTGCCGATCTAGTGGTTAGGACTCCACGCTTTCACTGCTGAGGGCCCAGGGTGGGGAACTAAGATCCCACAAGCTGTGAGCAAAAAGTAAATAAAATAGAATAGGAATCTTGTAAGCAAAAATTTTGAAAATCGCTGTATCTAAATTTTAGAAAAATAAATTTTACCCCAAGATAAGACAGAAAAGAATTGTCACCAACTAATTCTAAAAAGTTTTGATAATACAATGACATCAAGGTACAGCTCTGCCCCAAACCTGTGTGGTGGTGTGTGTGTCGGTGTGTATTATTCTCCCTCCAGCTATATATAATGGTATTTTGAGAAATTGGAGGCATCATTATTTTATTGTTTCTTAAAAATATAACTAGCTCCATATATACTCTATCTGAAAAATATCTTTTAAAATATCCCTGAATTTCATGTACCTCTTCACATTAATCACTTCATGTATTTTTTATTTTATGTATACATTACAGTTCTTCCTATAATTCTCTAAAGTGATCATGATCACAGGATAATTCTTACACACAAGGCAAGAATTCCCTATCACTACCTACAATCCTATTTCAGCATGGGGAACCACTATTTGATAAAGACACTAATAAAGGTGCTACATGAAGGAGGAATTCCCATATTTTGGCATTTTGCCAATTTAAGAAGCAAGTACTTTCTGAAAAGCAAAAGCCCACACCGAAAACGGTAAAGGATATTACCATTTGGGCACTGTTACGTTCCATAATGGGCCTTATAAATTGACATCTGATAGCTTTAAAGAAGCAAAAATAACAAGTTCTACATCAATCTTGGGCTTCCCTGGTGGCTCAGTACTAAAGAATCTGTGCCTGCCAACGCAGGAGACATGGGTTCAGTCCTTGAGTTGGGAAGATCCTCTGGAAAAGAAAGTGGCAAGCCATTCCAGTATTCTTACCTGGGGAATCCCAGGGACAGAGCAGCCTGACAGGTGGCATGAGGTTGCAAGAATTGGACTCAACTTAGTGACTAACCACCACCATCAATCTTACACAAGCTCTTTACAACGAATACAAAGAGGGAATACTTCAAAACTTGATTCATGATGTCAAACATAAACTTGATATCAAAGACTGACAAGTCCATGGAAAGTATAGGTCAATTTTTCTCAGAAGCATGATGTAAAATCCTAACAAAATATGCACAAACCAAATTCAGCTTTATCAAGATCAAGTTAAACCTATTTCAGAGATACAAAGTTGGCTTAATATTTCTAAGAGGTAATGTAACTGATAATCATTAACAGAAAAATTATCTCTAATATATTAAAAAATTTTTATAAAATTTAACACCTATCTATGATAAAACTTATATAACTAGGAAAGAAGAGAACTTTCTGATAGAGGATCTACAAAAAGCATGTAACAAATAAACTCAATAGTGAAATACTTAAAGCTTTCACTCAGGAAACAAGATAAAGATACTTCTACTCCTTGATTCCAGAGAATCCTACATTGGAGTATAGGTGTCACAAAGCAAGATAACATTAGAAAAGAAGAAATAAAACTCGTTATTTACAGATGACATAACTGTACTAGAAAAATATAAAGTACAGAGGGTGCACCCTTCCATAACCTAGTTTGTAGAGCAGAGGACTACAGACCAGATGTGTGTATAATAAACTACAGATGAACTATTACATTAATAAACAGATTTTAGTAAGGTTGCTGGATAAGATCAATATAAAAAAAGTGTATTTCTACATACCAGCAACAAAGTAACATTTTAAAAGGATGCCATCTAAAATACCATCAAAAAGAGAATTCTCTGGCAGTTCAGTGGTTAGAACCCCTCGCTTTCACCGCTGAGGACCCAGGAGTCTGGGAACTAAGACTGTGGTCTGGGAACTAAGATCCCACAAGCTGCACAACACAGCCAAAATAAATAAATAAGTAATAAAACAGCTTTAAAAAATTAGCTGAAAAAACATCTACCAAAAGAAAATGCAACCTGAAATACAAATACACTTGAAACTATAAATACTTCAAGGAGAGAATGAAGATCTATATAAATACAAAGATTTTCCTCTGCATAGTTTTGGAGGATATAAAAATTATAATTATCCCCAAAAGGATCTATAAATTCCATGCAATCTCAATCAAAATGCCACTTTTTTTTGGTGTGGCAATGGACCAACTGACTCTGAAGTTTATATGGAAATGTAAACCGTCAAGAATAGCTAAAATAATCTTATGGAAATACATTAGAGGAGGGCTTAGGCTGCCAGACAAAGGCTTCTTTTTTAACTACAGAAACTGACAAGGCAATACTGGTACAGGACACAGACACCGGCATTATGGATAAGACAGAAAGCCCAGAAACAGACGCATGAATCAACACACAGTCCAATTATGACCAAGGTGACAATGCAGTTCAGAAGGATGATACCCTTCCCCCAATTAATGGAAGAAAAGCTATAATAAACCTAGACAGCGTATTAAACAGTAGAGACATCACCTTTTGACAAAGGTCCATCTAGTCAAAGCTATGGTTTTTCCAGTAGTCATGTATGAATATGAGAGTTGGACTATAAAGAAAGCTTAGCACCAAAGAATTGATGGTTTTGAACTGTGTGTTGGAGAAGACTCTTGAGAGTCCCTTGGACTGCAAAGAGATCCAACCGGTCCATCCTAAAGGAGATCAGTCCTGAATATTCATTGGAAGGACTGATGCTGGAACTCCACTACTTTCACCACCTGATGCAAAGAACTGACTCATTGAAAAAGACCGATGTCAGGAAAGATTGAAGGCGCGAGGAAAAGGGGACGATAGGTGAGATGGTTGGATGGCATTACAGACTCGATGGACATGAGTTTGAGCAAGCTCCGGGAGTTGGTGATGGACAGGGAAGCCTGGAATGCTGCAGTCCACGGGGTCGCAAAGAGTCGGACACGACTGAGCAACTGAACTGAACGATAACGAATTAACTGAACACGTTAAAAAAAAAAGAAAAACCCTTATCCCCTATTTCACACCACGTACAGAAATCAATCTCAGGTGAACTCATGAATTGTAGAAAAGTAAAACAATAAAGCTTCTGGGGGGAAAAAAACTTAAGACTATCTTCACAACCTTTAAAAGTGAAGTTGCTCAGTCATGTACGACTCTTTGCGACCCCATAGACCGTAACCTACCAGGCTCCTCTGTCCATGGGATTTCCCAGGCAAGAGTACTGGAGTGTGTTGCCATTTCCTTCTCCAGGGGATCTTCCCAACCCAGGGATCGAACCCAGGTCTCTGGCATTGCAGGCAGATGCTTTACCGTAAGAGCAACCTCTGAGGACAAGCAAAAACATCTTCAGAACAGGTTAAAAAAAAAAGTGAAAGGGCCAAACCACAGAATGAGAAAAGATATTTGCAATGCATATCTGACAAAGACTAGTATTCTGAATATGTTAAGAATGAGTCAGAAAGAAGTCGCATATTTCCCTGTTTTTCTGAGAAGGGAAAAAAAGAAAAGATTCTTAAGATTCTCAAATAGGTACATTACAGATAAGGATAACCAAATGGCGAATAAACATGAAATGTGCTTAATTTAATTATTTATCAAGGAAATAAAATTAAAATCACAATGAGATCCTACTGTATCAACAAAACTCCAGCCAGAATGACAGACAATAGCAAGTGTATACAAAGATATAGAGCAACTGGAACTTTTGTATATTGCTGCAAGTAATGCAAATTCCTTTTAAAAAACTAATACATAATTCACCCTTCTGAAGTGACAAGTCTTTAGTCCATTCACGAGACTGAGGACTGTATCATTTCAGAACTACTTCTATAACCCTCAAAAGAAACCCTATACCTATTAGCAGTCAATCCTCACTGCTCTCTCCTCTTGCAACCACTAATATGTCTCAGAGAAGTGGTCTACTCTGTGGACATTTCATATAAATGGAATCACACGTTTTGACTTCCTGTGACTGGCTTCTTTCACTTAACATGTTTCCAAAGTTCATCCATGTTGTAGTAGATATCAATATTTCATTCCTCTTGTTTGTTTGTTTGGGCATACCACCTGACTTATAGGATCCTAGGTCCTGGACCAGGGATTGAGCCTGGGCCCTCAGCAGCAAAAGCACAGAGTCCTAAGCACTGGACCACCAATTCCCCCTTCCTTTTTATAGCTGAAAAATATTCTATCGGATGGACAGGCCACACTTTGTTTATCCATTTGTCCACTGATGGATGTTTGGGTTATTTTCACCTTTTAGCTATTATCACTAGCTGGTAATAGCTGTACTGTTATATATAATGCTGCTATAAACATCTGTATACAAATGTTTCTAGGAGGACAGACATTCTCATTTCTGTTGGGTATATATCCAGGAGTGGAAGTGCTAGGTCTTATGGTAAGTATATGCTTAACCTCTTGAGGAACCACCACACTGCTGTCCAAAGCAGCTGTGCCACTTTACATTCCCAACAGCAACATACAGGTGGTTCTAATTTCTTCACATATTTGCCAATTGCTACTTTTTATTTTTGGCTGTGAGTTTGGGATCTCATTGTGGCTTTGTTTTGCATCTCCCCAGTTATAAATACTAATGACATCAAGCATCTTTATATGTGCTTTGTCATTTGTGTATCTTCTATGAAGAAGGATCTACTCAAGTGTTTTGTCCATTTTAACACCAAGTTGATTTCCTATGAAGTTTTAAAGAGCTTTCCTAAATTCTGAATACTAAACCCTTATCAGATATATAATTTGCAAACATTTTCTCCCAGAAATGCGACCTCTTGTAACTCTGGAAAAACTGTTTGGCTAAACATGTAATATCTGCTAATGCTGAAAATACACACAGCTTATGAATCCAGCAATCCAGGCAGACATTACACACCCAACAGAAAGAACACATTTTCCACAAGACACACTGCAGACTGTTCATGAGAGCACCAGTCATAACAGCAAGAGGAAAACTGAGAAACCACCCAGATATCTGGCAGGAAGCTGAGTACTGGTCCCCGAGGATGCCGCTGTCCTCGTCTCTGGCACCTCTGTGCATTACTTCACTAGGAACTCCACAGGTGCAATCAGGATTCTCAGAGGGGAAAGTCAGACTTCCATATTCTTGGAAGTCATCCCTTCATCCCAACAAGTAAAAAAGCTGAACACACTGGGAAAAATAAACAAGTCTTCTTGGATCTGTCAGAGAAGCGAGGTGACAGGGCCAACTGCAGTCCCCAAACTGGAGAGACAGGTGGGTGGACACGGAGAATCACAACCTACTGAAGCAGAAACTTCCAGGCAGAAACCTCTACGGGAGACAACACTGGGGTGAGGGGGCCTGAACTGTAACTAACACATTGCTGGAGCTCAGCATGGACAAGTCTATGAATTAAACACTACGGGGATCATGAGGGGATCCCCACAGTTGTGTGAGTTTTACCTCCAGGAGCTCTACTAGAGTCTCAGAGGGAAATTCAGAGAAAAATCCCCTGGTGATTCTGGCAGGGGAAGGAAGAAAGTAACCATTTTGAAATGTCAGAGTCTTCTGTTCTTAACAAGGCTTGCCCTCAGCAGAAATTATTTTATCAGAGACTGAACATACTGGTAGGGAAATCCCCAACTCCAGCTCCCCCTAGAGAAGCACTCGTGAAGTTCAGAGCCCAGGGACACCGGCTTACTGAGAACTGATCACACCTCCTCAAGCCCTCGCCATCAATCACAGCACTAAAAGGTCTATTCACTGGAGCTCCTGCTATCCAGTACACCATGTTCAGCTGTCAACAGAAAATTACAAGGCAGAGTAAAAGCTCCCCCACCCCCAAAAAAACCCCCATCACAGCCTGAAGAGACCTACAGCAAGCATCAGAATCACATTCAGACTCGGCAGAAATGTTAGAACTATTAGACCACGAACTTAAAACAGCTGTGATTAATACGTTGAGGCCTTTAACAGTAAAAGTAGACAACACACCAAAACAAATGGGTAATATAAGTAGAGAGATGGAAATTCTAAGAAATAACCTTTTTAAAAAACACATTAAACTGTAACAGAAATGATGAATGCTTCCCACGGGCTCATCAGTCGACTCGACTTGGCTGAGGAAGAATCTCTGAGCTGAATGATAGGTTAACAGAAACTTCAAAAACTAAAAAGCAGAGAGAAAAAAAGCCTGGAGGTGGGGTGGGAAAAAAAGAGGAAACAGAATACCCCAAAACTATGGGACAACTACAAACAATGTAATATATGCATGAGAACGCTGAGATACGAGAGAAAAGGACGGAAAAAATACTTGAAGCAATAGTGACTGAGAATTTCCCCCAAGTTAATATTATTGAGAATTTCCCCCCAATTAATGTCAGATACTAAACCACAGACCCAGGAAGTTCAGAGAGTACTAAAGATAACCACTCCTCCACCCCCACCCCTAGGCACCTAGGCATAGCATATTCAAAGCTGCATAAAATCAAAGATTTTTAAAATCTTAGAAGAAGTCAAAGGGAAAACACCACCTATGGAGGACCCAAGGCAGTAACATTCAATTCCTCTTCAGCAACCACGCAGACAAGGAGAGAGAAGCGCTGGGGGAGCTCACAGCGGATTACTCACGTGGGCCACACTTAATCCCATGGATCCTGATATGCAGAAGCAGCAGGGTCAGAGTGAGCAGCAGTGTGCTGGAAGCAGAGACTAGAAGATGCAATGCTGTTGCCTTTGAAGACGGACAGAGGACCAGGAACCAAGGAATTCAGGCAGCCTCTAGAAGCTGGAAAGGAAGGAAAGACGCTCCCTGGAGCCTCCACAAGAAACCAGACCTGCGGACACTTTAACGTAGCACAGCTGATTTGGGGCTTCTGACCTCCAGAATGGCATGATAACATGTTTGAATTAAACCAGCAAATTCTGTCAGCGTGTTACAGCAGCAGTAGGAAACTAAGATACCCCTGTCAACAGCACACTAGAGAGATCACAGTGCTTTTGCACAAGAAATAGTGTGATGCAATGAGAATCAGTAACTATTGCTGCAGGCAACAAAATGGAGGCAGCCCAGAAAACGGAAAGAAGCCTGACGCAAAGAAATATAAACGCTAAGATTCCATTTATATACAGCTTAAATATAAGTAAAACATCTATGGCTTTGGAGAAAGGGGCAGGAGTTACTTGGTGGGTGGGAGGGCTGATGAGGGGGCACACAGGAAATACCAGCAACGTTGTCCTTCTCCATGTTGGTGCTGGTTATATGTGATCACTTTGTGGTATTTCAAACCACACACCTGTAAGTTGTCTACTTTTCTGTACTGTATACGTCAATTTAAAAGGGCTAAAACAAAATTAAGTAATTTTAAAACAGATTTCCTTGCAAAAATTGGGACCAAAAAAGGTTTAAAGTCTAACCACACTAAACAAAAGATCTTCAATTAGTTAAAACTAAACTTCATATAAAGTGAACAGTTATAATTAATTCAGGTAACAAAGCAATTCTGAGGGTTTTCTAATACACAGAAAAAAACAAAACAAAACAACATGAGTTGGTCTAGACATGCAAAAGCAGCAGACATACCACAGTATACCCTGAAGCACAGTCTACAATTCTCTTCACTGGTTTCTTACTTCAAGTACAACTAGTTTAGAAAAACTGGTCTTTACACCACCAGAATTGCAGAATTGTTAAGATTTTATCAGTGGCATTTTCCCCCTCATATTTTATCAAACAAAATGTTTTTGCAAATTAATTTTTCCAGGCCCACAAACATCCTAGGTTTTTCCCACACTGAAACAAATTATAACCCTCTCGTATATTTTGGTATTTACATTCAACCATTAGGAGCCAAATACTACTGTAAAACTAAACAGATTTTTAAAGTCATAATGAAAGAATTACGTTTGAAAGTAGAGGTACTGTCCTCAAATATTTTGTGGAAAAAAAAAATCTTTGGAATATATATTATAAAGTTGTAACAAAAACCAATGTAAATAGTAGTAACCGTTTTCCCTCAATTATCTGAAATTAAGCAATAGGTCAAATGTACATATGTTCTTTAGGTGAACGTCAGTACGAAAATCTAACTGTTCTTACAAATGCTTCAAAACAAGCACTGAAAACTGAGTATCAAAACAGTGAAACAACTACCAGGTGATCTGACCTGTAAGAGTAGCTATGTGAATTTGCCGAACTTTTAAAACAGTTTCTGCCCATTAAATAATGATAAAAAAGGCTTTATTTTTTCCTACTAGGAATGCTGACATTAGATTTGATAATTCAAGACATGCTGATAGGGAAGATGTAATGATCAAGGTAAATTCATAATTTAAGGAGACTTACAAGGTAGTAATCTCATGTACTTACTTGTCTCTTAGAAGAGTAGAAAGCTTAATAATCCTATGAAGTTAAATACTTTAAAATACTGACAAATCTTATTCATTATATGATATAGATTTACATATAAGAGAATGCAACAAGTTATCTGAACCTGAATGCAGAGAATAAATACTTTATTAACTGATTACAGTTGAAAGTCACAAACAAAAAAGGGGTATATTAAGGCAGAGTCATATATATATATATATGTGTGTAGGTAAATATATATATATATAGACAAATCCAAAGACTGTTACCTCTTTACATTTGAACAACCTCTGCATTTCTCTTGTACACATTTAGGCAGTGTGCTTTCTTTTTCTTCTCAGTTAAAGAAACAAATCTTGACCAATGTTTCTAAATTATATTTTGATAACTTATAGGACCATGGATTAAGACAGTGACTAGTGTATCCAATGCTACCTGATAGTTTTCTCAGCATATTCCATGTGTGGTGGTATAGTTACGGTGGTGTGGAAAATCTGACAACTGATCATCTCCTCTTTTCCAGCAAAACTAACACATAACTTTTTAAAAGATTTCTTAACAGTCTTAACTAAAATAAGCTTGAACTTCCAAGTCAGTCAAATGCCCAAAGCATATTCTTTTTCTGCCCTTCCCAAACCCTCCTAGACATTTTAAGTAGCCTTTAGAATATGATCCCATGGCTGTATTTCAGATCTATAAATTTGAGTTTTTCAAAATCCAAAATTACTTTCTTACGCAAAGTGGCGATGCAAATAGCAATCCTACATGGTGTAGAATAATTTTTTCTGTATAGTTCCCTTTTATTAAAAAATGGGCAACCACACACACCAAAAAAGGACATAAATTTAGTCCATCTGAAAAAGCACTCCAGCTCCCTAATTCCACTTTTGAAGGAGAAGGCAGAGGCAAGTTTACATTATCCCAGATAACTGAATAAATGGCTTTATTTGGTATCTTCAAGAAGCTTCTCCTTCTGTAGGAGATGTAGGTGTTGTAGCGGAAACTGTAACTGGTTTTCGTGCAATTCTGTCCAGTTCCGCATGAACATCTGACAGGACAGGCTTCTGGCCTACATTGAAGGAAAAGAAACTAAGATTTAGACATAAGGCAAAATATCTTTTACACCAACCATCTTCATTTAACAGCTGCCAATAGTTTCATTAACTTCATCTCACACACATATAAAAAACATACATAAACATATCTTTATCTAAAACACATGTATCTAAAACTTTACCTATATATATATATATAAATATATATATATAAAATATATAAATATATATATAAACATCCTAATTTAAAAACAAATTCCCTCATTTTTTTTATTAAATTTTTTATTTGGGGGGGGGGTCACATGGCATGTGGGATCTTAGTTCCCTGACCAGGGATCAAACTCACAGCCCCTGCAGTGGAAGCACAGAGTCTAAACCACTGGACTGCCAGGAAAGTCCTTACAGTCCCTCATGTTAAGTTGTAGGGTCTGTTACTAAACAGAAGTAAAACTAGCACCTACCATTTCATCTCATAAAGGTTTTTTTGTTTGTTTGTTTTAAATAAGAAGGCACAGAACAAACATAGAAAATAGCTAGAAAACAGCCAATAAAATGTTGTAATCTGGAAAGATGAGTGAGTGGTAATTAAGTCAGCAGTCCTGAGACAGGTAATCTTTTCTACACTGAGGGTGACAGAAGCCAGAAAGTAATTCAATTTATACTCAGAAATCTGTAAGATTAAAAATGGTAGCAGCAGGTACTTGAGAAAAGGGTGGCAAGAAGGTGTGATTAAAAAAGGAGAATAGGTGAAAGTCTGAAGAGCACTTATACAAACAACAAAGGGAAAAACCATTTCATCAAAATTAAAAAATTCTGCGTTTCACAGGACACTCTTACCACAGTGAAGGGACAACCAGCACAGGAACACTTGTGAACTCTATGTCTGTTATTTGGGGAGACAATACTTGTGAATTCTACATTTGAAAAATGTCCAGCAAACAGAAAATATAAAAAACACTTAGAACTCAATAATAAAAACAACCCCACTTTAAATGGGCAAAGAATCTGAATAGACATTTCACCAAAGATTAGATTAAAATGGCTATTAAACACGTAAAAAGATTTTCAAAATCATTAGCTATCAGGGAAATTCAAATCAAAACCACAATGAGATACAACTTCACAGCTGAAATGATGTCTCTCACCAAGAAGATGGACAAGTGGTGACCATTTTGTAATGTATAAAAATATCCAACCAGGGACCGCCCTGCAGTCCAGCGGTTAGGACTCTGAGCTTCCACTGCACAGGGCACGGGTTCCAGCCCTTGTTGGGGAACCGAGATCCCACGTGCTGTGCGGTGTGGCCAAAACAAAAAAATCAAATCACTAGGTTGTATACTTGAAATATACTATCGTTCATCAATTATATTTCACTCTAAAACACAAGACACACATGCAAAAATACTCTAACAAAGAGACATTCTGGACTTGGTTAAGCAAAACCAAAAGAAAAAACAACAAAAACCCACAAAGATGAATAATAACACCAGTTGGAAAGCATGTGGAGAAACTGAGGTCCTCATAAACTGCTGGTGGGAATGTAAAGTGGTGCGGCATTTTGGAAACTTTAAACACAGGGGTACTACATGACCCACCAGTCCCAATCCTAGACACATACCCAAGAGAAATGAAAATATGTGCATGTCAACTGATGAATGGATAAATAAAAGATGTATGCACACCCACACAATGGGATTTTTTTCAACAGTAAAAAAATACTGATACACATGCTACAACATGGATGAAACTCAAAAACATTACTTTAAATAGGCATATACTGTATGACTCCCATTTATATGAAATCTTCAGATAGGCAAATACACAGAGAAAGAAAGCAAATCACTGCCTAGGAGGAGTGTAGGGGAGGGAAGGGTAACTGCTAATAGCGAGGATTTTTTTTTTTTTAGTTTTTTAAAAAAATTTTTACAATGCTGTGTTGGTTTCTGAGATACAACAACTCAAACCATCCATAATTATGCACACATTCCCCTTCCTCCCTTACCTCCCTCTTCTCCCCCACCCCACCCCTGCAGGCCATCCCAGAGCGCCAGACTGGGCTCCCTGGGCTCCACAGCAACTTCTCCCAGCTATCCACCCTACCTGAGAGCGTATACATCCCGAGGCTACTTCCTCCATCTGCCCCACTCTCCCCCAGCTGTGCACACAAGCCCATGCGCTACGTCTGCATCTCTGTTCCTTCCCTGCATGTAGCTTCCTCAGTGTCACTTTAGTCTAGATTCCATATATATGCGCTAATACAGTGTACTGGTTTTCTCTGACATACTTCACTCTGTATTATTAGGCTCTGGGTTCAACCATCTCACTAGAACTGTCTCAAATTCCTTCTTTTTGATGTGGATGTCTTTAACGAGATGAAAATGTTCTAAAATTAGATTACGGTAATGTTTTGCATGGTTTCCCTGGTGGCTCAGCAGTGAAGAAGAATCCGCCTGCCAATGCAGGAGGAATGGGTTCAATCCCTGGGCTGGGAGGATCCCCTGGAGAAGAGAATGGCAACCCACTCTAGTATTCTTGCCTGGAGAATCCCATGGACAGAAGCCTGGCAGGCTACAGTCCATGGGTATCAAAGAATCAGGCATGACTGAGCAACTAAATAACAACAACAAAATGGTCTGTGTAAGTCTTTAAATACACTAAAACACTGAAATGCACACTTTCAGTGCACAATACAGCTGGTAAGAAAGGAAAGCTCCAGTAAGCACCTGACTTCTTGGCAGATGGTGGTAAGCCGCCGCCTCCGCCTGCAGCCCCACCGCCAGGGCTACCAGCGCCCACACCAGGGCCTCCTGGGGAGCCAGTCTTCTTACTCAGCAAGCTGTTAAAGAAATTTGCCAGGACACCTTCACTTGTAGCTCCAGCTATCAAAAAAAAAAAGGATAAAAAACGTTCTCAAAGCATTCAGCTTTTCTGTAAATTATTACAGTAATGATACACAGAAAATGAATCACACACAGAGAATGTTCCAAATCCAAGCCAGGTTTTATCTTTTGAGGCAAGGTAACTTCTCTAATCTACTCATATATAAAACAAAATATGAGTAAGTGTTAAGAATGTAAGGTAATTATTAAAAACTTAGAGTGTTATTTTTTCTTTACATTTTATTGCTTTTTTGCTGTGCTGGGTTCATTGCCGAACGAGGATACAATGTTATTTTTGAAAGGCCAAAAGCATTTAAAACAGATGCTACTTGTGAATATATATCCCTTTTGAAAGGGGTTCTTCAAAAATAAAATAGTTGTTTCAAGTATTACACAAAGCTGTCCAATCTGATATGAAAACCAGAAGCCCTAAGAGATTAATGGACAAAGGAGGGCAATAAACAATTCACAGAAGAAAAATACAAACAGGAAGAAAATACTAGGGGCGGTGGGAGCTCTTATTAGTTAATATTTAGAGAATGCTGATTAGGTTTAGACAAATTGCAAGGCTGCATGTGGATGACAGGTAACCTGAACAACTGAGAAACATCAGGAGAGGGCATAAAAAGATAAGAAGTCTCACTACTAATCCCACGTAGGGCAATTGTTCCTATAGAAATAACTATAATGCACAGAGTTTTTTTTGCTTGTTAACTGCAAATAACCCATTTAGGTAAAACAAGAATTCCTCCAATGACCTACACCTATAGGAGTGTGATTAAATATAACCCAAAGCTTTTATAAAGTGCACACCACAGAGTGTATGTTAAGACTACACTGTAAAATGGTTCTGTCTGATTCACTGAGTTCCTATCTCTATAGATTCACAAAGACAAGATGCTAATGCATAAAAAAGAAAACAGCTAAGGCAAGAGGTGGGATGACACTAGGCAGATTTCTGTTGTGAAATACATTGTGCTGTTTACTCTTAAAAAGAGAGAAATGTACCTTTCATGTTCGGATCGATTTTTTTTGACCCAGCAGGGATGGGTGACACACTGGCAACATTGGACGACACAGATCTGTTTGGTGTGCGAGGGGAGCCTCCTGGGACTCTTGGGGAGGCGTCCTAAGTAAAAAGGGGAAAGCCGCATTTATAAAGCCCTGAAAGCTCCACTTCACAGAAGCGACCATATGAACACTCCTTTACAACTGCCCCCACCTCTTCTGCTGGCCCCTTCATGCTGCAAGCCCTGGGCAGAAGTGTTCAGCAACTGTGTCCTCGCTATTAAAACACCAGGGACCCTCACACTTTAGCATACTAATTTTCCCTTGAAGTGTGGTTATGAACAGAAGCGTGGGAGTCAGATCCAGACTCCAATCTGGACTTGCATCCTATCCCACCAACGTATAATCTCAGGCAAGCCATGATGTCCTAAAAAGCCTCCATTTCCCTACCTGCAAAATGGGGATAAGGCTAGGACCTGCCTCATCCAGCTGTTTTGAGAATTTATAAAATAACATACAAAAATGGTTCAGCCTACTAACGGATACAGGACAAATGGTACAAAATAGATCTTTATGATTTCAATATTCTAAAAGGGAATGAAAATTTATCTTTTAAAATCTCAAAAATTCCAGGGGAATTCTTAATTCAACTTTATATCCAAGTATACCCATAAGAGACAGATATACAATTAAAGAAATAAAAGAACTAAAACAATATGCACTGCATTTTAACCATTTAGTCAAGATCTGTAATACTGACCACAGGCCTTCCAGCTGCAGTTGGGGGTTGCTTTGCTAAAAGGGACTGAAAAACACACAAAAATTCTAGGTTAGACATTCAGTTATGTAATGCTGTTTTTAAAGAAAATGTGTACAAGAACCATTAACCATTTACCATTAACCATTAACCATTAACCATACTAAGTCTGCTACTGATGTAATTTCATACCTGTAGCTTCATGAGAAACACTTGGTCATCTTCTGCCACAATTTCCTTCTCATGCACAAACTGAAATGAGCAATGCATAAATGAACAAGTCATTATGCTACAGTCATTCATAACTCACTCTCTAGATTACTTTTTAAAAACACCGAGAATATGAATATTACCCGTATCACATATACATGGGTGGACTGCCCTCCCCAGGGCCTTCAGCAGAGCTGTCCAATACCGATCTGCGCTAATGTAAATGTCCCGTATCTGTGCTGTCCAACATGTTAGCCTGTGGCTACTGAGGAGCTGCAATAATGGCTAATGTGACTGAGGAACTGAATTTTTCATTTAGTTGTACTTACTTTATACTTAAGAGCTATATGTAACTAGTTGCTACTGCACTGGACGGCACAATCCAAGAGCCACACGCATATCAGTCATGCTTATAAAATCTGCGTAATTCAATGGTAAATAATCCTCCTATAGTGCAGGAGATGCAGGTTCAATCCCTGGGTCAGGAAGACCCCTGGACAATGGAATGGCAACCCACTCCAGTATTCTTGCCTGGAGAGCCTCATGGACAGAGGAGTCTGGTGAGCTACAGTCCATGGGGTTGCAAAAGAGTCAGACAAAACTTGGCGACTGAACAACAACAGAAACAACAGTTAGGTGTTTTAAAAGGGCCAATAATATCCCAGTTAGGAGAAGAGCAACTTGCTCCTGGTTTCCTAAAATAAAAATATAATGTCTCTTCTATCTGCTGAATAATTAGAATTAAAAAAAAAAGGAGCTGCCAATGTCTCCTGCTCCTCCTATTTCTGTACAAGGCAGGCCATCGTCTTATTTTCTGCCCAGGAGCCAGGGCGATCCTTTGGAAAGGTTAAGGCAGACTGTATCACACCTCCACTCCAACTTGCCTGCCCATCACTTTCCATCCCACTGAGCATGAAATTCAGAGTCCTGCCTGCAGCCTAATGATGGGGCCCCGCACGATCCTAACTCTGCCTCTCTTTCCTACTGCTCTGGCCCTCCCGGGGGCTCTTTTCCAGACTCTCCAGCTGCTTACACACTCCTGCCTCAGGGCATGTGCACCTTCTCTTCCCTGTGCCTTCATATTCTCCCCTCTCATCAGAGACCTGCCTTCACCATCCCCAGGACTATAACCTCCCACCCCATCCGCTCACCACCCCCTCACTTGGCTTCCTTTCTAAAGCACAGATCACCACGTGGGTGATGGCATTTACACTGATTCACTGCCTCATCATGGTCCTAAATGGCAGCTCAATAAATATTTGTGGAATGAATGAAAAACAATTTGAAGCACAATTTCGCTGGTAAGAGAGAGAATGGGAAAAAAGTTGTTTTTAAAGTGTGTACTTCTTTCAACAGACACTCAAACCGAATAAACACCAACTGAGTTTTCGTTTGATGCTACGTTTCTTATTTCTAACTGCTCTGTAAACGTTGGATTTTTAAGTAAGAACCTTATTATATGCTGAATCAACATTACTTTTTCTTGAGGCGCGTTCAAATTAAAAGTCAGTGAGAACTTACTAAATGAGAACACTCATCTTTACACAGCTTTTCAGAAGCATCTATACTATCTAACCATAAAACACCATCCTTAGTGAAATCAAGACATATGAAAGAAGAGTATCATCTGGAATCAGATTTAAAAATTTTAAGAATGACATGCCACAATACAGAATAAAATGGAACCTGGCAGCCCCTGGATCTGCTGTGGACTAGTAGGAACAACTAATAACCATGAAGAAGATGCAAGATCTGTCTCAAGAGACAAACGCTAACGTAGTTATTCTACCAAGGTGTTCTTGGCTTTTGATTGAGCCCCAAGTTGTAAAGTTCATGACTTGATAGAAATGAAACCCCTTACCTTTCTACCTACAATCTCAAAATTATGGACTGCTCCCTCAGTTTAAAAGACTATTAAGACTATACAGTAAAATTTACCTTTCGGACAGGTGGTTTAGTTATGATGTCTTCAAAATTATCTTCTGCTTTTAACGTTTGAAAGTTTTCATGTAATATTCCTATTTTCTTATCATTATCCCACCCTGCTGGACTAGAAAGAAATGCAGATGATAAATTCTCAACCATTTATACAGTCATTCTCTCATTCAATCCATGATCAGGTTAATGTAAACATTTTTTATGAAGTTAAATTTGACCAATTATGGGAAATTAATCTATTACAATACTCAAGTTAAAATTTACTAATTTCTACTTAAACTTATCAATTTTCTTGATTTTAGAACTGACATTACAGGTTTTTCATTTGAGAGGAAGTAATCATTAGTGTTACCTCCCAAGTTATTCAGATAGCTTTCCAAAGCATATCTAGGTTATTCACTGGGCCCTTTATGCACCATAACCAATTAAAGAATAAATACACTGACTGAAACATGCACCCAATAGATAGGTTAGCTCTAATAGCTGCCTTTCAAAAAGGCTCAGACCAGCAGCAAATCTAAAAGGCAATGATAACAGAACAAAGCATGTTATAAATAAAATAATCGAGGAACAGATTCTCACCAATTCATCATGGAGAAGTTTACTGGTCTCACTTCAAGACCGAAAATGATGATATAGCATCAAACTGCAGCAATAGTACATGATAGAACAATATACTCAGGAGTACAGTGTAGGATTTTCCTGGTGGTCCAGTGGTTAAGACTGTGCACTTCCAATGCAGGGGACAAGGGTTCAACCCTTGGTCAGGGAAGTAAGATCCCATGTGCTGCATGGCACACCCAAAAAAATTAAAAAAAAAAAAAAAAAGCATACTTACATAAATACTGCATCTTTTTCCACAACAACAGCAGGAATCTTATAAGGAAATCCATAGAGTTTCTGGACGATGTATTTATATACTAAATCTATATTTTTATTTTCTTTTACTGAAGTGTAAATAAGTGCTGCACCATCTGAATAATACCGTTAAAGAAATTTTTGGACAAACTCCATGAAAAGGTACTGTAAAATTCTGTGTTCTCAGCTTAACATTTACGCATATTAGTTTCAAAAATAATTTCCACAGATATAATTACATGGTAATCAAGAATATCAAACCCATAAAGTATTTCACACAGGTTAAATTCAAATAAAACAATCTCTACATAACTGATTTAACTCAGGAGGGCAAAAACCTCATTAGCCAAGAAAGTAAACCTAATTAACTGAGTCCACTACTACCTCTGTATTTACAGCACATGAAGAGAAGCTTTGTTTTTGCTTTTTACCTTCCTAAACTTCATGAAGGAGGGGTATTATTTATAAGAACTGTCTTGCCTTTTCAACAAAGGTAACAGGCACTAGCATCTCTTATAGTTTTTACTAGTCTCAGGAATCAGGACTTTGGGAGAAAGCTCAGGAAAGCCACTGAACAGAGAAGATGAACATCAAGGAGCTTTCGGGAACAATCCACGGCAACTGTGACCAAAATGTGATATAACACAAGCCTACATGATGACGCAGTAATTAACGCAGATTCTAACTCTGACCTTTATCCAAATGACTTGGTGGATCAAAAGATCAAGAGAGGCCTGTAGAAAAAGGGGCCAAATGACTACTGACAGATGATGTGGTAGGAGTGGCTACAGAAATTCTGACCACTGCTTAGGGTGATCTGCCAGCACTTGACCCTAGGTCCCCAGAGAAACAGTGACTCAGGCCAAGAGGAAATGATGAGACTGGTCTAACCTCTGAACTGGGATATTCATATTTACTAGGACACGAACCAAAGCTTGAGAACCTTGAAGCAGTATTGCTAAATATACTTAACTTGTCATAATACTTAATTTGGTAGACACAAACTTCTTAATCTTAAGTAAAAGCTTAGCTGTGTGAACTTGTCAACAATCTTTCTCACAATGAGAACCAATTTATGATAATCTGGAAGATTTGTACAGCTGGAAAATTTGCATCATAATGAAAACTTCTTTAATTTTAAAGGAAACATGACTCGGAATTGTGGGCCTCACTTCCTGGTGGCTAAGACAGCAAAGTCTCTGCCTGCAGTGCAGGAGACCCGGGTTCAATCCCTGGATCGGGAAGATCCCTGGAGAGGCAAATGGCAACCCACTCCAGTATCACTGCCTGGAAAACCCCATGGACGGAGGAGCCTGGCAGGTCACAGTCCTTGGGGTCGCAAAGAGTCAGACACGACTAAACAACTTACTGTTCACTTCACTTCACTCACTGACACACCCACACACAACTCTCTCTCCTGAAGTGATTTGTTTTGTATTCTTTTAAAATCAACCAGCTTTACTACAGGTCTGTAATTATTTTAGTGGACAGTGTTCTTCCTAATTACATCTCTCTATATACATTTTCAAGTGTAGTTTTAAATAACCATTTAAAGAGACTGCTTGTTCTCAAATTTTCTAACTTGCAAAGATAACAAAAAAAGGCCATAAACACCTAACTGCAATTACTCCCACTTTTTGTTCTCTTTAGCAGACGAATGCCCTTTAATTCATCCCAGCTAACCATCATTTGACATGAGAATGCACATGATGCATGAAGCGCTGAAGGAAAAGCGGAAAGGGAGACTCCCAGCATCAAGGGTCTCATTCGTCACTCAGCCAGGCTTTCTCCACGTGGCCTTTAAAGTCAACGTCCACTGACCGCGACGAAAGCCTTCGGATGCTCTAACCACGTGTCCGTCACTTACTCTTCCTATCCACTCCTAACACCTATCGCTCAGTCACTTTTCAGACCCACAAGCTTTGGTTCAGGAATGCAACTGCAAAACCTCTGATCCAGGAGGGGCGAGGGAGCACACTTCCTCAGTGCTCTCAAGCCATTTGAAGTTTTCAACAGGAAATTCTAAAAGCATTCACTCACTGACTCATTTTATCCTTTGCTTAGCTATAAATGTTATTCACTAGCTCATCTAATCCTTGCAACCTAGATTACAAAAGATTCCTATCATTGGTTTTCTAACCTTGTGATCAAAATTACCCAGCAAGCTTTTTCAGAATTTAACATAGATTTCTCCAGCCTTCCTTTTGAATGTTTCAATTCAGTTAAGTCTTAGATGGGCACAGCCAGATTTAAAAACCATTTAAAACCATTGCATCAATGAGACAAGTGCTCGGACCTGGTGCACTGGGAAGACCCAGAGGGATCGGGCGGAGAGGGAGGTGGGAGGGGGGATCGGGATGGGGAATACATGTAAAACCATGGCTGATTCTTGTCAATGTATGACAAAAAACACTACAATATTGTAAAGTAATTAGCCTCCAACTAATAAAAAAAAACAAAAAACACTGCATCAGACTATGCAATGGAGATGAATGCATACTCTGGAGATGATTAACATACTAAACATATTAAAAATAAGAACACAGAAACCCAAACACTGATCGTGACCTACCACCCACCCCCAAGTAATGAACACCAGTTTTAAATGAGAACATTTACAATGCTAACTTGTTAGAATTTTCTGCATAAGTCTGAGAATTATTTTTCTTAATCACAGGACTTTAAACACATCAAATCAAAGTTACATATTTCAGTACTTGCTTTTGTATCTCAAAATACCAAGATATAAATGACTTGGGAATTAAAATGAAATTTCTGACCAGAAGTAGGAAGATAAAAAACTTTACGGAATTTCTAAGTTCATCAATTTACTCCTCTACTTAAGTAAACAAACAGCTTAGAAATATTGCACCAACCAATGTATTAAAAGGATACACTGTAAACAAAACTTCCGGATATGTGACTGAATAAAATCAAAATGCTCATCTCTGTAGTCATGTTCTTTCTCCAACACACTAATGGCATCACACTAATGAATTAAAATAATTTTAAAAAGAACAATATTAACTTTAAATAATAATATAATGATTTAAATTAAATTTTGGGTGGGAGAACATCACAAAACTACAACTCTGATATGGTGACTGATCGGTAGGACCTAGGAGTATCAATTACTCCTATCTGTCTAGAGATGTTCAGTCAGAGTTTGAGACTAATGAATGCTTTTATTACTTAAAGAAGTACTGACTTCTATGATACACTGATCTCTTTGGTGATGAGATCACCAAAGAGAAAGTTTTGGTACATAAAGGAAGAACAACACGACAAGCCTATAAAAGGCGGTTATACTTGTTAACTCAGTGACTTACATCCTAGAACAAGCTCTCTAAAGCACTCTGTATCCAGGGAGTCTGTACCGCATACCATTTCCCCTTTGTTCCTCTGATTATCTGACAACTCTAAACTGACCTTCCTTACTTTTCTGGTGCTTTTATTTACTCTCACTTCAGTTTTACCAACAGCAGAAGAGGGGAATTGCAGGGCACTTCTGAAATGTGACCAGTACAATCAATGGAGCAACTCTGATTTCTACTTGCAACAAAGAAATGTTAGGGAAAAAATTAAAGCATGTTCCAAACATCAGGACATCCAAGTAACGTCACCAAAACTTCTGAATTGGAAGCTTATGAGATCTAAAAATAAACAAGGTCCAATCCAGATTGGGGTCCAATCTGTCATTTCTTGTCATGCATATACATATCATAGAACTGTTTCCTTTATAAACAGCATATAAGATGTGGCATATTTGTCCATTCTATAGAACTGAGAGCATTTCAAATTATTAAAGATACATATAATTAGTATAATGACAGTTGGCAAAGCATGATAGTTTACTAAAGATATTTTTAACTGAACTATGAGGATGTGGCAAGCAGTAGTCTGAATCTCAATTTCCAGGGTCTCTAAAATGAGTTGTGTAACCCATCTAATCTGAGACACACATTCTCCCACACCCACACATTTTAAAAGCTCTTAAACTCAAGTAGAACTGATGGTCCTTAGATTCTATGAAATACTATAAATGATCTCTTCTGGCTTGAAAATTTTATGAATTTATGACTCATCTGATACTGATTCAGGTCCCTTTTAAATTTAACATTTCTTTCATTAAAAAATAAGAGTTTTTATGAGGCAATCTGCAGTGTAAAAACAGGAAAACATCTGCCAATAAGCAGCTGTTTGACAAACAAAATCAAAACAAACCACACACAAAAGGATTCTATTGGCAGAGCTTAAGCACAGATTTACAGAAAAGGTACAAGTAACACTTCTAACTACACCAGAATCACCATTTGAAAAGCAGGCAAAAATTTTGACTTAATTATTTTAAATTGTACTCCCACTCCTTTTGTTATTGATAATTTCTGCTGTGTTTAAAGTAAAACTTAAACTATATTTTAAAATTTATCATTTTTATTACAAAGATGAATTCCATACCCTCTTTCAATTATATGCACAAATTTCACATTACTTTTTGATAATAATTTTAGATAGCAAAAGCATTTACATGTTCTGTCATTTTCTTAACTAGTCCGTGGCTTACTAAAGACACACTACTTAAGATCAAATAGGGAGAAGATGAAGTATAAATTATTTTTTAAAGGAAATCTGATTTTATTATAAAGCGTATATATACAGTGACAGAATGAAATTAACAGAATTTTTATAATAGCAACCCTACCAGAATCTCTTTAATAAAAGGCTTTTGATAGATGCATATCAACTTTACATAATGAGCACTGATAGGTCTTTAAAATCAAGTCCATTTTACATAATCTCCTAATATATCAAGATATCAGCATATATAACTCAATGCAGGAAAATATTTTACAAACTTGATAATCATCATCTTACCTGTAATTCTTTCTACTAAACTGACTGTACAATTTGAAGTCTAATCAGAATTAGGAAAATGAAATTTGATCACAATAGAACATCTGAAGTAACACTTTCTTTCAAAAAAAACTACAATTTAGATCACAAAGCGAACATGTGAACAGCATTCAATATTTTAAACTATTACTTCTCGTTTGGAAATTACCTAGAGAAACTAATGCGTCAACTCCACAAGGAGCCTAGAAAGTGAACAGCTGTCCGTCTCAGGCTAACGTCAGCAGCAGAACCCACAGGACGCAGACTAACCTTTGTGCAAACTGCTAGCACTGGAACGCCCAGGTTCTGGGTCAGCGTGTCCGCACCCAGAGGCAGCAGCACGCTGTCATCTTTGTCTTCCTGGGACGTGGTATTTCTTCTCTGAGGGGAAGCTGGGAAATCTTCTCCTGGTTCTACATATTCTTGAAAATCTCTAACCACTGAAAATCAAAGTAAGGTAATTTAATACACTGTTTAGAAACAGCTTTTCATTTCAGTAGGTAGCTTTTCCGCCATTATCTAGACACATATTTTTCACTAGAGTTCGTACTTGGTCTTGTAAGAAACAAAAAGGGTTTGAGAAATCTGTTTCAAAGACAGTACACAAATACTGGACACTGGACCCACATTAATTATCAGGAGGCAGAATAAACATTGAGTGGCTCCAAAGAGTGGGGTTCAATGCAGGCCTGGTTCATCTGTGCAAATTACTGTGGGCAAGTCACAGCTGAGCTTTGTCCCTCTTCCTCTGTTAATTCACAAAGGGCACTGGACAGGATAAAAGAAAAGATAAATGTGTGTTGGCAGGGGGTCCACAATTTAAAAGATGGTTCCAGATGACTTTCTAATATTAACTTCTTCTCTCTAAACGTTTTATTCAGGTCTTTTTATCGAGGTGCAATCTTGAGCCATATTTATTCTATTACTCCCATAGAACTAATAAGGTATTACTGAAACTAATAAATTTTTAGAACTCATCTGCAAACCTATCAAAACCTTCACTTAAAAAAAGCTACTGTGAATATACCAACGGCCTTAACAAAGTATACTTTGATTTAGTAATTCCTCTTCAAGGAATTCTTAAGGAACCAATGATAGATACACACAGGGATTTCCACATGACTGATTTTCATGTTTAAAGGCACAGGATAAGAAGTGTACGAGGGGGGATCGGGTGGAGAGGGAGGTGGGAGGGGGGACCGGGATGGGGAATACATGTAAATCCATGGCTAATTCATTTCAATGTATGACAAAAACTACTGTAATGATGTAAAGTAATTAGCCTCCAACTAATAAAAATAAAAAAAAAAAAAAAAAAAGAAGTGTACGAGGGAATATCGCACAGGATCACAGAGGAGGAAGCTCTCCCACACTGACACGAGGTCAGGAAGAGGGCCTCCTGAGCAGTGGCCGTGGCTCCTCAGGACACAGGGGCGCGTGTGCACCTCTGCATGCGTGCGCAGTCGCTTCAGTCAGGTCCAACTGTGCAGCCCCATGGACTGCAGCCTGACAGGTTCCTCCACCCATGGGGGTTCTCCAAGGCAAGAACACTGGAGTGGGCCACCATGCCCTCCTCCAGGGGATCCTCGCCACCCAGGGATCGAACCCAGGGCGTCTCCTGTATCTTCTGCATCACAGGTTAATTCTTTACCACTGAGCTAACCGGGAAGCCCATGCACACCTTTACATGCCCTTCAAATGAGAGGCTGAAACCTCACCGTGGTTCTCAAGTTTGAGCACGCACCAGAAGCTTCTCACACAGCAGTCTACGGCAGGGCCTGAGAGTATATATTTCTAACAAACTCCCAGCTGTGCCGTTACTGGTCGTGGGACCACAGACTGAGAACCACCTTACGGCAGAAACTTAGAGAGGTAGGAAAAAGCCCCATAGGCAATGGCCAACAAGAAAAGAAAGATATAGATTAAAAGCAGTGAGATATCTTTTTCAATGGTTTAGGGTATACATTCTCTTAAGTTTTTAATGTTTCCATGCATATAAATTCCAGTAAGCTGTCAAATTTCCCCTAAAAATTATCAGCTAACGACAGCAAAGAACAGCAGCATACCATCTGCATATTTCCTTAAACGAAGTGCAAGACTGACATACGAAGAGCTCTCGGTGAAATAAAGAATTGTGATGACTGGTTTACAACTTACCAGAAACGACCCATATTATTTTCATAATTTCCATGGAAATTTCCAACTTACATGGGCACATACAAAATATATTATGTACTTCATAAACCATAAGACCAGCTTAACATCTTTATATTACAGTGTTAACATCCTTATGGACATACTTCATTTTGACAAGGTTAATAAGATTGTTCCACTTATCAAGAAACTAAACTACTGAAAATGAGCAGCTGTAGAAAGATTCAGAATTTTTCATCCTGAAATACTGCTCTGCAAATGAACACATACGGCCTTTTGGCAAAGAAGAAAGGGCATCTCTTCAGAAGAGTCTGCCATTATGTTTATGTTTCCAGTGTAAAGCTATATTAAAATCTAGCACGTCATCCAAATTGAATTTCAAAGGCAGTACTCACATTATGTTTCCTTCATTAAACATTTTTCAAACTCAAAAATTCCTAACAATTATGAAAGTCAACTAGGAAATTTTGTCTTCGAAATCTGTATTGTCTAGACTACTCACACTTTTGTTCCATTTCTTTCATTTCTTCAGGAGGAATTTTCAATTTGTCAATATGTTCTCTAACAACACTTGCCCATTTCTGTAAAGAATCCAAAGCAGTCCAAGGCTTTGACATATCAACAACCAGCATAACTAGAGTGTCCTTCAGAGAAATGGCATCCAGTGAAAATTTAAGGAGGCCTTTGTGATATGGGTCTCCATCCAAGATCCATACATTACATCTTGTTTGATCTGCAAAAGACAAAAAAAGGTTACCAAGGCAACAAGATAGTCATTTCATCATCCAACTCGCAATACTACCTGGTATTTTAGGGCAGCTCCACGGGAAAGGTCTCCTCTGGCAAGGTTCAACTACTTAGGTGACATCTACCAATTCAGTTGATTCCTAACAAACACTCAAGAAAATGATTTAACTGCCAACACAGAAAATGAGCATCATCCACTTTGTATTTCTCAATCCCAACCACAGACTGAATCGTGTTTCTATTCTTACCATCAGAAGATAGAGCCATGCATATTCAAGATACTATATACAAAAATGAGAAAGCAAGTGGTCTACAGAAGATAAAAATGGCTGATCAGATGAAAAAAGCTGGGAAGTAGATGACATTTTCTTGTCAAAAAATGAGAAGACGATAAAAGGAAGGCAAAATATTCACAGAATACTCTTATTTCACTAAACAGGGGAGAAAAGGAACTGAAAAACAGATTCTTCAAGGTCAGCGAGAAAGCTGAGGTTCACACACCAATCAATACCTTAAGATGTTTAAAAATACCACCATGTGAATCCCAATCCCAAATCAATAAAAGTATGCCCTAAACTATTTACTGACTGGCATGAGATAGTACGAATCCATGGTAAAAAAAAAAAAGACACTAAGAAAAGTCAGAGACTAACATTCATATGGACAGCAGCACAACCTGCAGACAGACATCAGAAAAATTAATACAAGTAAATGACACTCACCGTCCCTGTCTTCATCATGAACATTTAAGTACAAATATTCCAGTCCTCTTCCTTTCTTGTACTCCTCTATGCCCTGAATTTTTCTTATTAAGCTTGTTTTTCCAGCTCCGTCTTCACCTGTAAAAAGGACAGATCTTTAAAACTATAATGTGGACTATTTAAGGATGCTTTCTAGTGTGCCGAGTGAAAACCCAATTGGAACTAGCTTCAACCAAAAGGGTAATTTGCCGGAAGATGACTAGGTAACTATACAGGGTGAAGATGCAGACTTCACCTCCATGATTCTCTCTCCAGTATCTCCACTCCTGGTGTTCAGCCTCTATTTCTTCTGTTAAGAATGATCTCCTCTGTGCCTATCTTTTAAGAAGCTCAACTCTTACGCCGTCCTCATTCAATCTACAAGGAATCCAAGACTCTGTCAGCTTTCAGTCTGAAGATGCTCAGGTAAAGACTTCCAGTTGGTCCAGGGGGCATCACGCGCACACACCCAAGGGCCACTCGTGAAGGAAGGGTAAGAGGTAAAAACGGCCCAGTGCCTGTGGGGCCTGCGACGGGCCTCACCCAGATCACCAAGCCACAAGAAGTAAGTAGCAAAGGAGAGCGGTGAGTAACTCGGGGGTAGTGAGTTAAGCAAGAACAAGGGTACAGAGAATGTAGGATAGACAAAAACTGTAGGCTTAAAAAATATTAATAGCAAGAAATCATGTGACTTAAACCTGGCACAAATTTCAGAAGCTTAAACCTAGGCCAGATATTTGATGGTTTGGTGGGAGGTTAGAAAGGTTTAATATTGTGATTTTTAAATACTACATGTTACTATTTCATGGACTTAATCTGTTATTGGCAATATGTCACTAGTACTTAATAAAAGTGTATTTCTTGGATCTAAGGACTTATTTCTACAGATTCATGAGTTTTCTGAGAATTTCAAAGTTATTTTCAATTTTCATGTTAGCATTTAAGAAATTATATATATCCTGGATCTTCTAACTATCTTTAGATGTCAAAGCTGTCAAGAACCTGCAGTACCCACCTGTGCACTGGTATTTATCATCCTCCTGGTGCCAAGCTAAGGCCAGGTGATGCAGACAGAACAGAGCAGTGGCAAGCCAAACTTAGAAGTGTCCCAGGGAAGTCAAAGCTGTTTTCAACTGTCCTGGTCCTACTGGTTCTAAACCACTTCCCAACATTTTATAGCAGTTAAGTGTAGCCTTTGCTATTGTTGTTCAGCCGCTTCAGTCGTGTCCAACTCGTTGGGACCCCATGGACTGTAGCCCGCCAGGCTCCTCTGTCCATAGGATTTTCCAGGCAATAATACTGGAGTGGGTTGCCATTTGCTACTCCAGGGCATCTTCCCAACACAGGAACCAAACCTATGCCTCCTGCATTGCAGGTAGACTCTTTACTGCTAAGCCACCAAGGAAGCCAGTATTTAAAAGATGCTTGGGAAAAACGGATGCTGAAGAAGCCAAAGCTGAATGGTTCTATGAAGACCTACAGGACCTTCTAGAACTAACATGCAAAACAGACGTCCTGTTCATTATAGGGGCTGGAATGCAAGAGTAGGAAGTCAAGAATCACCTGGAGTAACAGGCAAATTTGGCCTTGGAGTGCAGAATGAAGCAGGGCAAAGGAAAATAGAGTTTTGCCAAGAGAACTCATTGGTCATAGCAAACACCCTCTTCCAACAACACAAGAGAAGACTCTACACATGGACATCACCAGATGGTCAACACCGAAATCAGGTTGGTTACATTCTTCGCAGCCAAAGATGGAGAAGCTCTATACAGTCAGCAAAAACAAGACCAGGAGCTGACTGTGGCTCAGATCATGAATTCCTTATTGCCAAATTCAGACTTAAACTGAATAAAGCAGGGAAAACCGCTAGACCATTCAGGTATGATCTAAATCAAATCCCTTATGACTATACAGTGGAAGTGAGAAATAGATTTAAGGGACTAGATCTGATAGACAGAGAGCCTGATCAACTATGGATGGAGGTTCATGACATTGTACAGGAGACAGGAATCAAGACCATCCCCAAGAAAAAGAAATGCAAAAAAGCAAAATGGCTGTCTGAGGAGGCCTTACAAATAGCTATGAAAAGAAGAGAAATGAAAAGCAAAGGAGAAAAGGAAAGATATTCCCATTTGAATGCAGAGTTCCAAAGAATAGCCTGGAAATATAAGAAAGCCTTCCTCAGCGATCAACGCAAAGAAATAGAGGAAGACAACAGAATGGGAAAGACTAGAGATCTCTTCAAGAAAATCAGAGATACCAAGGGAACATTTCATACAAAGATGAGTTCAATAAAGGACAGAAATGGTATGGACCTAACAGAAGCAGAAGATATTAAGAAGAGGTGGCAAGAATACACAGAAAAACCATACAAAAAAGATCTTCACAACCCAGATAATAACAATGGTGTGATCACTCACCTAGAGCCAGACATCATGGAATGTGAAGTCGGGTGGGCCTTAGAAAGCATCACTACAAACAAAGCTAGTGGATGTGATGGAATTCCAGTTGAGCTATTTCAAATCCTGAAAGATGATGCTGTGAAAGTGCTGCACTCAATATGCCAGCAAATTTGGAAAACTCAGCAGTGGCCACAGGACTGGAAAAGGTCAGTTTGCATTCCAATCCCAGAGAAAGGCAATCCCAAAGAATGCTCAAACTACCGCACAATTGTGGTAGTAAAGTAATGCTCAAAATTCTCCAAGCCAGGCTTCAGCAATACGTGAACCATGAACTTCCAGATGTTCAAGCTGGTTTTAGAAAAGGCAGAGGAACCGGAGATCAAACTGCCAATATCCACTGCATCATCGAAAAAGCAAGAGAGCTCCAGGAAAACATCTATTTCTGCTTTATTGACTACGCCAAAGCCTTCAACTGTGTGGATCATAATAAACTGTGGAAAATTCTGAAATAGATGGGAATACCAGACCACCTGACCTGCCTCTTGAGAAACCTGTATGCAGGTCAGGAAGCAACAATTAGAACTGGACATGGAACAACAGACTGGTTCCAAATAGGAAGAGGAATACGTCAAGGTTGTATATTGTCACCCTGCTTATTTAACTTATATGGAGAGTACATCATGAGAAATGCTGGGCTGGAAGAAGCACAAGCTAGAATCAAGATTGCTGGGAGAAATATCAGTAACCTCAGATATGCAGATGACACCACCCTTATGTCAGAAAGTGAAGATGAACTAAAAAGCCTCTTGATGAAAGTGAAGAGTGAAAAAGTTGGCTTAAAGCTCAACATTCAGAAAACTAAGATCATAACATCCGGTCCCATCACTTCATGGGAGATAGACAGGGAAACAGTGGAAGCAGTGTCAGACTTTATTTTTGGGGGCTCCAAAATCACTGCAGATGGTGACTGCAGCCATGAAATTAAAAGACGCTTACTCCTTGGAAGAAAAGATATGACCAACCTAGATAGCATATTAAAAAGCAGAGACATTACTTTGCCAACAAAGGTCCATCTGGTCAAGGCTATGGTTTTTCCAGTGGTCATGTATGGATGTGAGAGTTGGACTGTGAAGAAAGCTGAGCGCCAAAGAATTGATGCTTTTGAACTGTGGTGTTGGAGAAGACTCTTGAGAGTCCCTTGGACTGCAAGGAGATCCAACCAGTCTATCCTAAAGGAGATCAGTCCTGGGTGTTCATTGGAAGGACTGATGCTGAAGCTGAAACTCCAGTACTTTGGCCACCTGATTTGAAGAGTTGACTCACTGGAAAAGACCCTGATGCTGGGAAAGATTGAGGGCAGGAAGAGAAGGGGACAACAGAGGATGAGATGGCTAGATGGCATCACTGACTTGATGGGCATGAGTTTGAGTAAACTCCGGGAGTTGGTGATGGACAGGGAGGCCTGGCGTGCTGCGGTTCATGGGGTTGCAAATAGTTGGACACGACTGAGCAACTGAACTGGACTGAACTGGGAAAAAAATCTGTATTTAAGTAGATGCCTGGAAGAAAACTATTTCCAGGAGGGCAGTAAGTGTGGCCTTACCTAAGCAATAAAGAACTTGCCATTAAAAAGAGTACTAATTTTTCAGTACTATTCTTGCAGTAAATTATTAAAATGATCCACCAAGGGCATTTCCTGATGGTCCAGTGTTCAGGACTCAGTGCTTCCCCTCCTGAAGCTGGGTTCAATCCCTGGTCAGGGAACTAAGATCCCACTAGCCACGTGGTGAGGACAAAACAACAAAATACAGAGTCCATCAAAATAACAAACTGGGCTGAAAACAGTAATAACTATGCTAATAACATGCATTCCATGGTGATCACACTTAAAATAGAACTCATAAATTCAACCAGTGAAAATGAAAACACAGAGTTCAGTTTACTATTAAACTTACTTAATTTCAGCAAAACATCATTTGTTATACTGATTACTAATTTGAATGTTATCAGTTTTACAGTTTTTATCACATTTACTTTATAATTTTTTTTTTTTGTTGTTGCATCGTGCAGCACGTGGGATTTTACCCAATCAGGGATCAAACCCACACCCTCTGCACTGAAAGTGTAGAGTCTTAACAACTGGACTGCCAGGGAAGTCTCTATATAATTTGCTTTTGTAGTTCAAGAACTATAAAACAAAATTTAAGAATTTATATCTAGTCACTTAAGTGGGCATGAGCAACAGACATGGAACAGTCTAAATCATAGTGAGATCTAGGAAAACTAGCTTTTAAAGACGGTCCTTGGCATGATCAGAGGATTTTTAAGGCAGTGAGACTATTCTGTGTGGTGGTATAATAGTAGATACAAGTCATCAGGCACTATATTTTCAAAGTACATAAATATAGGCAGTAATTCGTCAGGTAAAACTTCACTTAATGTGACCCAGGATTTATCTTATCTCTTTAATTTCCATTTCAGATGTTAGAAAGTGAAAGGGTAGGTTTAGAAGGGTCAAGAAAACTTTAGCTTCAACTTTTTTTAAACATTACAAATATATATTTTATATATAAACATTTCTGAATAAAAAATATACTTGCAGATGATCTTAAGCATAAACAAAAAGAATAAAACCACAATAACATCAGTTAGAAATAATCACTGATAATCTGGTCATCTATGGTGAGATGATGAGTGATTCCGTAAGTTATAAGTTTTTGTCTTCCTTTTAGTTTATCTAATTCTAACTTGTAAATAGTATCAGGTCAGAACTCCAAATTCATGACATTGTTAGGCAGTTAGAATAGGAAAATGGAGTCAAAAATGGCAATGGCTAAAAGACAAAAAAAGGAAAAGCCCAAGAAAAAGGAATGAAAGAAAATCCGAGGACCAGAGTGAGAACGTCAGGTGAAACAAACAGCCCTTCTGGCTAGCCCATTTTACACAGGGCAGGCTCAGGGGAGGAGAAAACATATATAAAAAGAGGAGCAAGACTGAGCCCCTCTCTTCTTTTGGGTCGGCCCACCTCACGCCTCAAGGATGTATGTTCCTTTGCTTGCCAAATAAAACTGAGCTGTAACCAAGCTGTAACACTGGTCTGCCATTTCAAATTTTTGGTGCAGTGAGACAGAATGAGGAAACTGCACGCTCCCCCAACATATCAACAACATTATCAACTGTGGGATTTTCCCTAGCAATCTAACGTTTAAGAGGAGAGTGAAGATACCAAGAATCAACTCAGTGGAAAAGACCCTGGTGCTGGAAAGATTGAAAGCAAAAGGAGAAGGGGATGGAAGAGGATGAGATGGTTGGATGGCATCACCGACTCAACAGAGAGGAGTTTGAACAAACTCTGAGAGATAGAGGAGGACAGGGAAGCTTGGCATGCTGCAATCCATGAGTTTGCAAAGAGTCAGACATGACTTAGCAAGGGAACAACAACTAGTGGTTAAGACTCTGCACTTCCAATCCAGGGGGCACAGATTTGATCCTTGGTCAGGATACTAAGATTCCACATGCCATGCAGAGAAGTCAAATAAATGAATTAAAAATACACACACACACATCTATATACTGTCAATCATAAGGACATATACTTACGATTCTAAGCTCTTGCAGCCATCACTATAGCGTGGCTGTTTCCTTTTTCTAAGGTCTGTATACAAGCGGAAGGGCTCTCCTTCACTTTCGTGAGATCAGAGTTTGTTTACCATCATTCACTTCACTGGATTAATGGTTCTTAAAAATGCATCACCTAGGGGGCTTGTTAAAACACACTGCTGGGCCTCGCCTCCTGGCTTCCAGGTTCAGTAAGCGTGGGGTGGGGCCCACACATCTGCATTTCTAACAAGCTCCCAGTGTTGCTGATGCTACTGGTCCAAGGACCACACTTTGAGAACCACTGCACAGACATTTACTACAATGAGCCAAGCACTAGGAATACAAGAGCCACAGGTCAAAGCTGCTGTCCTATGAGCTCATAAACTGGAGAGGGAAAAACAAACAGAATATGATTTCAAAATATTGTCATTAGGACTACACCAGAGATGGGCAACAACCAGGAAGCCAGCCCAAAGGAAGACTCTGGTTTTGCCTGGAAGTCAAAAAGCGTTTGGAAGAGAAGGTAACACTTCAGTCAAAACTTGTAGTGTTCATGAACCATACTGAGTTACTCATTCCAAGAAGTAGGAAAACACATGCAGAGCCTGGAGGCAAAGAAGTGTCCTTCTAGAAAAGACAGATAATTTGAAAGCAAGAAACGTAGGATGTGAGGAAGAAAGGGGCCAGAAGGTGAGGACAAAGAGGGAATGCCAGATTATGAAGGGCACCCTACGCCAGTCTCAGATAGTTAGATGTTATCCTGAAGAGTCACTGGTGGTATTTAGGCATTTTAGAAAGACTGCTATCACAAAAGTGTGGAGGGGTGACTGAAAAGGTTAAGTTTAGAGTAAGGAGATTGGATACAGTAAGTCCCCTACACACAAACCTCCAAGTTGCAAACTTTCAAAAATGTGAGTGTGCATTCCATCAACATCAGGCATGCGTGAAACTGCAGCTTGCTCTGTCTCCTAGTGCTAACACCCTTCAGCTCTACCATCTCCCGTCCCTTCCCTCCTCCAGTCAGTAGCTCTTCTTGCCTCTTCACTCAGCACAGACCCTGCATGCCAGCTGCTGCACCGCGCCACCGCACATGGTGACGAGTATCAGTCGCTTAGTCGTGCCCGACTCTGCGACCCTATGGACTGTAGCCCGCCAGGCTTCTCTGTCCATGGGACTTTTCCAGGCCAGAATACTGGAGAGGGTTGCTGTTTCCTTCTCCAGGGCATCTTCCCAACCCAGGGATCGAACCTGGGTCTCCTGCACTGCAGGCAAAGGACTGTACTATAAGATTAAATGTTCTCTTTATTTTTTGTGTTTATTTTTTCCATACATATAATTTGTGTGAAAAGTATTATAAACCTGTTACAGCACAGTACTCTATAGACAATTTTGTTAGTTGGGTACCTAGGCTAACTCTGTTGTACTTAGGAACAAATTGAACTTAATGAATGAGCTCTCAGAACAGAACTTGTTCACACGTAGGGGACTTGCTAGACTATTAGTGGAATGCCAGCGAGAAGCAGGCTTGAACTAGGTATTACGGGCAGGGGTGGAGGCAGCTGGACTCAAAGGCTGCTCTGGCTGGGAGCTGGCAGAGAGAGAAAGGAGGCACAGAGGGCAAAGACTGTCCTTTGCCCTGTCCTTTGCCCCACCCTCTGCCGTTCTCCCACTTGCCTCCAGTGGTCGGCCCTAAGTCTTCCTGGAAGGTTTCCAACCCCATCCAACATCTCTGTTTCCCAGGGTTCCTCCTTCAGACCCCTATTCTCCGCACTCTACATACAATTCCAAGAGAATCTCCACACAAGACCTCAGTACCACCTATAATCCAGTGACGCTCAGATTTCCTTCCAGTCTCAGCTGCTCAACTACTTATTGCTCATTCCCATTTAGAGGTCCCGTGAATAACTCACAGGGCAATATGCATAAAAGCAGTATTGTTATCTTGCCACCTAATTATTAATATAACATTCCAACCTCAAGGCTTTGATCCACTGTTCCCTCCCATTTAGAACACACTCTCTTCAGAAATTTATGTAAGTCTGTTACCTAAGCTTCCTCCCAACCTCCCTCAAATATCATGTCTCCAGCTAAGCTGTTCCTAACCACTGTATTTAAACTCACAACCTTAGGAAAACAAAACAAAAAAATCACAACCTCCCAACACTCCTACTCTGTGTTTTATTTTTCTCCACTGAACTTACGAACATAACACAGGTTTGTTTTCTTTTGCTTAGTCACTCTCTATCACCCCAAACTCCAGAGGACAAGGCATTTTTGTGTGCTGATGACTGCCTCATCCCCAGTGCTTATTAACTCTTTACAATGGAATGCTCCTTAGCCGCCTACAAAGCAGCCACTGATAGATTGTCACAAACAAGAAAAAATGTGACAAATATTAATACAACTTTCACAAACCCCTAAATGAAAGATACAAATGTTGTCCCCTTAACCAGGTAGGGAGGGTTTTTAAACTTTATTATGTAGTGAAAGTGAAAGTCGCTCAGTGGTCTCAGTCTTTTGCGACCCCATGGACTATGCAATCCATGGAATTCTCCAGATCAGAATACTGGAGTGGGTAGCTCTTCCCTTCTTCAGGGGATCTTGCCAACCCAGGGATCAAACCTCAGTCTCCCACACTGCAGGCAGATTCTTTACCAGCTGAGCTATCAGGGAAGTCCGTGTATTACTATTTATTGTGTATTTATGGCTTTGAAATGCAAAAGCCTCAGAAGTTATGATAGAAAAGGGATGAAATTTCAAGTTCATCAACATGTTTCTATATAAGAAAAATTAAAGGACTGTCATTTACCTTTGTTCACCCACATTCTGAGCAGTCAGAACCATCAATAACTTATGCTTCCATCTCTTTGGAAGAAGCAGTGGCTGCAAACACAGATGGCTTAACATATGCATTTCAGTCAGTTCAGTCGCTCAGTCGTGTCCAACTCTTTGTGACCCAGTGGCTGCAGCACGCCAGGCCTCCCTGTCCATCACCAACTCCTGGAGCTCGCTCAAACTCATGTCCATCGAGTCAGTGATGCCATCCAACCATCTCATCCTCTGTTGTCCCTTTCTCCTCCTGCTTTCAATCTTTCCCAGCATCAGGTCTTTTCCAGTGAGTCAGTTCTTTGCATCAAGTGGTCAAAATATTGGAGTTTCAGCTTCAGCATCAGTACTTCCAACGAATATTCAGGGCTGATTTCCTTTAGGATGGACTGGTTGGATCTCCTTGCAGTCCAGGGGACTCTCAAGAGTCTTCTCCAACACCACAGTTCAAAAGCATCAATTCTTTAGCACTCCACTCACTTTATGGTCCACCTCTCACAACCATCATATGCATTTAACCAACAGTCTAATTCCAACACAACCACATTTCTGGGGGCATGATAACTACCTCCCATTTGAGGACACTAGGGTTCAGGACTATTAAAATGTCTTATCCAAAGTCTCAAACAGTTAGGAAATGACAAGGTCAGGATTTGAAGTGATAAAAAAATTGAAATCCAAAACACCCTCTTTTCTTGAGACTTCCCTGGTGGTCTAGTGGCTAAGACTCTGCACTCCCAATACAGGGGACCTGGGTTCGATCCTTGGTTGCGAACTAGATCCCACATGCTACAACTAAGAAAGAGTTCACACGGTCATAACTGAAGATTCCAAGTGTCACAACTAAGACCCGGTGCAGTCAAATAAATAACTGGGTTTTTTTTTTTCCAAAAGTATCCACTTTCCCTATACCCCGCCCCCCACACACAAACTAAATCTTCAGAGGACAATTAAACATACTGCTTACAATTTCTGTCTTATGACAAAATAATAAGGTATTCCTGCTTTCAGGGGTCATTTACTCCCAGAAGAAAAGCAACTGAATACACTCCTCTCTCTCTCCTGCCTTTGAGTGGCCGGTGGTCGTGCTCCAACTCTCCTGATTCTACATCTAAGGATCAGGGATGATGTTTGTTTTACTACACTGGTAATTTCTTCTCTCCTGGAATTTTAAACCTTGGGGATCCATTTTAAGAGAGATTTTACAATATTAAATTTGAAAAAGAGTATACAGTCAAATAAACGTAATATGGTAAATATGGTAGAGATTTCCCCACCCCCACCCCACCCTGTGATTCTGAAATTTCTCATTTCTGGTAACAAATTACCAGTGTTCCCAGTGAGAATAAAGAACATTACAGAAACACACACAGGCTATAAGGAACTCTGATGACGTCCTCTCTACCTACAGATGAGGAAACAGGCCAGGCCACAGTCACAACACTGGGGGCACATTGACAGTCGGGCACACCGCCCCAAAGGCGGCAAGTCAACCTCCTAGAAGCGCGGCTCCTGGACTTCCCCGGTGGTACGGTGCTTAAGAGCCCACCTGCCATCGCAGGGGTCACGAGAACTGAGCCTACGTGCCACAAACGCTAAAGCCCGAGCTCCGAGAGCGCAGGCTCCACGAGAAACACACCGCCGCGAGCACCCCCACTGGACAACAGCTCCCGCTCACCAGCAGGAGAGAAAGCCCTCTCAGCAACGAAGGCCCAGAGCAACAAAAACAACTTTCAAACAAAGAACATTCTACATCTGAGAGAGAAGAGTCTCAAGATGTCTGAAGATGCACTTTGCTTGCTGAAATAAAATCTTCGCAGGAACAAAATTTCTCCCCTCTTCAACATTAATGACATTTGCAAGTTACAGTTGGCTGAAAAAGTAAATATTCATATTTTATACATTTTAAAATATATCTTAAGCCTCAATTATAATGACCATTTTCTGCTGTTGTCCTTTTAAAAAAAAAAAAAAACACCTAAATGAACTCTGATATGATTTGTCTTGATGACAAATGTGGACAACTGAAAACAGATTTCCTAAAAATGCCAAGAAAAATATCAATAACCTCAGATATAAAGATGACACCACCCTTATGGCAGAAAGTGAAGAGGAACTAAAAAGCCTCTTGATGAAAGTGAAAGAGGAGAGTGAAAAAGTTGGCTTAAAGCTCAACATTCAGAAAACTAAGATCATGGCATCTGGTCCCATCACTTCATGGCAAATAGATGGGCAAACAGCGGAAACAGTATCAGACTTTATTTTGGGGGGCTCCAAAATCACCACAGATGGTGACTGCAGTCATGAAATTAAAAGACGCTTACTCCTTTGGAAGGAAAGTTATGACCAACCTAGATAGTATATTAAAAAGCAGAGGCATTACTTTGCCAACAAAGGTCCATCTAGTCAAGGCTATGGTTTTTCCAGTGGTCATGTATGGATGTGAGAGTTGGACTGTGAAGAAAGCTGAGCACCGAAGAATTGATGCTTCTGAACTGTGGTGTTGGAGAAGACTCTTGAGAGTCCCTTGGACTGCAAGAAGATCCAACCAATCCATCCTAAAGGCAATCAGTCCTGGGTGTTCTTTGGAAGGACTGATGCTGAAGCTGAAACTCCAATACTTTGGCCACCTCATGTGAAGAGTTGACTCATTTGAAAAGACCCTGATGCTGGGAAAGATTGAGGGCAGGAGGAGAAGAGGATGACAGAGATGGTTGGATGGTATCACCAACTCAATGTACATGAGTTTGGGTAAACTTCGGGAGTTGGTGATGGACAGGGAGGCCTGGCGTCAGACAGAACTGAGCGACTGAACTAACTAACTAAAAAGACCAATAAAGACACATTGTAAACAGAAGCTCATTTGTTACCTAGTATTTCCAGAAAGCTCAACTGAGGCATCAGCAAAGATAGAGTCTTGTTCTAGAGTTATAGACATTTTCCAATCACATCCCATGTTAGACTGCTTTTTCTCTGTCTTAACCCACAGCCACGTCCCAGCTCTCTTCTCTCACTATATAAACCACTCAAAAGTGAACATTCACCAAGTTCATACCACACACTAATCCATTCCACATCCCACAGCTGAGTAATCTTCCCAAAACAATCATGCCACTCACCCTCTTAAGACCCTGAAAGGGATCCTAGTTAATAGTATTTAGAGGGAAATACGCCAATTAGTGCGATTTACCTTGAAGTGAATTTTTTCTTCATGGTTGCATGGTTATATGATAAGGCAAAAACACTTCAATATTAATAGCCGAATCTGGTTTGGGTATATGAGTGCTAACTGTAAAATTCCTTCAACGTCTCTGTTATGTTTGGAATTCCCGTTAAGGTGTCAGAAAAACCCTTCAGGGTCCCCCTGCTACTCTCACAGCAAAGAGCCGACAGCAAAGGCCCCTCACGAAGCCCCTGCCCTTCCGTGCCTCGCTCATCACGTCCTACCACCTGCACGCGAGGCTCCGGCCACTCGCAACTTCTTCCAGGGCAGCAGAGAGGCCTCGCTCTCTCAACTCTAAATCTTCACACGCGCAGTCCCTTCTCTCTGGAACTTCCCTTCACCACACCTGGGAGAACCCTACCTTATCTTTCTGGCCTCAGCTTAGTATCCTCTAGACTCCTGCCTCCAGAAGTCTGGTTTAACAGCCTCCTTTGTACTTCCAACAACACAGGTGCACTTCGTCGTAGTGCGTCGGCTTATCTGTGTGTTTCCTTCAGTCACATCTGTCCCCTTCTTTCAATATTCTCTGAGCAAGTTCTCTTAACAGCAGCAGGACATAAACTCCTTGCTTTTAACATGCTTACAGGAAAGAAATTATCCCTTTCTTACCAGGCACTGTCCTGGCTGGCTCATCAAACCAGAAACCAGGACCTCCCTGGGAGCACAGCAGACAAAAATTCGCCTGCCACTGTAGGTGACACAAGTTCGATCCCTGGTCGCGAAAGACTCCAGATGCTGCAGAGTGAGTAAATCCATGCTCCTCAACCCCTGAGCCCACCCTCTAGAGCCTGCAAGTGGGTACTGTTGAGCCTGTGTGTCGCAACTACTGAACGCAATGTGCCTAGAGACTGCGCTCCACAACCAGAGAGGCCACTGCAATGAGAAGCCTGTGTACCACAACCAAGCGCGGACCCCACTCACTGCAACTAGAGAAAGCCTACACAGAGCAATTTCTTTCCGGCACAGCCAAAAACAAATGCATAAAAAAACACCAGGAACATGTCTCAGTCTCTTCAGGCCGCTGTAACAAAAAAGCCATAGGCTGGGTGACTTTTCAACAAAAGACATTTCTTTTTAACAGCTCTGGAGGTTGGAAGTCCAGGGTCAAGATGTTGGCATGTCTGTCTAGTAAAGGCTGGCTTCCTGGGTCAGGAAGTCTTCTCGCTGTTCCCCTCTTGGCAGGAAGGGAGACAGACACCGCTGCTCTCCAGCATTCCTTCTGTAAGGAGGCCAATCCCATTCACCAGGGCTCCCCCGTCTCCTAATGCCATCACACTGGGGTTAGAATCTCAACGAGAATTTGGGGGGACGCATTCACTCCACAGCATCGGTGCTATTCACAGAAGATCCTTTACCAGCATCATCCTTTTTCGGTTGTGCCGCACCTTCCCTGCCACGCGCGGGCTCTCTCCAGCTGTGTGGAGCGGGGGGGCCGCAGCCCTCCAGTGGCGGGACACGGGCTGCTCACCGCGGGGATGCTTCTGCTGAGGAGCACCGGCTCTAGGCGCGCGGGCTGGCAGCACGCAGGCTCCGGAGCTCGCAACAACAGTTCTTATCTTTCTCACAACCACGTGGAGTCTCTATTTTCATAACTATACCTCATCTGTCATCGCTTATCTTTGGCCTTCACCGCAATCTACTACGATGACTTACTATTACCTATAAAACTCTCATCAGTAACAGATCATAAAAAATACCTCCTTCGCTAAACTCAGGAAAACTTTCCAGTCACTATACAGTCACCAGTATTCAACTGCCTGGCCACAGCCAAGGTGAAATAAGTTTGAAGATATTAAGTCCATCTCTCTTTATTCTATCATGCAATTAAAAGGATCAAAGTGTTAAAATTCAGGATGCCTATTGGAATTGATAAGACATTTTTAAAATCATATTTAATGGCCAAACTATTCAAGAAACAAGTCACTAAATTCCAAGTTATTTTTGGAAAACAAAACACAGAGCCTAAAAGAGTGAGCAAAATAAACTAAAAACTACATACATACGTCATTTTATACAATTAGCATCTTTAAAGTGGCAAGTAGGCCAATGGGGCCTGTGTGGCTTCAAACAATGCTGAAAGAATGCACCCATCAGTCCTCTACGAACTTTAAGAAAGCCTTATCTTCACTTCCTTGGCCTTCAACTGGCGGTGAAACGGACACACCAGCATTACATGTGCCAGCCAAAGAGCTTATGATCTGTAAACACACACTTGTACAAGAAGAGAGCTCCTGTTTAAACAGACTAAGATCAAAGTCCTTCTATAAAGCACTCCTTAGTGATGACGTTAAAATTATTCTCTAAACAGTTTCTCTAAACTTGCATTTACATATTAGATTTTCTTACAGGCCATATTTTAAAGTAGTTCTGAAAACAAACCAGGAAATTCCCTGGAAGGCCAGTGGTCAGGACTCCGCGCTTTCACTGCCAGGCTCAATCCCTGGTCAGAGAACTAAAATCCCACAAGCCACAGGGCAAAAAAAAAAAAAAAAAAACCCCAAAAAAACAAAACACTGGAGTTTCCGAGATAAGATGGCAGAGAAGAAGGACATGAGTTCATCTTTTCTTATGAGAACATCAAAATCACAACTAACAGCTGAAAAACCATTGACGGAAAAAAAAAAAACCCTGGAACCTACCAAAAAAGATACCCTACATCCAAACACACAGCAGCAGGCACAATGAGACAGGAGGAAGGGACACCATCACAATAAAATTAAATTATATACCCGCGAGGTGGGCAACCCACAAAAGAGAAAATAATTATAACCCAAGGTTCTCCCACAGGAAGTTCTGAACCCCATGTCTGGCTCACCAGCCTGGGGATCTGAAAATGGTAGGAGGAGCCCCCAGAGGATCTGGCTTTGAAGGCCAGCAGATGTTGACCACTGCAATTTCATAGGACTGAAGTAAACAGAAACTCCTCTTAGAAGGCACACACAAAGTCTAGTGCGTACTCAGGGCACAGGTAAAAAGCACTGGCCTCATAAAAGCCTGGGCCAGACATATCTGCTGGTATTGGAAGGTCTCCTGCAGAGGCGGGGGGTGGTTGAGGCTCGCGACAGGGACAGACACCGGTGGAGATAGTTCTGTGGAGTACTTAGTGCAGGACCCCTCATAGAAGCCGCTATTTTCTCACCAGGACCTGGCCCCTCCCAAAAGCTTGTAACCTCCAATGCTGGAGAGCAACAGCGTGGGAACACAGTCCAACCTATTAGCAAAAACACAACTTAAAGTCTTGAAGGCTGCCCACTAAACATACCCCCTGGCATAGTCCTGCCCACCAAAGGCCAAGACCCAGCTCCACCCACCAATGAGTAGGAACGAGTCCCTCCCACCAGGGAACAAGCACAAGTCTCTTAGTCTCACCCGCCACGGGGCAGACGGCAGAAGCAAGAACTACCTCTCCGCAGCCTGCAGGACAGAAACTGCAATCAGAGGAAGTCACATAAAATGAGACAGCAGCAGAACATTTCCCAGATGAAGAAACAACATAAAACCCCAGAAAAACAACTAAGGGAAACAAAGACAGGCAATCTATCTGAAAAATAATTCAGAGTAACAGTAGTAAAGATGATCCTAAATCTCAGAAAAAGAATGGAAACAGGACATCCCTGGTGGCGCAGTGGATAGGAATCCACCTGCCAATGCAAGGGACACAAGTTCGATCCCTGGTCTGGGAAGCTTTCATATGCCACAACTACTGAGCTCTCAAGCAACTACTGAGTTCACACGCTGCAATGACTGAAGCCCAGGCACCTCGAGCCTGCGCTCCACAAGAGAAGCCACTGCGATGAGAAGCCCCC
The DNA here is from genome assembly GCF_023699985.2 of Odocoileus virginianus. Taxonomy (NCBI): domain Eukaryota; kingdom Metazoa; phylum Chordata; class Mammalia; order Artiodactyla; family Cervidae; genus Odocoileus; species Odocoileus virginianus. The sequence goes on from NC_069699.1 coordinate 5,280,307, forward strand.
ACACCACAGAGAGAGCAGCCCCACTCGCCGCGCTCGAGGACACTCCTGCAGAGTGATGAAGACCCAGTGCAGCCAGAAATAGACTGCTCTTCTCTAAAAAGAGAAGGCAGGCACAGACCAAGACGCAAGAAATACTTAACAAAGACCTAGAAAAACTAAAGAACAGACAGACAACAACTGATACAAAAAATACACTAGAAGGAGCCGACTGCAGCAGAAGGGGAGGCACAAGAATGGAGGAGACAGCAGAAGGGTGGAATACACTGCCTCAGAACAGAATAAAGAGAAAGGAAAAAAGAACAGAGTCTAAGAGACCTCTGGGACAACATTAAAGGCAGCAACATTCGCACTGTAAGGGTCCCAGAAGGAGAGAAAGGACCTGAGAAAATATCTGAAGAGACAATAACTGAAATTTTCTTACCTGGGAAAGGAAACAGTCACCTGAATTAAGGAAGCACAGTCAGTCCCAGGCAGGATAAACCCAGGGAGGAACATGGTGAGACACAAAGTAATCAAACTGACAAAAATTAATGACAAAGAAGAAATATTAAAAGCAACAAGAAAAAAGCTGTAATTAACAAACAAGGAAACTCCCATAAGGTTATCACGAGATTTCTCAGCAGAAACTCTGCAAGCCAGCAGGGAGTGGCAAGTTATATTTAATGCGATGAAAGGGAACAATCTACAACCAAGAATACTCTACCCAGCAAGGTTCTCATTTAGATTCGAAGGAAAAATCAAAATCTTTACAGACAAGCAAAAGCTAAGGGAATTCAGCACCACCAGATCAGCTTTGCCACAAATGTTAAAAGAACTTCTCTAGGCAGAAAAGAAAAGGCCACAACTAGAAACAAGAAAATTACAAGTGCAAAATAACAAGTGGTAAAGTCAAACATACAGTAAAGGTAGGAAATAACCCATATACAACATACAAATATGATACCAAAACTAGCAATCGTGGGACTTCCCTGGCAGTCCAGTCGTTAAGATGCTGCACTTCCAATGCAAGGGGCACGGGATCCATCCCTGGTCAGGGAACTAAGACAGCACATGCTTCATGGCCCAGTCAAAAAATTAGAATTTATACAACTAGCAATTGTGAGAAGAGGAGAGTATACACGCAGGATATTGAAAATGCATTTATAATTAAAAGACCAGCAGCTTTGAACAATCTTGTTTATATACAGACTGCTCTATCAAAATCTCAAGGTCGGGCTCTCCTGGTGGCCCAGTGGAAAAGAACCTGCCTGCCAACGCAAGAGACATGGTTCGATCCCTGGTCTGGGAAGACCCCACGTGCCCTGCGGCAAGTAAGCCCGTGCGGCACAGCTACTGAGCCTGCGCTCCAGAGCCCGGGCGCTGCAACTGCTGAGTCCTCACCCTCAACTGCTGCAGCCTAAGCGCCCTAGAGCCTGTGCTCCCCACCACAAGACCCGCCCTAATGAGGAGCCCGCACCACAGCCAGAGCGCAGCTCCCACTCACAGCAGCTAGGGGAAAGGCCACGCAGCAACAAAGACCCAGCACAGCCAGGGACAAACACATACACTTTCAGAAACAACTTCAAGGTAACCACAAACCAAAAATCTGCAATAGACACACTCACACAAAAGAAAAACAAACCCAAACACAATACCAAAGTTAGTCATCAAATCACAAGAGAACAAAAGAGGAAGAAAAGAGACCTACAAAAAAATTCACAAGAACTAAGAAAATGGTAATAGAAACAGACGTATCAATAATTACCTTAACTGGAAATGGATTAAAACCAATGAAAAGACAGACTGACTAAATGAATACAAAAACAAATAAGATGTCTATATATGCTGCTACAAGAGACCCACTTCAGATTTAGGGACACATACAAACCGAAAGAGAGGGGATGGAAAAGGTATTCCATGCAAAGAGAAATCAACAGAAAGCTAGAGAAGCAATACTCATATCAGACAAACAGCCTTTAAAATAAAGACTGCTACAAAAGACAAAGAAGGACACTACATAATGATCAAGGGATCAATCCAAGAAGATACAACAACTGTAAATACATAATTCAACAGGAGCACATCAATATAAGGCAAATACTAACAGCCATTAAAGGAGAAATTGACAGTACCACAGTAATAGTAGGGGACTTTAACATCCCATTTTCATCAATGGACAGATCCAGACAGAAAATCAACAAGGAAACACAGACCTTAAATGACACATCAGACCAGACGGACTTCATATTTACAGAGCATTCCATCCAAAACCAGCAGAATACCCATTCTTCCAAGTGCACAAGGAATATTCTCCAGAATTGATCACATGCTGAGCCACAAAGCAAGCCTCAGTAAATTTAAGAAAACTGAAATCATATCAAGCATCTTTTCTGATCACAATGCTATGAGATTAGAAATGAACTACAAGAAACAAGACTGTAAAAAACACAAACATGGAGAGGCTAAATAATATGTTACTCAACAACCAATGGATCACTGAAGTAATCAAAAAGGAAATAAATACCCAGAGTCAAATGAAAACGAAAGCATAAATATCCAAAAACATAAGGGATACACAAAATCAGTTCTAAGAGGGAAGTTTGTAGCAATATAGTCTTGCCTCAAGAAATACGAAAAAAATCCCAAAAGCTTTTACATACATATATACATAATACGTATTATACATTTGAGAAAACATGAATTTTTGTCTAAAAAATTTATGAGATTTTGATTTCACTTAGTATGACTAAAATGCTAGATTTCTAATTAAAAAAACACATGCAACAAGCAACAAGTAAAAAAAGGTTTACTGTATAGCACAAAGAACTATAGCCAGTATCTTGTAATAACCTATAATGGAAAACAATTTCTAAAGTATATGCATATATGTATAGCTGAATCACCTGCTGTGCACCTGAAACACTGTTAAGTCAACTCTTTATCAATAAAATACATATATGAAGTTTAAAAAAAATTTTTAAAGAAATAATAAAAATCTCAAACAACCTAACCTTTATACCTAAAGCAGCTAGAGAAAGAAGAACAAACAAAATCCAAACTTAGAGCAGATATAAATGAAATAGAGATCAAGACCAATGAGACTAAATGCTGGTTCTCTGAAAAGATAAGCAAAATTGATCAACGTTTATCCAGACTCACCAAGAAAAAAGGAAGAGGGCACAAATCAATAAAATCAGAAAGGAGAAGTCACAACAGACACCACAGAGGTACAAAGGGTTGGGGCTTCCCTGGTGGTCCAGGGTAAAGACTCTACCTTGCAACGCAGGGACATGGGTTCAACCCGTGGTTGGATAACTAAGATCCCACATGCCACAGAGAAACCAAGCCTGCATGTCACAACCACTGCGCCTGTGTGCCACAACTAGAGCGTTCACGTGCTGCAGTGAGAGATCTCAAGTGACACGACCAAGGCCCGACGCAGAAAATGAGTAAAAATATTTTTTAAAAAAGAAAATATAATACAAAGGATCATAAAAGCAACATGTACAAGCAACTACATGCCATTAAAAGAGACAACCTAGAAGAAATAGACAGATTCTTAGAAAGGTACAATTTCCCAAGACTGAACCAGGAAGAAACTGAAAATATGAACAAACAAATCACAAGTACTGAAAGTGAAACTTGAAATTAAAAAAGGCCCAACAAAGAAAAGTCCAGGGTCAGATAGTTGCATGGGTAAATTCTATTGAGCATTTAAATGGCAACCCGCACCAGTATTCTTGCCTGGAAAATCCCATGGACGGAGGAGCCTGGTAGGCTACAGTCCATGGGATCGCAAAGAGTCGAACACGACTGAGCAACTTCACTCACTCACTCCTGAAACTCAAAAAATTACAAAGGAAGGAACACTCCCAAACTCATTCTAAGAGGCCACCATCATCTGGTATCAGGAACTGATACCAAAACTCAACAAAGATACCACAAAGAAAATAAAATTATTGGCCAGTATCACTGATGAACACAGACGCAAAATTCCTTGACAAAATACTAGCTAACTAAATCAAACAGTACATTAAAAAAAAAATCATACACCACAATCAAGTGGGATATACCCACACACACAAAAAAAATCATACACTGTAGTCAAGTGGGGTATAACCTAGGGATGCAAGGATCTTTCAATATCTGTAAATCAGTGTGATACACCACACCACATCATTAAACTGAATAAAAACCATATGATCACCTCAATAGATGAAAAAAAGCTTCTGACAAAATTCAACACTCACTTATGATTTAAAAAAAAAAAAAAACCTCCAGAAAGTAGGAACAGAGGGAATACACCTCAGCATAATAAAAGCCACCTGTAACAGACCTATAGCTAACATCATACTCAATGGTGAAAAGCTGAAAGCACTTCATTTAAGATCAGGAATAAGACAACGACATCCACTCTCTCCAATTCTATTCAACATAGTTTTGGAAGTCCCCGCCATGGCAATCAGAACAAATGAAAGGAATCCGAATTGGGAAAGAAGTAGTGAAACTGTCACTGTTCACAGATTAGACTATACACAGAAAATCCTAAAGATATGCCAGAGAACTACTGGTGCTAGTCGAGGAATTCAGCAAAGTTGCAGGATACAAAATTAATGCACAGAAGTCTCTTGCATTCCTATACACTAACAATGAAAGATCAGAAAGAGAAATTAACTGTCCCATTTACCACTGCAACAATAAAGAACAAAATTACTAGGAATAAACCTACCTAGGGAGGCAAGAGAGCTGTATTCAGAAAACCGTAAGGTAGTGATGAAAGAAATCAAAGACAACACAAACAGACGGAGAGATATATCCTGTTCGTGGACTGAAAGAATCAATATGGTGACTATGTCTACACTACGCCAAAAGTGAAAGTGTTAGTCGCTCAGTCGTGTCTGACTCTTTGCAACCCCATGCACTATAGTCAGCCAGGCTCCTCTGTCCATGGAATTCTCCAGGCAAGAATACTGAACCGAGTAGTCATTCCCTTCTCCAGGGGATCTTCCCAACCCAGGGATAGAATTCAGGTCTCCCGCGCTGCAGGCAGATTCTTTACCACTGAGCCATCAGGAAAGACCAAAGCAACCTACAAACTCAATGCAATCCCTATGATATTACCAATGGCATTTTTCACAGAATTATTACAGAAAGATTTCAAATTTGTATAAAAATACAAAAGACCACAAATAGCCAAAGCAATCCTGGAAAGAAAAACAAAGCTGGAAAAATCAGACTCCCTGACTTCAGACTAAACTACAAAGCTACAGTAATCAAAACAGTATGGTCTGACACAAAACCAGAATTATAGATCAATGGACCCAGAAATAAACCCATGCACCTGCGGTCAACTAATCTATGACAAAGGAGGCAAGAATACACAATGGAGAAAAGACAGTCTCTTCAATAAGTGGTGCTGGGAAAACTGGACAGCTACATGTAAAAGAATGAAATCAGAACACTAACACCATACACAGAAATAAACTCAAAATGGATCAAAGACCTAAATATAAGGTGAGACACTATAAAACTCTAAAAAGAAAATATGGGCAGAACACTCTTTAACAAACTCCAACAAGACCTTTTTCAACCCACCTCCTAAAATAAAGAAAATAAAACCAAAAATAAACAAATGGGACCTAATTAAACTTCGAAGATTTTGCACAGCAAAGGAAACCATAAACAAGATGAAAAGATAACTCTCAGAATGGCAGAAAATATTTACAAACCAAGCAACCGCCAAAAGATTAATCTCCAGATACAGAAACAGCTCAGAACTTCCCTGTTGGCCCAGTGGCTAAGACTCCATATTACCAATGCAGCGGACCCAGGTTCAATTCCTGGTCAGGGAACTAGATCCCACATGCCCCAATGAAGATCAAAGATCCCACTAAGATCCAGTGCAGCCAAAGAAATAAATATATATTAATATATATACACATATACATGTATATGTATTTTTATATATACATTCACACATATGACACAGATAAAAAAAAAAACAAAAACAAAAACACTCAACCAAAAACTGGGCAAAATACCTAAACAGATATTCCTCCAAAGAAGACACACAGATGGCCAAACACATGAAAAGATGCTCAACATCACTAGTTACTAGAGAAATTCCAACCAAAACTACAATGAGGCAACATCTCACACCAGTCAGAATGGTCATCATCAAAAAAATCTACAAACAATAAATGATGGAGGGAATTCCCTGGCGGCCCAGTGGTTAAGAAGCTGCTCGCCAATGCAGGAGACAGATTTGATCTGTGGTCAGGGAACTAAGATCCCATGTGCTACAGGGCACTGAGCCCACGCCCCGGAACCCGCACGCCGCAGCCACTGAGGCTGTGTACCCAGAGCCCACACTCCACAGCCCCTGAGCCTGTGTACCCAGAGCCCGCACGCCACAGCCACCGAGCCTGTGTACCCAGAGCCCGCACGCCACAGCCACCGAGCCTGTGTACCCAGAGCCCGCACGCCACAGCCACCGAGCCTGTGTACCCAGAGCCCACACTCCACAGCCCCTGAGCCTGTGTACCCAGAGCCCGCACGCCACAGCCACCGAGCCTGTGTACCCAGAGCCCACACTCCACAGCCACCGAGCCTGTGTACCCGGAGCCCACACGCCACAGCCCCTGAGCCTGTGTACCCAGAGCCCGCACGCCACAGCCCCTGAGCCTGTGTACCCAGAGCCCGCACTCCACAGCCACCGAGCCTGTGTACCCAGAGCCCGCACTCCACAGCCCCTGAGCCTGTGTACCCAGAGCCCACACTCCACAGCCCCTGAGCCTGTGTACCCAGAGCCCGCACTCCACAGCCACCGAGCCTGTGTACCCGGAGCCCACACGCCACAGCCCCTGAGCCTGTGTACCCAGAGCCCGCACGCCACAGCCCCTGAGCCTGTGTACCCAGAGCCCGCACTCCACAGCCACCGAGCCTGTGTACCCAGAGCCCGCACGCCACAGCCACCGAGCCTGTGTACCCAGAGCCCGCACTCCACAGCCCCTGAGCCTGTGTACCCAGAGCCCACACTCCACAGCCCCTGAGCCTGTGTACCCAGAGCCCGCACGCCACAGCCACCGAGCCTGTGTACCCAGAGCCCGCACGCCACAGCCCCTGAGCCTGTGTACCCAGAGCCCGCACGCCACAGCCCCTGAGCCTGTGTACCCAGAGCCCGCACGCCACAGCCCCTGAGCCTGTGTACCCAGAGCCCGCACGCCACAGCCCCTGAGCCTGTGTACCCAGAGCCCGCACTCCACAGCCCCTGAGCCTGTGTACCCAGAGCCCGCACTCCACAGCCCCTGAGCCTGTGTACCCAGAGCCCGCACGCCACAGCCACCGAGCCTGTGTACCCAGAGCCCGCACGCCACAGCCCCTGAGCCTGTGTACCCAGAGCCCGCACGCCACAGCCACCGAGCCTGTGTACCCAGAGCCCACACGCCACAGCCACCGAGCCTGTGTACCCAGAGCCCGCACGCCACAGCCACCGAGCCTGTGTACCCAGAGCCCGCACTCCACAGCCCCTGAGCCTGTGTACCCAGAGCCCACACTCCACAGCCCCTGAGCCTGTGTACCCAGAGCCCGCACGCCACAGCCACCGAGCCTGTGTACCCAGAGCCCGCACGCCACAGCCCCTGAGCCTGTGTACCCAGAGCCCGCACGCCACAGCCACCGAGCCTGTGTACCCAGAGCCCACACTCCACAGCCACCGAGCCTGTGTACCCAGAGCCCGCACTCCACAGCCCCTGAGCCTGTGTACCCAGAGCCCGCACGCCACAGCCACCGAGCCTGTGTACCCAGAGCCCGCACGCCACAGCCACCGAGCCTGTGTACCCAGAGCCCGCACGCCACAGCCACCGAGCCTGTGTACCCAGAGCCCGCACGCCACAGCCACCGAGCCTGTGTACCCAGAGCCCGCACGCCACAGCCCCTGAGCCTGTGTACCCAGAGCCCGCACGCCACAGCCACCGAGCCTGTGTACCCAGAGCCCGCACGCCACAGCCACCGAGCCTGTGTACCCAGAGCCCGCACGCCACAGCCACCGAGCCTGTGTACCCAGAGCCCGCACTCCACAGCCCCTGAGCCTGTGTACCCAGAGCCCGCACGCCACAGCCCCTGAGCCTGTGTACCCAGAGCCCGCACGCCACAGCCCCTGAGCCTGTGTACCCAGAGCCCGCACGCCACAGCCACCGAGCCTGTGTACCCAGAGCCCGCACGCCACAGCCCCTGAGCCTGTGTACCCAGAGCCCGCACGCCACAGCCACCGAGCCTGTGTACCCAGAGCCCACACTCCACAGCCACCGAGCCTGTGTACCCAGAGCCCGCACGCCACAGCCACCGAGCCTGTGTACCCAGAGCCCGCACTCCACAGCCCCTGAGCCTGTGTACCCAGAGCCCGCACGCCACAGCCCCTGAGCCTGTGTACCCAGAGCCCGCACGCCACAGCCACTGAGCCTGCACACCACAAAGCCCATACTCCGCGACAAGAGGAGCCACAACGGGGAACCGGTACAGTGAATCTAGAGAGGCGCTCCCCGCTCGCCACAATCAGAGAAAGCCGGTGTGCAGCAGTGAAGATCCAGAACAGTCAAAATAAATAAATTAATGCTTTTAAAAATTAAAAACTAAATAAATGCAGTGTGGAGTAAAGGAACTCTCTCCCACTGTTGGGAGGAACATGTATTGATACGGCCACTAGGAAGAAGAGTGACATTCCTTAAAACACTAAAAACATTAGCTACTCCATGATCCAATAATCTCATTCCTGAGCACATACCTGGAGAAAACTGTAACTCAACATGCTCTCCAATGCTCACTACAGCTCTGTTTACAATAGCCAGGATATGGAAGCAACCTAATATTCATCAACAGAGAAATGGATGAGGAAGCTGTGGTACATACACACAATGGAATATTACTCAGCTATAAACACAAATGAAATTGTGCCATTTGCAGAGACATGGATGGACCCAGAGATTCTCAGAGTGAAGTAAAGTCAGAAAAATAAATATCACATTAACACATATGTGGAATCCAGAAAAATGGTACAGATGAATCTATCTGCAAAACAGAGACAGACACAGAGAAGACACACGTGGACACCAAGGGGGAAAGCAAGGGGGTTGAGCTGCGAAACTGGGACCGACACACGTAACTACTATGTATTAAACAGGTAACTAATGAGAAAGCTACTGTAAGCACAGGGAACCGTACTCAATGCTGGGTGGGGACCCAAGTGAGAAGGAAGCCAAAAATATACATGGATGGCTGTGTACAAACAGCTGATTCACTCTGCTGTACAGCAGAGATTACCACCTGACCTGCCTCCTGAGAAACCTGTGTGCAGGTCAGGAAGCAACAGTTAGAACCGGACATGGAACAGCAGACTGGTTCCAGATCGGGAAAGGAGTACGCCAAGGCTGTATATTGTCACATTGCTTGTTTAACTTATATGCAGAGTACATCATGAGAAACGCTGGGCTGGAAGAAGCACAAGCTGGAGTCAAGATTGCCGGGAGAAATATCAACAACCTCAAATATGCAGATGACACCACCCTTATGGCAGAAAGCGAAGAGGAACTAGAGCCTTTTGATGAAAGTGAAAGAGGAGAGTGAAAAAGTTGGCTTAAAGCTCAACATTCAGAAAACAAAGATCATGGCATCTGGTCCCATCACTTCATGGCAAATAGATGGGGAAACAGTCACAGACTTTATTTTTGGGGGGCTCCAAAATCACTGCAGATGGTGATTGCAGCCATGAAATTAAAAGACGCTTGCTCCTTGGAAGAAAAGCTATGATCAACCTAGACAGCATACTGAAAAGCAGAGACATTACTTTGCCAACAAAGGTCTGTCTAGTCAAGGCTATGGTTTTTCCAGTAGTCATGGATCGATGTGAGAGTTGGACCATAAAGAAAGCTGAGCACCAAAGAATTGAAGCTTTTGAACTGTGGTGTTGGAGAAGACTCTTGAGAGTCCCTTGGACAGCAAGGAGATCCAGCCAGTCCATCATGAAAGAAATCAGTCCTGAATATTCATTGGAAGGACTGATGCTGAAGCTGAAACTCCAATACTCTGGCCACCTGATGTGAAGAACTGACTCACTGGAAAAGACCCTGATGTTGGAAAAGACTCAAGGTGGGAGAATGGGATGACAGAGGATGAGATGGTTGGATGGCATCACTGACTCAATGGACATGAGTTTGTGTAAGCTCCAGGAGTTGGTGATGGACAGGGAAGTCTGGTGTGTTGCAGTCCATGGGGTTGCAAAGAGCTGGACATGACTGAGTGACTGAACCGAAACTGAAAAATTAACACATTATAAAGCAATTATACCCACTAAAAAATTTAAAATAGAAACAAGTAAATAAAATAGATAACCAACAGGGACCTAATGTACAGCACAGGGACCTCTGTTCAATGTTCTATAATAACCTAAACGGTAAAAGAACTTAAAAAACAATACACACATGCATATGCATAACTGATTCATTCTGCTGTACACCTGAAGCTAACACAACCTTGCTAATCAACTGCACCCAACTGCGCCCAACTACGCCCAACTGCGCCCAACTATACCCAACTACACCCAAATACGCCCAACTACACCCAACTGTGACCAACTACAACCAAATATGCCCAACTACACCCAAATATGCCCAACTGAGCCCAACTGCACCCAACTACACCCAAATAGGCCCAACTACGCCCAACTACACCCAACTGCACCCAACTGTGCCCAACTACACCCAAGTGCACCCAACTACACCCAACTGTGCCCCACTGCACCCAACTACATCCAAATAGGCCCAACTACGCCCAACTGCGCCCAACTACACCCAAATACGCCCAACTACACCCAACTGCACCCAACTGCGCCCAACTACACCCAAGTGCGCCCAACTACACCCAAATAGGCCCAACTGCGCCCAACTACACCCAACTGTGCCCCACTGCACCCAACTACACCCAAATATGCCCAACTTCACCCAACTACACCAAAATATGCCCAACTACACCCAACTACGCCCAACTGCACCCAACTACACCCAAATATGCCCAACTGTGCCCCACTGCACCCAATGACACCCAAATATGCCCAACTTCACCCAACTACGCCCAACTACACCCAAATGTGTCCAAATATGCCCAACTACACCCAAACATTAAGTGAACATTTAAAAACCCCTAACATATGTTGGCCACCTCATGCGAAGAGCTGACTCACTGGAAAAGACCCTGATGCTGGGCCAGACTGAAGGCAGGAGGAGAAGGGGATGACAGAGGATGAGATGGCTGGATGGCATCACCAACTCAATGGACATGAGTTTGAGTAAACTCCAGGAGTTGGTGATGGACAGGGAGGCCTGGCGTGCTGTAGTCCATGGGGTCACAGAGTTGGACACAACTGAGCGCCTGAACTGAACATTTCTTTAGATCAAACTTTATCATAAAAAAGTTATTTTCATGTCCTCATCCAGGCACTGGGCAACTTTCCCTGTAAGGGACTAGATAGCAATACTTTAGGTTTCGCAGGTCACATAAAGTCTCTGTCACATATTCATCTTTGGGTTCCACGTCCCCAACTCTTCAAAAATGTGAAAAATAAACACCGTTCTTAGCTTGCTAGCCACAGAACAAGAGTCTATAAGCCAAATCCTGCCCTAGTGGATGGACCGAAAGGAGGAATTTGTTAATCCAATTACTGTGAAATTCTCCACGGCAAATAAGCCTGTATTTCAAATTATTCATCTGAACCTATTCAAGTAAATCACTCTCTGTGAGCCAAGTACAGGATCCAAGCATTTAAAAGAACTTCAGTTTTACCACAAACCACCACCAGTCATCAATTCTCACCTGAAGCTCAAATGTGAACACCAAATTAATTAGAAAAAAAAACTCCACATAAAATAACCAGAACAGCATCAATGTAAAGGTGTGCTCATGATGCTGTTTTGTCTCAACAGATATCTAGTTTAACAACAGGATGTAATGCTCATAATCTTTATAATAATTTGATGAATGAATAAAAAAATAAAGATCTAGAAGATGGGACTTCTAGTAACTATAACCTTGTCACCATTAGTTGTCTAAACCAGGACAAATCAGGTATTTCCATTTGCTCCCTTGTCTTCTAAATGGAGGTGGGGTGGGGTGTAAAACCAGACAATCGCCAATCTTTAAAGTGATGGATTTAAAGTTCTAGGCCTATTACAATCCATACCTTCTTGATCAGTAATATGATACACTAGGGTTTTTCTTAGACATTGGTGTTTTAAAAAGAAAACAAAAACATGAATTGTGAAAATGAGCAGTTAAAACACTAAGTACATACTGTACTAGGTTAGTAACAACTGTCCTGACCACTTCCTATGTATGCCAATGTTTGAAGCGTTTTACAAACAGTATCTCATATAATCCTTACAATAATCCTCAAAGGTAAACAGTATAATCTGAAAGATTAAGCCACTTGCTGAAGTAGGGTCAGGATTTAAATCCAGCAATGCTCCTCCACTCTATTATCTCTGTCTTTGTTAGGGAGCAGGTTCTAGTATCCTTCCACCAGCTCAAGACAGACAGGGATGACAAAAGGGAAATCTAAGCGGTACTCTGCCTCCCTCTCCTCCCAGCTTTCTTTCCTGCTGTCACGGAAGGCTGAAGCACAGCACACTCCCTGCTGGACACAGGTTTGTGTCTCTGACACCTGCTTTCTAGGCAGAGCTTTGATTCACACTTCCACGTACCTCTGTTGGAAACTTTACGGTCCACAGCATCATGATATCAATCATAACATAGAGAATTCGAGCCTGCCATATTCCTTCTTTATCCAAGTAAGATACCAACACTGTAAAATGAACACCTCTGATTTGGCTTTGCATGATGTAAAATAAACTACTGGGATTCCCTGGTGGTCGAGTGGTTAAAAATCCATCTGTCAATGCAGGTAACACGGGTTCAATCCCTGGTCCGGGAGGACTCCACACGCTGCGGGGCAGCTGAGCCCATGGGCCACAACTACTGAGCCTAGAGCTGGCGCTGCCCAACAAGGGCGGACACCACGAGGAGAAGCCCGCGCACCCCAACCAGAGAAGGCCCATGCGCAGCAACAGAGGGCAGAGCCAAAAATAAATGTTTATTAAAATAAATTAGAAAATATATCATCCTGTTTCATCTGAAAGCTCCGGTGCCAAGAGCCACGAGCAGTCACCACTGGAGCTACTTTTGGCTGTGGGCCTTTCTCGCTTTCCGTAAGTTACCTGGATGACCCAAGAAGGTTGGGGGGGCTGGTCCACTCTTCATACTGCAAAGAGCACCTTTCCCTTGCCAGCCGGCAAAAGCAGGGAGAAACTACTAACCAGCTATAGGATCTGCAGCCACTGATTCAAGACTACCTCCCTCCAGTAGGTCAAGGAGTGCGTGTGGTGGAAAGCCAACCCTGAATCCTAGCTCAGCTGTGTACCCTGGGGTTCAAAGCCCTCTTCTACAAGACGGTGAACATGCTACAGAGCAAAGCACCTAGCAGAAGACTCGAGTAACAGGCATAACACACACTCCGTCAGCTGGCCTCAGCCTTACCTCTGAGTATCATTCAGCCTTCTACATGACAGTGAAAAACAAAACTTACCCTCTATCATTTCTCTCACTAGACCTGAACTGAAGTGTAATTCAATAAACATTCACCAAGGCCAATAAATGCTGATCCCAATGGTTATTAACAGTTCCTAGGCTCCAGAGGGTCAAAGTCACCCTCATGCAATAGTTCTTAATGAACAAGCATAGTATGTATGTATTCTACAATTAAACTGCCTTTAAATTAATATGCCAGTTTTTAACCTACCTACCAGATAGGCAAAGATTAACACGAACAGTCCCTGATGTCACCAATGGTGTTAGACAAACAAGTACTTTCACACGCTGATAGTGGGACATGTAGAACAGTACAACTTTCTAAGACTACTGTTTAATAATATTTAAGAAGACTTTAAAGATATATACTTTTGACCTAGCAATTCAACCTGTGGAAATTTATCCCAAAGATAATACCTGGTTATCTTAAGTGGAAAATGGGATGTAACAAGAATAATCTGTTTACCCATCAAGTAAAATTTTATGACAGAGCCATATGTAGTATTCAGTCACTAAAAGGGAAATCCATATCTGTTACCATACCAAAGAAATAAAAACTTTCTGATACATAGAGAGAAAAAAAATCTGATTTCAAAATATAAGGTATGAGCCTATTTTGTTTAAAAAACAAATATATACATAGAGAAAATGAAAACTGATTATCTCCAGGTGGTGAGACCACTTGTTAATCTGATTTTTCTTACTCAAAAATACTTTTTCTCTCTGGCAAGAAGGATGTATTATTTCACCATTTAAAACACTGCATACTAATTTAAGCAGAAGGTGTGCTGCACATCATCTGAGTTCTCTGAATCCCAGGAAACGTGAAAGACTCTTCGCTGAGAGGTCAGGAGGCCGCAAGCTGCCCACAAGCCCCCAGCTTCGCATGCGGGGAGGGCTGACTCCGACACCGGGGCCTCTGGTGAAGGGCTCCCCAACACGCGAGCAGCTCGGGACCCTCTCTCCAGGGTTTCAGCGGCAGCCGCGCGTCCTCCCAGTCCTGCAGTGCTCCCCTCCCACCCTCCTGGCAAAACTTCACTCAGACACCACCTGTGCCATCGAGTCTTGTGTAACCTCTTCAGCGACTACTTCAGACCGACACATCTGACGTTTCACCATTCGCTGCGAGTCTTTCCCCACAGGAGCTTACAGGCCCCGGGAGCGCAGGGACCACGCCGTGGGAGCCGTGTCTTCTCCAGATGGCCCAGGAGAGCACCTTCCGCACAGCATGCTCTAATAAACGCTTGATGAGCTAATGAAAAAAGAGGTTACCTGCGAGGCTTCTCCAACGGCCATGCCCTTACCTTACAAACAAAATACGGACCCCAAAAGGTTAGTCCATGGTCACTTTTTTTTCTTTTTGGCCTCACCACAAAGCATGTTGGATACAGCTCCCCAACTAGGGGTTGAACCCATGCCCCCTGCACTGGGAGCAGGCTTAACCTCTGGACGACCAGGAGGTTCCTTGGTCACTCACGCTATAGTGACACAGTCCCACGCTGAGCTTGGGTCTTTCCTTCTTCCCAACTCAAGGCTCCTGTTCTGCATTTTCAAACGGCTTTTGCTGATCTTCCTTCTTGTGGACGTCACACCAACTGAATTACCACTCTTATCACCTGACATCTGTACTTCCTCCAGCTGTTTTCTGTTTTTGACAATAGCTCTAGAAGGAAATATATGAGCTTCTCTTGACAATTTTTAAACCTGTGTTCAGATTATACCTCTAGCTGGTATAACAATGAACCTTCAAGTAAAAGATGGTCAACATTCATCCAGCATTTATTTACTGAGCACCTATTAGGGGCCAAACACCATATCTGGTTAACCAGAAACCTCTATTAACTGGCACCGGGCACTGATTGATAAACTGATGCCCCTAACATTTTAAAAGCGGGGGCTGCTTGTGGACTCTGTGGGAGAAGGCGAGGGTGGGATGTTTCAAGAGAACAGCATCGAAACATGTATATTATCTAGGGTGAAACAGATCACCAGCCCAGGTTGGATGCATGAGACAAGTGCTCGGACCTGGTGCACTGGGAAGACCCAGAGGGATCGGGTGGAGAGGGAGGTGGGAGGGGGGATCGGGATGGGGAATACATGTAAATCCATGGCTAATTCATTTCAATGTATGACAAAAACCACTTCAATGTTGTAAAGTAATTAGCCTCCAACTAATAAAAATAAATGAAAAAATAAATAAACAAATAAAAGCGGGGGCTGCAAACTTCTGCCCATAGGCCACATCTTGTCTGCCGGCCTCTTTCTGCAGATAAAATTTACTAAACACTGCCACCCTCATTCACTCATGTATTATCTATGGCTCTCTGGGGCCTACAAGGGCAGAGCTGAACAGTTACAATAGAGACCATATGGCTCACAGAGCCTAAATTATTTCCTATGTGGCCTTGATAGGTTGCTGACCATCATAAAATACCAATGTGCCACTGGACTCTCAAAACACTTTATATTTGGTATATTTTATAGCGACAGTAACATGTAATAGGCAATAGTTTTGTTAAACCTTTGAAAATTACCAGTCCAACAGCATAGCTGTGACAGCACTACTCCTTATATCCCATTCCTATAACCGATCATTCCAGAAAACAGTGCCACCTGATAAAGATCTGTTTCTCACAAGTCACAACTTCGGGGACCTTTAATCCCAGTTTCTCTCAAACAGTTTCCGACTGAACAATTTCATTCTTTTCAGAGTCAGCCCTTATACAGAAAACCACTCACTTCCTTGACAAGTTACTTCCCTGAAAAGATCTCTAGTCCAGTGTGTATCTTGAGGTCTCCTACTTAAAATAATTCAAACATAAAACAAATGAATTTTATTCGTGATGATGCTCAGTATTTTGTGAGACTTTTTGGCTGCGTACTATCCTGAGCTACTAATGCCTTCAGGGATAAAAACTGCAGACTCCAGATTTCTTCCCTGAGCAGAATCAAACCGTCCACATATAGAAAGAAATACTTCATTAGTTTAAACCCAATTACAGCATGTTTTCAAAACAATTCTTCAAAAATATACAACTCACAAGCCTTACAATTAGAAATAATTACAGAATGTCAGAGGAGGTAAGACTTCAGAAATCACTAAGTCCAAGTCTCTTAATTTACAGATGAGAAAGATGAGGCTTACATGATTTACCAATGGGCCAACCAACTAGCTTTCATTAATTCACGATGGCCTCAAAACAGGAAGTAATACTAATGTCTCATCTATCAGCCAGGCACTGTGCTGGCGTCCAAGGCTATGTACGTATCTTCAGACAATGAATTCAATTAATCTATATCAATGAGATTTTTTGCAATGAAGCAGATTACATCAGGAGAACTAAAGAAAATTCCTTAATAACTGCTAGACATCTTTTACTTTTCCTACAAAGAGAGCTCTCTTTTCTTGAAGAGAGACTGCCTGGTGTATAGATTAAGGATACTGGCTCTGGAGCCAGACTGCACAATTCAGGATCCTGACGTTGCCCCTTTCTGGCTATGTAACCTCAGGGCAATTTACGTAACAGCTGTGTTTCTTCCGGGATCTTTACCGAGATAATCTCAGTATGTAAACAATCCTAATGTGCCTGGTGCACTAAGTGCCTACAAATTTGTTGCTGTTGTTACTTTCCTTAGGTAGTCTTATCAAAACAGGGTCAAGTGACCCAAGGTATGGAGAAAGTGCCCTCAGCAGCAGTTATTAAAACTCATATAACTCCATCACTGTAGTAAAGTTCGATTAAACAGTAAGCATAAAGAGAAAAAAGTTCTTAAAAGGATCACTTGTAAGTTAAATGCTACTAAAACCACACGCACAAGAAGTTCTGCCTTTTAATATCAAGAACAAACAAGTTCATTCCCAAAATCTTTCAAGCAAGAATGACTGAATGCTAATGCCAGAGTGCTTCTGGGTTTTACCAGGGGTCAGACGTAGTAAAAGACTGCTTCAGCACAAATGCCATGGCAGCAGAAGTGTCCCTCATTAAGCTACATCCTAGAATCCAACAAATATTTGGATTTTACTTTAAAATAATTATTAGTATTTTCACTCAAAGATAGCCTTTCTAAAAAGTTATGCAGTAGGAAGAGTAGGTGGCACCTTCTCCCTTGAAGGAATTTCTATCAAAAGTCCAAAAGCCTCACCAAAATCAGAGGGCAAGGTCTTTACAACTGTGTGGCCTTGGAAAACTCACTGAACAGGTCTATGAAATTCAGTATCTTATCTACAAATTGGCATTAACATCTACATTCCAAATTTGGGGAACTTGGGAGGAAGGGGGACAGAGGAGGCAAACTAAGATTTGTATGTAAATGCTTTGAGATATGATCCAGCAATCCTACTCCTGGGCATATATCAGAAAAAAAACATATTTCAAAATGATACATGCACTCCAGTGTTCACTGCAGCACTATTTACAATAGCCAGGACATGGAAGCAACCTAAATGTCTAGCAACAAAGCAATGGTTAAAGAAGATGTGGTACATATATACAATGAAATACCAGTCAAATGAAGTCACTCAGTTGTGTCCAACTCTTCGTGACCCCATGGACTACAGCCCACCAGGCTCCTCTGTCCATGGGATTTCCCAAGCAAGAATACTGGAGTCGGTTGCCATTTCCTTCTCCAGATCTTCCCAAGCCAGGGATCGAACCCAGGTCTCCCACACTGCAGGCACACTTTTTACCGTCTGAGCCGTCAGGAAAGCCCCTGATGAACTAGTACTCGGCCATTAAAAGGAGTGAAATATCATCATCTGCAGAGACAAAGATAAACCCAGAGACTCATACAAAGTGAAGTCAGAAAGAGAAAAAAACATGTAATACTGCTTATATGTGGAATCTAGGAATGATGAAGATGAATTTATCTGCAAAGCAGAAACAGAGACACAGATGTAGAGAACAAACCAATGGATACCAAGGGGGGGAGGGGAGGCTGCAATGAGCTCGCAGAGTGGGACTGATATACACATGCTACTATATACAAATTATGTAACGAATGAGAACCTACTGTGCAGCCCAGGGCTCTCTACTCAGGGGCCTGTGGTGACCTAAACGGGGAGGGAATCTAAACCAGAGTGGGGTGCAGGTACAGCTGGTTCACTTTGCTGCACAACAGAAACTAACAACAACGTAAAGCAACTGTACTCCGATAAAAGGTTTTAAAATGAGAAAGAAAAAAAAAGGTGTTGAGGATGGCTCACACACAGGCATACATTGCCAGTTTTGAGTCCTTCCACCCCAGGCAGTGGGAGGGGAGGCTGCAAAGCCAGGTAAAGCTCAACTGCAATTTGTGTTCACGATATATAATGTTTGATCACTGTTCCTATTTTACATAAATAAAGAGCCTCGTGATGAAAGTGAAAGACGAGAGTGAAAAAGTTGGCTTAAAGCTCAACATTCAGAAAACTAAGATCATGGCATCCGGTCCCATCAGTTCATGGCAAATAGATGGGGATACAGTGGAAACAGTGGCTGACTTTATTTTTCTGGGCTCCAAAATCACTGCAGATGGTGACTGCAGCCATGAAATTACAAGACGCTTACTCCTTGGAAGGAAAGTTATGAACAACCTAGACAGCATATTAAAAACCAGAGACATTACTTTGCCAACAAGGGTCCATCTAGTCAAAGCTATGGTTTTTCCAGTGGTCATGTATGGATGTGAGAGTTGGACTATAAAAGCGCGGACTTCCCTGTTGGTCCAGTGGTTGAGAGTCCGACGGCCAACGCAGAGGTCATAGGTTGGATCCCTGGTCTGGGAAGATTCCACACACCACAGGGCAACTGAGCCTGTGCGCCACTAACTATTGAGCCTGTGCCCTAGAGCCTGGGAGACGCAATTACTGAGCCCGCGGGCCCTAGAGCCCGTGCTCCACAGCAAGAGAAGCCACCACAATGAAACCCCATGCACCGCAGCTAGAGAGGAGCCACACGCAACGAAGTCCCAATGCAGCCAAAATAAAAAGTAAATAAAAATAAATAAAACGTTTAAAAAAAAAAAGAAAGCTGAGCGCCAAAGAATTACTGCTTTTGAACTGTGGTGAGGAGAAGACTCTTGAGAGTCCCTTGGACTGCAAGGACTAAAGGGGATCAGTCCCGAGTGTTCATTATAATGACTGATGTTGAAGCTGAAACTCCAATACTTTTGGCCACCTAATGCGAAGAGCTGACTCATCTGAAAAGACCCTGATGCTGGGAAAGATTGAGGGCAGGAGGAGAAGGGGACAACAGAGGATGAGATGGTTGGATGGCATCACTGACTCGATGGACATGAATTTGAGTAAGCTCCGGGAGTTGGTGATGGACAGGGAGGCCTGGCGTGCTGCTGTCCATGGGGTCGCAAAGAGTTGGACACGACTGAGCAACTGAACTGAACTGGAAATGTAAAATCTTTTTAGTCTCAGTTTTGGTTTTTTAAATATGGGACTCCAGAGATCACCATAATTCATATTATGAAAGACATATTAGAGTCGAACATCCTTTGTCTAGCACATTCAAATTCCAAACAAAGAAAACCACAATCCCTATTTATACATTTTTCTCTTCCACCAGCATAAACTGAAGTCAGTCATAATACATGATGGTAAAATGTCTTTAAGAAATCTTTAAGAGGTATTCTAGAAAATTAAACCTGTTTATGTAATCAGTATAAAAATCTGTTGTCAGCTTTTTCCCAAAGGTGAAAAGGATTTTTATGAAATCCCAGTAGAAATAGTACCCCCAAAAAAATTTTTTTAAATTATAAACTTGCATAACTTGATATCAGGTGGAGCTGGAAAAGCTCATATAAAAGAAATCTGTTTTACAGAAGAGAAGATATAGAACAATCTAGGATAAGTTTGGAGGGATGGAAGTCTAGGGCCTCTAAGTATATTCAGTCTTTCACCCAAAGACAGAGGTTTAAAAAAGGGTTTAAAAAACATGGAGCAAAAAAAAAAAAACCATGGGGCAACCTCAGTGCAAATTAGAAACATCAAGAAATGAACAAAACTGTCACTTTTGTTTCACTAGAAACAGAACCATGTAAGTAACATCTAATGCACTAAGGATTAGTTGGGAAGAACTTCTAAAATGAGATCAAAAATCAGGATCTTCTCTTTACAGCAGCAGCATTGGAAAAGAAGTCTTGAGAGTAATTAAAAATACAACCCACCTCAATGAGGTCAAGCTGTGTTAGGTACAGTTTAGTTTAAGCACTTAATAGAAATTTGTTTAAGTTAGTAGATCGAAAACATTTTCTGGATTTTTTCTTTTTTGCTTTTCGATTCTGTCTCTGGCCTATATTACCACTATGTAGGTACTAACTCAATTTTTAAAATAAAAATATTTTCTAATGCATTTAAAAGAGACTCACAAGTCATTGTTCTGTTATCAGTTCACAAACATTATCTCACTCAGTTGGCCCCATAGCCCTCGGAAATAGGTATTATTTCTATAATGTCTATTTTAAGAAAGAAATTGAGGGTCATAGAAGTCAAAGAACCTACATAAGATCATAGGACTAGTATGTGACATCGTCATGAGGGAACCCAGGTGAATCTGCAGGAGGTACTTTCAATCACATTAAAAACAAAGGTAACACTAATTTTTCAAATAGCTCCATTAACCCTAAATAACGTCAAGAATCACGCTGCAGACTGGCAGCAGTTCATGAAAAATAATTTGTTTTTATTTAAACATTCCCATTAAAAAAAAAATAAAATAAACATTCCCATTAAAAGCAGACCCTGACAAATAGATTTGACTTCTGTTTCCTTTCCTGTTTTTAAATGCACATAAAAAGTCTTGAGGCATCAACACCAAAGTTTTAAAATTTAACCGCCATCTTATGAGCCAAACTTCAAATTTTTACATCGAAAGAGTATGAAAGAAATCTCTCCTCTAAATGACTTTGTAGCTAAGCCTGCAAAAAGGTGAACCTGTGAATTGTTCTCCACGTCCACCCGCAGACTCAGTAAAGAAACAAATACCTAACTCCAGGAGAGCAGAGGGGAGATAGAACAATCTGGACACTCGACACATTAGACCATTTCTCCTTATTACACCCATCTGGCCAAAGGGGCTAAAAGAGAAAGCTGTTTACTGCCCTATAGGTGTTAGCGAAAAAGGCAGCCGCAACACGAGCCCATTGTACCTATAAAAGCTGAACCAAATAAGAACATTTATCACAACTACCAGGTCCCCTTTCTAGCTTCTCTGTCAATTACACAAAGAGCCTGCTATTAAATATTGATGGCATGCTATTTGCAACAGAACTCTGGCGGAGAGCCTCCTGCTACCAATTTTTGTTATGAAAGAAAAACCGTCCTTATTTTCGAGGTAAATCCTCTAAGCCACGAGATCTCTCAGATGGGCTATCGCATTGTCCTTCCCAGGGGAGACTGTCAGGGCCACCCCCACACACACCCAGGAGAGGAGAAGGGTTCTGGGAAGGGCGGGTCCCCGCAGGTCCCGGGGCAGGGGTCCCAGTTTCTCTTCTCCCCCAGCTGTCAGCGACAGGTCGGGCGGCGGGGCGGGGCCCGGCCAGGCTGTCCGCACAAAGCCAGCCGGAGCGCGGCGGGCGGACCCGGACCCAGGCCCGGGAGGACGCCGCGCAGGGCGGACCAGGTGGGGCACTTACCCAGCAGCAGCACATTCTTCCCCGAGGGGAGTTTGGAGCGTGAGCGGGTGGAGACCTCACTGAGGATGCAGGACCTGGCGGGGAACAAGGCGCACGCTCAGGCCGGGGCCCCGCGCCGGAGGGGCTACCCGGGCCTCCACGCCCGGACGGGGGCGGCCGAGAACGCGGCGGCCTGGGCCGGGCGCCGAGCCCCGGCGGGCACGCGACCCTGGACCATCCCCGGGCCGGGGTTGCCAGCGGGAACCAGGGAGGGGTGCGGTCCTTACCAAAGGTTCTGTCCGTCCTCGTCGTCGCCTGCCGCGGCGCCGCCGTTGCCCGACGCTAGCTCGTTGGCCAAGGGGCCGCCTGTGTAAGTCGAGGTTAATCCTGGCGGACAGGAACCGAAGGAGCCGACTCGCCCCACGGCCGCCATTTTGGTCGGGAATCACACCGCTCCCGGCAAAGCTGAATGAGCGCGGCAGCGGCGGCGGCGGGAACCCGGATATGGGGCGTTCGGCGCACGGGAGCGGGGCGGGGCCTGCGGGGGTGGGACCCAGGCTCTGCAGGGACTGACGGAGTTAGCGAGGGCGAATTGCGCGTGCGCTGCAGGCTGGCCGGCACGGCGGGGATGCGCGTGCGCAGATTACCCGGCTGCCCGCCCTGCTGCAGCGCCAGTCCTAAGCTCTGCGGGTTAATTGCCGCTAGCCCCATCCCTTCCGCAGTCCTGGGCTGCAGCCGGTCGCCTTGGGGTGTGTCATGGGGACAGCTCTCGCTCGCACGCGCTCGCTGTCTCTCTCCCTCCTTCGGTCAGGTCCACAAACCTCGTAGCGGGTGTGAAATTCCTGCACTGTCACTGCTATCCCGCCTGCTGCAATTAGAATTGGTTGTTCTGTTTACCTAAGACAAAGCTGTCATCCTGCAATCTCTTTTCACCATTGTGCGGATTCTGTTTGCCTCATTCCTGTGTCTTCTTTCGTATTTTAGTGGAGAACTTCCTCCGTTGGTTTTATGAGAGAAAAAAAATAGGGTATGGCTACGTTTTGGGAGACCTGTATTCAATCAAGGTCCAGGTGAAAGCTTAATGAAGGAATAATTGATAAAGGTGTGAATGATCTTAAGAGATGGGGTTAACAAGAGCAGGAAGATTTAGGGCTGAAGGGAGAAAGGAAGCCATGTTCACTAGAATCCAGAGAACTGTAGCTATAAGAAGAGTGTTGATGATGAGCAAGATCTGTGACTTTGAGTAAATGAACACAGCACTGACCTCTCTTCTGCCCTGAGGTATCCCACCAGTGTCTCACATTTGCCAAAGCCACCAGAAGCCAAAAGGCAAGAGAACTCGAGCAAAGGAATCCATGCAGGTTTACCTATCTGAGCACAAAAAGGGTTAGGAGGAGCAAACAGAAGATAGCCAGCTCACCTTGTCTGTTTGAAAATGCAGGTAGTCTATACTCAGTGATAGTTTGGCTGGGTATAGAATTCTTAGGATGCAAATTATCTTCCCTTATGTTTTTTTAAGGCCTTTACCCCTTGTCTGCTAGATTTTACTGCTGTCATTGAGAAATCCAAAGCCATTCTGATTCCTGCTCCTTTGTTATGTGGTCTTTTTTCTTTTCTCTACTTGGAAGCCTTTAGAACTTCCACAGATTTCCACTAACACACATACCCCTTCCAGTTTCTGCACTGTCATACTAATTATCCTGCCAATTATCATAGGCAAATAATTCATACTCTTACACTAAACCAACAGCTCCACTTCTGCACTGGATTCCATCTCCTTTCCACCACTCAACGGCATTGCTCCAACAATTCTCCCCCCCCCCCTTTCTCTAGATAATCATTTATTGATTTCAACTTGATCATTTTTTTCTTGGCCCTCCCTACTCCTTCACCAGCTACCACTAAATTTCTTTTCTCCCTTTTGTAGCGAAACTCTTTAAAATAGTTGTCTTTACATGCCATCTTCAATTCCTCTTCCCCTTTGGCCTTAGAACTTACTTCAATAAGATTTTTACCCCATGACTCCACAGAAAAAGCTCTTATCCTTGTAGTCAATGATCTCCTTATTGCTAAATCCAATAGTAAATTCTACTTCCTTGTCTATCGTAGCTTTTCAGCAACATATACTATAGTTGATCATCCTTTCTAGATATTCTTCTTTACATGGCTTCCTGGTCACCATGTTTTCTTGCAGTTTTTTTCTGTGTCACTAGCTGTTCCTTCTCAGTCTCCTCCACCATTTCCTCATTTTCTTGACCACTTAATGGCTCAGGGTTCAGTCTTTGTTCCTCTTCTCTACCTATACCCAGTTCTTTGGTGATCTCATACAGTCTCATTAAATTCCATCTGTATGATAAATCTCCCAGATTTTTCTCTCCAGCCTAGAGCTCCATCTAGAACTCCATATTAATGCATCAAACTGTTTCTTCCACATCTTCACTTGGATATCTAACAGCAGTCTCAAACTCAGCATGCTTTAAACTGAGTATCTGACCTCTCCCCGCAAATTCTATTTCACCCATCACCTAACCTAGTGATCCCCAACCTTTTTGGCACCAGGGACCAGTTTCAAGAAGACAATTTCTCCATGGATGGTGGGGCGGATTTGAGTAATAAGGAGCAGTTGTATATACAGATGAAGCTTCACTTGCTTGCCTGCCACTCACCTCCTGCTGTGTGGCCTGGTTCTTAACAGGCTACAGACCAGGACTGGGGGTTGGGGACCCCTGACCTAACCCACTAGGTAGCAGTTCCTTATTGCCTAAGTTATTCTTGACTCCTCCCTTCCCTTCATACCGCACAATTGAATACATCAGGAATCCAAAAGTCTTCACCTTTAAAATATACCCACAATCCAACTTCTTATCACTCACCCTCTGGTATGACTGTGAGCTATCATCTCTTGCCTGAATTGCTATAAAAGGCTCTTCAATACAGCAGCTGGAAGGATCCTTTAAAAATATGAGCCAGGAGTACCCTGGTGGTCCAGTGGTTAGGGCTCAGGGCATTCACTGCTGTGGCCTGGGTTCAATCCCTGGTCCGGGAACGAAGACCTCACAGGCTAGCCAAAAAAAAAAAAAAAAAAAATCATATCATTTTACTCTTTTACTCAAAATCCTATAGTGGTTCCTCGTTTAAATCAAAGTAAACTCCGAAGTCCTTACAATGACCCACAAAGTCTACAGAATCTGGCCTCCATTGCCTCTCTGGACTTTTCTGCTCTAATTGGTCCCTCAATTTCCCTACTCAGCCACAGTGCTGCCACTGCTATTCTTTAAACATATTGTGTAACCCTTTGATTTAGCTGTTCCCTTCTGGCATGAAGGAGATATTGAAAGTGAAAATGTCATTTTCACAGTCGCTCAGTCATTCCCAACTCTGCGACCCCATGGACGGTAGCCCACCAGGCTCCTCTGTCCATAAGATTCCCGAGGCAAGAATCCTGGAATGGGTTGCCATTTTATTATCCAGGAGATCTTCCTGACCCAGGGATCAAATCTGTCTCCTGCATTGGCAGGCAGATTCTTTATTGCTGAGCCACCAAGGAAGCCCTTAATCATCTCTCGATTTCTTATAATACCTAATATATTGTAAATACTATGTAACTAGTTGTAAATACAATGTAAATGCTATGTAAATAGTTGTCTGACCAAGGCAAATTCAGGTTTTGGTTTTTGGAACTTTCTGGAGATTTTTCCCAAATGTTTGTTTTCTTGGCCACACCAGTTGGCATATGGGATCCTAGTACCCAGACTAGGCATCAAACAGGCAAAGAAGAAAAGGAAAGATAACCCATCTGAATGCAGAATTCAAAGGACAGCAAGGAGAGAGAAGAAAGCGTTCCTCAGCAACCAATGCAAAGAAATAGAGGGAAGAAATAGAATGGGAAAGACTAGAGATCTCTTCAAGAAAATTAGAGATACCAAGGGAACATTTCATACAAAGATGGGCACAATAAAGGACAGAAACAGTATGGACTTAAGAGAAACAGAAGATGTTAAGAAGAGGTGGCAAGAATACACAGAAAAACCATACAAAAAAGATTTCCACGACCCAGATAACCACGATGGTGTGATCACTCACCTTGACCCAGACATCCTGGACTGTGAAGTCAAGTGCGCCTTAGGAAGCATCACCACAAACAAAGCTGGTATGGGTGATGGAACTCCAGCTGAGTTATTTCAAATCCTGAAAGATGATGCTGTGAAAGTGCTGCACTCAATAGGTCAGCAAATTTGGAAAACTCAGCAGTGGACACACGACTGGAAAAAGTCAGTTTTCATTCCAATCCCAAAGAAAGGCAACGCCAAAGAATGTTCAAACTACTGCACAATTGCACTCATCTCACACGCTAGCAAAGTAATGCTCAAAATTCTCCACGCCAGTCTTCAACAGTGTGTGAACCGTGAACTTCCAGATCTTCAAGCTCGATTTAGAAAAGGCATAGGAACCAGAGATCAAATTGCCAACATCCACTGGATCATCAAAAAAGCAAGAGAGTTCCAGAAAAACATCTATTTCTGCTTTATTGACAATGCCAAAGCCTTTGACTGTGTGGATCACAACAAACTGTGGAAAAATCTTAAACAGATGGGAATACCAGGCCACCTGACCTGCTTCCTGAGAAACCTATATGCAGGTCAAGAAGCAACAGTTAGAACCGGACACGGAACACGCTGGTTCCAAATAGGGAAAGGAGTACGCCAAGGCTGTATATTGTAAACCTGCTTATTTAACTTATATGCAGAGTACATCATGCAAAATGCTGGGCTGGATGAAGCACAAGCTGGAATCAAGATTGCTGGAAGAAATATCAATAACCTCAGATACGCAGATGACACCACCCTTATGGCAGAAAGCAAAGAACTAAAAAGCCTCTTGATGAAAGTGAAAGAGGAAAATGAAAAAGCTCATTTAAAACTCAACATTCAAAAAACAAAGATCATGGCATCCAGTCTCATCACTTCATGACAAATAGAAGGACAAACAGTGGCAACAGTGACAAACTTTATTTTCTTGGGCTCCAAAATCATTGCAGATGGTGACTGCAGCCATGAAATTAAAAGATGCTTGATCCTTGGAAGAAAAGTTGTGACTAACCTAGACAGCATATTAAAGAGCAGAGATATTACTTTGCCGACAAAGGTCCATCTAGTCAGAACTACAGTTTTTCCAGTAGTGATGTATGGATGTGAGAGTTGGACTATAAAGAAAGCTGAGTGCCAAAGAATTGATGCTTTTGAACTGTGGTGTTGGAGAAGACTCTTGAGAGTCCCTTGGACAGCAAGGAGATCAAACCAGCCAATCCTAAAGGAAATCAGTCCTGAATATTCATCGGAAGGACTGATACTGAGACTGAAGCTCAAATACTTTGGCCACTTGATGTGAAGAATTGACTCACTGGGAAAGACCCTGACGCTAGGAAAGACTGAAGGCAGGAGGAGAAGGGGACGACAGAGAATGAGATGGTTGGATGGCATCACCAACTCAATGGATGTGAGTTTGAGCGAGCCCCGGGAGTTGGTGATAGGAAAGCCTGGTGTGCTGCAGTCCATGGGATCACAAAGAGTTGGACAGGACTGAGCGACTGAACTGAGCCATGCCCTTGGCAGTCCTATAGTAGAAGTGTGGCGTCCTAACCACTGGACCACTAGGGAATTCCCTTTCCAAATACTTTTAATCCGAGGTTGGTTGAATATGTGGATGTGGAACCCACAGATACAAAGGGACTGTATAGAATTTACTTATTTATTACAACTTAAGCTCTTCACTAATGTACCCCAGAGCACTTTGTGCCTAGAACGTAGCACAAGATTTGTTGAAGTTATGAATAAAGGAACAGATTTAGTCTTTGTCACCAGGTTTCTAAAATTTCAGGATAATGATGGGGATGATGATGATGGTGTTTGTGCATTTCAAGAGGAAAAAGGAATACAAAAAAATTCTTCAATACTTGAAAGCAGGAGCTCTCTTTTACAATATGCTAGCCGGTTTTTGATATGTGTGTGTGTGTGTGTGCACATGAGCGTTCAATTGTCTGACTTTTTGTGACCTCATGGACTGTAGTCCACCAGGCTCCTCTGTGCATGGGATTTTCCAGGCAAGAATACTGGAGTGGGTTGCCACTTCCTCCTCCAAGGGATCTTCCTGACCCATGGATGGAACCTGGAGCTCTTGAGTCTTCTGCATTGGCAGGCGGATTCTTTACCACTGAACCCAAATCCTTCTAAAATGTATTCCACATTCTCTTGCTACTTTAAGATGCTGCCTGAATACTGATTTACCTTTTCTTAAGAGGCTCTGGGCCTCTCTAGGTTTCTCAATAATAGTATCCTGCTGTCGTATGAGGAAGTCTTAGATCCTGCTGCGATACCCCGGGGTGTACCCCAGATATCCTTTTTAGTTTGGTTTCTAATTCAGCTGAGCCACGGAGCCTGGAAGTGGAAAATGGAACACTAGTTAGAGAGGAGACAGCTCCTCTCTCCGGTTTTCCATCACTGAGCAGCTCTGTCTCCTCTCTGTCAACCATCATCTCCTGCTTACTCATCAGCTTCCTCAAGGCCATATAGTTAGGTTTTATTTTTCTCAAGAAAAGTGATCATTTGTCAGCACAAGAGCTCTGCAGAGAACTGGTCAGGGAGGAGAACCTTCTGGAGGGCTGAGGGATGGAGCGCTGAGGTGGGGGTGGGGCTGGTGCAGGCCACTTCCTCTTTCTGCCAGGGACGGCTCCCTCTGTGTTTGACAACTGGGACAAAGCAGCCGCCCCTCGAGCTGCTTCCTCTTGCACCAGCTCCCGCCGGCTGTCTCTGGCAGATTTTCAAACAAGACTTGTTTCGCCCACTGCGCCAAATGCTGGCAATCACAGTGGACACAAATGCCAGCTGAAAAGCCAAAAGAAAGAGGAAATAAGCAAGGCCATAAGTGACCCCTTTCAAACAATAAAAGAGGTTCAAGAGTCCCCTACATAATATATGATTTTTCTTTTTTTTTTGTAATACCCTGATGTTTGAGAAAAAGCAGTAATTCTAGAATTGGCAGAGTCTCTGCTTACAAAGTTTCCCAGCAGGAGATCCAGGGACCCAATTAGAGGGGAAATATGCCTAATCTTGCTTTTTTTGCTTTCCTTTGAGTTGTGTTTCTCTCATTCTAAGTACCTCCTTAGAATGAATGCAATGATGGGTATTTAATTCACATTTCATTCACCAGTCCCTCTAAATTACACACCTAATCTCTCTCCTAACACTCACTCGGATTTTTATCAGGTGAGCCCTGAAAGAACTTCATGTCTTAGACAAAGAAAGAGAGGGGGAGACACCTGAGAGGAGAAAACAGGGACAGACTTTCTTAGGTGTTTTTCCCCCTTCATGGAAAACACCTGAAAGAGAATCTCTTCTATTTCTGGTTGAAATTGAAATCCATGCCCTTCTTTCTTTAAAAAAAAAAAAAAAAATTGCTTGTGTATGCATATGTGTGTGTTTATGTATAAGCATACCTGAGGATCACAGTTTACAAAGAAAAAATGCTTCATTTGCTTTGAAATATATCATTGAAAAATACTATGCTCTGAATATTTTTTTAAATTCCAGAATAAAGCAATAATTAGAATTCTCTTTTCATTTCAGGCTGAGCTCCTCAGAACAATTCCCATGTTCATTCCTGGAAAAATGGGTGATGAATGAGAGGGTGAAAACCTGTAAATCAATCCATTTTCACAGGGAGTAGATGCTCGATGACACAGGGAAAACAAAGGGACTTATCTTTTACGCTAGAGGGATGTTTATCTAAGCATTTTAATTTTCTACTTATATATTTTTAATACCGAATAAATAGGATTTTTAGAATGCTTAGTTGTCATTGTTGTTTTAATCTGTTCTTTACCACCAAAAAGAAGAAAGAGAAAGGTCCACTGATTAATGTATTGCTAGCTGGATACTTATTACATATGTTTTGGGAGGATCTCATTTCCTTGTAATCAGATGCTCTCAAGTTCAAGTCCATTACCTTTTTAAAGGAATAGTGATTTCAATGCGGCTTACTTCTTAGATTTCCAGAATTAGACTCTGCCACCCTAACTCCCTAAAGGAGAATATATTTAATAACTGACTTTATAGATTGAGATCTGCCAACACTAGATCATCAAGGTCATTCCATTTTTCTACTCTGGGGGCTCTACCTGAGGCAAAAAAATAGGAAATTCCATGGCATTTCCCCCCCGCCTTTTTATTCCATGGTGCTTTTAGAAATGTGCTGTCTTTTGGGGCTGCAGGTAATTTCATATTCATAACAATTTAGTCTACTTTAGTCTAGAGCTAATTATGGTTTCTTATTGCTTTGACTAAAAGTAAGCCTAGGAGTATAACCTATTATATTCTGCACCAACAAAAACATTATGTTCATTTCTTTTTTCCCCACATGGGAAAGAGGATGAAAGAGGTGCCCAGTGGGAAGTTTCTAATAAGCAAAATGAATCAGTTATTTTACACCATGTAAAATTAAAAAGTTGTTTATTTGGAGGTGTTTGAGATTCTTAATCGATTCAGTGCATGCTAAATCGATTCAGTCATGTCCCACTCTTTGCAGCCCTATAGACTGTAGCCCACCAGGCTCCTCTGTCCATGGAATTCTCCAGGCAAGAACACTGGAGTGGGCTGCCATGCCCTCCTCCAGGGGATCTTCCCGACTCAGGGATCAAACTCACATCTCCTGCATTGGCAGGCGGGTTCTTTACCACTAGCACCACCTGGGAAGCCCTTAAGAAGATTCTAATGATCTTGAAATTCTTACTATTAGAAAACAGAGGGACTTCCCTGGAGGTCCAGAGGTTAGGACTCATTGCTGGGGGTGCGGCTCTGATCCATGGTCAGGGAACTAAGATCCTGCATGCTGCACAATGGAAAGAAATAAAGGAAACCGAAAATTAGCGTTCCTGAGTACTACAAAGGTGACATCAGGAAGCAGAGTGTCCTATCTGATTCTTCCTCTGTAAATCTCAGGATTGCGTCAAAGAATCAAACTTGTATTTCATTTCATTGGTAAATGATGAATAGCCAGATAACCTACTAGAATTTTTACTCTGGTACACACATACATATTTTTTAATATACTGGCTTTAGTCTAAGAGGTATATTGACCATATGATCTCATGGTTTAAAATTTTGCTTTAAACAGCAGCAATATTATAATGAGCCTGACATTTTAGATCATTGTCCACATGATCCAACCTAAGTATTCGACTAAACAATGTTAATGAAAAAGAGTGATCTAGATAGCAAATCTGCATCATTTAGATGAAATAAAGTGTTTGGATTCAGTGTTCAGAGTGACGTGGGTGGGGTCATGGGTTACAGGCCAGGCTCCAGAGTCAGACCAATTTCACTCAGATCTAGACTCCACCACTTACTAATTGTGTGACCTTGGAATTGCTTCAAATCTAAAGTCTCTAATAGAGTTACAAGTGGTAAATGAAATCTGACATATAATGAGGATTCAATAAACATTAGAAATATTTACTGTTATTTCAAATAAATTTATCAGGTATTTTGTACAGCAGGGTTTCTCAATGTTGAAATGGTTTAAATGTGCACATGAGTTCCTTGGGAACCTTGTTAAAAAGCAGATTCTGATTTAGTAGGACTGGGATGGGGCCTGAGCATCTACATCCCTAACAAGCTTCCAGATGGGTATCTCTACTGCTGGACCACAAATCAAGGATATGTGGCAAGAAGAACACATACTTTGGATTTATTCACCTGCAGACTAGAATCCTGACTCCAAACATGTCAGCAACATGACCTGGGCAAGGTCAAGCTTTCTCATTTCTACCATGGAGATGATAATATGTATTTCTAGTTAAATCAATGTTTTGAAAATAAAAAACAGTGAATTCAGGGACTTCCCTGGTGGTCCAGTGGCTAAGACTCTGAACTCCCAATGCAGGGGGCCCAGGTCTGATCTCTGGTCAGGGAGCTAGATCCTACAAATGCCACAACTAAGAGTTTTCATGCTGTAACTAAAAAAGATGCCACGTGCCACAGCAAAAGACCCTGCATGATACAACTGAAAAAATATATATGTATCCAGCATGCCGCAACAAAGACTGAAAATCCTGTGTGCTGCAACAAAGATACATTGCAACCAAATAAGCATGTTTTAAGAATAGTGAAACTCAAAAAAAAAAAAAAAAAGAATAGTGAAACTCAAGCAGTATCTGCCACCTTATAGGTACTTAACAAATCTGAGTTCATTTTTTTCCATAAGACATGCTCTACTGGTTCATCCAATATGAAAGGCTATGCTGAAAATTCCAATCTTCTTTGAAAACATCTTAGAATTTGATGATTATAAAATCAACTTCAATGCTGATTTAAAAGTTTGTCATTGCATGTCAAGCAGATCAGTTCAGACAAGATGTTGTGGTAACACATCAGGAAAATGCCCCAGGCAAGTGGTGGCCAGCTTCACTAGTTACCAACACATGGCCAGTCTTATTTTAGTTTGACTCTCGCCCCTCTTCTTCCATCTCTGAATCACGTTAAATCAAATCCAAGACATAATATTATTTCACCCATAAATATGTCAATACATATCTTTAAAAACTAAGGGTTTTTTCCTTTAAAGACATGACCATGATACCATTATAAGAGTCATTTCAAACAAAATTGCAACTATTTTTTTTTCTTTTAAATTTTTATTAGTTGGAGGCTAATTACTTTACATCATTACAGTAGTTTTTGTTATACATTGAAATGAATTAGCCATGGATTTACATGTATTCCCCATCCCAGTCCCCCCTCCCACCTCCCTCTCCACCCGATCCCTCTGGGTCTTCCCAGTGCACCAGGCCCGAGCACTAAAATTGCAACTATTGAATTTATGCATGTGTGCATGCTCAGTCACTACGTTGCGTCTGACTCTCTGTGACCACATGGACTGTAGCCCACCAGGCTCTTCTGTCCATGGGATTCTCCAGGCAAGAATACTGAAGTGGGATCTTCTCCAGGGGATATTCCTGACCCAGGGATCGAACCTGCGTCTCCTGCATTGGCAGGCAGATACTTTACCACTGAACCATCTGGGAAGCCCATTGAATTCATAGAATATGTAAACCACCATCCAATTTTTACTATAGTTCATGAGATTCGTATGCATGTTAAAGTAGAATTCAAAATAGCCCCACACTTAAGAACAAAGGAAATATGCTTGTTCCCTAAATGCTGCCCTTGTCAAAGAGGACAGGGCAGTCATCGTCTTACCTGCAGGACTGACATCCTCGGCATCCCTCTCCTCATGGCCAGTTTAAATAGCTCTGCCAAGTCTAGGTGTGGATTTCCTCTGCACATTGTCCTCTGTTCTCTGAGCAGTCCCTGCTTCATTCTCTCCATCTGACAGAAAGAGACTGCTTTTAACCTTTGCCAGGAGCACGCCCCTCTGCGCAAGCTGATCTGAGTTCTAAGCTCACACAAAGAGCTTAGGGTTCTAGGAGCTCGTAAATGTTAGACCTCTTAGTTCAGCCACTAGATCTGAAAAGTGAGGTGCAGGAGTGATAAGTCAACTTGCCCTGTTTCAGGATTATCTCAAAAGCTCTCAAAATAAGGGTAAATCATTGCACATTTAATCTGATCCTCCCATGATGATAAAATTTCAATCAAGGAGTTTGATCTCTTATTTTATAACATATTTTTTGTCTTGGAGATTAAGAAATAGATATGATTAGAGCAAAAACATGTCATTAAAGAAGATGAAAGGTTTTTCAGCATTGTCTGAAAACCCATGGGTTCTTTTTGAACCCATATAAAATTTCTATTTCAATTTCTAATTATAAAATATTTCAAACATATAAATACAAAAATCAATATATATATTGTTATATTAATATGCACTAATAATATGCATATTATATAAAAGTAACATATCACCATAGATGTCCTTCCTGCTTAGAATTTTTTATTGAATATATTTGACACACAAGACTGTACATTTAAAGTATATAACCTTAGAATTTTGGAAAGAAAGTCCACTCTACTGTCATCCTTTTCAAATTCTTTCTTTAGAGATAGTCTCATCTTAAAAACAGGTGAATTTCATTCTCATGCAGATACATATTTATATATTCAACTGTATGTTTTAAATTTTTACATGAAGGCTATATACTATGTGTACATTTTACAGATTGCTTTTTTTACTCAACATTATTCTTTCAAGATTGAGTCATGTAGACATATAGGAGGGTCTTGGATCATTCATTTTAATTGCTATACCATAGAATTTGACTGTACGAATAATCCAGTTTATTTAATCCATTCTCCCTCAAAAGAAGAGCTAAATTGATCTGCTAGGTATCTTTTATTAGACTTATCACGAGGTACCCTATCCCTTGGAGGAGGACATGGCAACCCATTCCAGTATTCTTGCCCGGAGTATCCCATGGACAGAGGAGCCTGGAAGGCTGCAGTCCACAGGGTCGCAAAGAGTTGGACATGACTGAAGCATTTTAGCACACTACACCCTATAGCTGTGGTAAATATGCTTACAGCACTGATTCATTTGTTATTATGCATTATTTATTAATGGACTAATAATAAAGGTTATGTCCTTGTTGGTTGCAGGTAAATCAGCATGCTATTGCTCCTCGTATATTAATCCCATATCCACAAATTTTGCTGACTATTTTATTCATTTTGAGATCTTCTTGCGGGAGGATGGTATCGTAGCCCACCACTTCCTTTAGTACTTCTTACTGTAACAGGATGGGCTTCCCTGGTGACTCAGCTGTAAGGAATTCACCTGCCAATGCAGGAGACACAAGTTCAATCCCTGGGTCAGGAAGATCCCTTAGAGAAGAAAGTGGCAACCCACTCCAGTATTCTTGCCTGGAGAATTCCATGGACAGAGGAGCTTGATGGACTAGAGTTCATGAAGTCACAGAGTTGGACATGACTGAGCAACTAAACAACTGTAATAAGATAGAGAAATTGGACTTATCAGAATTTTAGGGGAGAGGTGACTGAAAGCTGGAGAAACAGATGGCTTGGTGGGCTGGTCCTCTTGCAAGAAGCAGCCAGAGCTGAGGACAGCCCACCCAAGGCTTCATGTACAGAGGGTGTCGTGGGTTTGAAAAGGGGGGTGACCTGAGGCACTGCTCGGGGACCTCATGAGATAGTGGAGGTTGCATTTTTAGTGACTCCTCTGTGTCTTAACACGTCTTCAGTTAAAAAAAAAGAAAAAAGTCACATCCTTCATCTCACTGGTATTTTTGCAGGAACCACCGAGAAGGTGGAATTTTGTATCTGGATACGATGCAGGGACACGGAACCGAAGCTGCCAGTATCCACACAAGCAGGAGGGGTGGAGCCCATGGTCCTGGGGGGCACTGGTAGGACAGCCCCCACTCCAGCACTCGGGTGTGCAGTTGACGGTCATCAGGTTTGCATGTCCTCCATGAGAGGGACACACGGTCCAAAAATAAGATTCACTTGCCTTTTCTGCAAAAATTTCTTCTTTTAAAGTCTGAGTTTGCTAATTCTTTGACCTCCTTAAAATTAAAGTGTGATCTACAGGGCATGAGAAAAAAATATCACCTTTACATTATCTCCTTAGTGACGTGTTACAGGGCAAAATTCCATCCTTAGATTCATTTCTTCAGAGCAATCTACACACATAATGAGTTATGGCCTTATGATATCTGAGGAGGTAATAAACCAATTCTGCATGACTAATGTTAATGTAGATTTGTTGATTCATTTAACCCACCAGTGAAAAGGAAAAGACAATAGGAAAAGCTTGGAATGTTGGGTCAAACTACCAGGGTTGAATCCTCACTGTTTAATGATTAATCCTGTGCTGGTTGGGGCCATCACTTAGATTTTGTTGCCTCAGTTTCCTTATCTATAAAATGGAAATGAATAAACAGTGAATCCACATAGGATGGCTGTGAAAATTAAGTGAGTTCAACTTCGTCAAGCCCTTAGAACATTGTCTACCTAATAGAAAGCACCGTTTAGGACTTTCCTGGTGGTACAGCAGATAGGAATCCGCCTGGCAATGCAGGGGATATGGGTTCTATCCCTGATCCAGAAAGATTCCACATGCCACAGACCAGCTAAGCCCGCTGGCCACAACTACTGAGGCCCATGAGCCTAGAGCCTGTGCTCCACAATAAGAGAAGGCACTGCAATGAAATCCCCACGCTCTGAAACGAGAGAGTAGCCTCTGCTCACTGCAACTAGAGAAAGCCCACACACAGCAACGAAGACTCAGAACTGCCAAAATGTATAAATAAATGAAAATTATCTAAAAAAGAAAGCTCTGTCTATTATTAGCTTTGATTACTAGCATCATTAGAGAGGAAGCAAAACTCTGCTTTTTTGGGGGAATAGCCCAAAGAGCAGCTCCTTTTGAGAAGATAAAAAGATGGGAAAATCTACCCACAGAGTATGATTGAAAATAATCGAGAGCAACGGAGAGCAGGGACATTGAGAGTGAAAGAAGGCTTTAAAGAAGAGGGACTCAGGACGTCCCTGGTGGTCCAATGGTTAAGATTCCAGGCTCCCAAGACGGGGGGCTGCGGGTTGAGGAACATGATCCCGCATGCCACACAATGTGGCCAAAATTTTAAAAAAGATGTGGGACCAGGTAGAAATGGTTTCTCTTTTGAAGTTTCCCATAGAACAATGTCTAGATGCCTGGTCCTGGCATTTGGGGAATAATAAAAGTTTCTCGCCATCTGTACCCTCCAGAGTGACCAGCTTTTGTTGCAATAATGCTGCATGAAAAGGCACCCCGTAACTCAGCACAAACGACACCAAGTGTGCATCTGTGGGTCTGCAGGTCAGCTGGAATTGGTTCCAGACTGTGGGTCTGCTCCACAGGGCTCATTTGGTGGTACAGGCTGAGGGTAAGTGGCTACTCGGTTCATGTTCTTCTCCTGGTGGAGGTCA
This sequence comes from Odocoileus virginianus, assembly GCF_023699985.2. NCBI lineage: Eukaryota > Metazoa > Chordata > Mammalia > Artiodactyla > Cervidae > Odocoileus > Odocoileus virginianus. Next base: position 5,317,455 of record NC_069699.1, read on the forward strand.
GAAGCTTCCAGAGGCCTGGGGGCAGAGCTCACACACACACAAACACATACACACACACACAATTGATGGTATACAGCCCTGCCCACACTCCATTGACCAAAACAAACCACATGGCCAAGCCCAGCATCCATGGGATGGGGAGGTTCTGTGTTCCCATCCACGGAGGTAGGGCAGAGGCAGTAGAAATATATCCTGAACAAATTCTCGCTTTTCACACCTTCTGTCTAAGATTTTATGGTTTCAGTTGTGTCTCCTCTCAGTCGTTCGTTTCTTTTTGCAGCGTACAGGGTCTTAGTTCCCCGAGCAGGGATCAAACCTATGCCCCTTGCAATGGAAGTATGGAGTCTTAACCACTGGACCACTAGGCAAGTCCCAGCCTTTATTTTCTTAGACTGAAGAATTTAAATCTTTTTCTTCTCTCCTGATAAAGACATCACTCCTGGCTTTGCTTTCACCCTTGGTCTCCTTATCTTGTTAGGCACAACCCATTTTGTTGGTCTTCTTGATTTTATGTCCACATTGAACTGTTGGGCTTCTGAGTAAAGTTGGAAATATTGGGTTGGTCAAAGAGTTCATTCAAGTTTTTCTGTACTGTCTTACAGAAAAACCCAAAAGAACTTTTTGGCCAACCCAAAAGATGCCAGTGTTCTTTTCTAGGATCAGGATAAATAAACAAAACTAACATTTTTGGAATCAATTACATGCCAGGTACCAAGCTAGACATTCTTCATTCCACCTTAGCAATACTCATACATTGTTTTTTTCAGTCCTCACAGATCAAGCACCTCTAGGGATTAGGCAGGCACCCAAGTGAAGTGAGTGGGGTACTGCAGTTTGCTCACATCAGAGGTGACTGCATTGCACGGCAGTATCATTTACTTTATTCACAATCGAAAGGAACACCTGGGAAATGTAAGCACCATTTTTCACTTAGTAACTTCTGCAGCAGGCATCTTGCTCTACACCCATCATAACTCTTCCTATGGGTCACTTTGGAGTAGCATGTTACATTGTCTTCTTTCAACACAGACACACTTTATTCTCTTTTTAACTTTCCCTTTTTTTGGCCATGCTACCTAGCTTGCAGGATCTTAGTTCCCACACCAGGGATCAAACCAGGGGCCACAGCAGAGAAAGTGTCATCCTAAACACTGGACCGCCAGGGATTTCCTGACTCTACACATGTGTGCTCAGCTTCTTCATTCGTGTCCAACTCTGTGGGACCCCATGGATTGTAGCCCACCAGGTTTCTCCGTTCATGGGATTCTCCAGGCAAGAATACTGCAGTGGGCTGCCATTTCCTCCTCCAGGGGATCTTATCAACCCAGGGATCAAAGCCGCCTCTCTTATGTCTCCTGCACTGGCAGACGGGTTCTTTACCACCAGTGCCACCTTGGGAGCCCTGACTATATACACAGTTTACAAATTCAACATTTAGATTTCTCTTACACAAAGAGCACAACCCTTTTATAACTGTCCTTAAATATACAGCTCTCATATATTTAATTTTCCCATTTCTGTGGGATATACACTCACAGATAGTTCACTTTCCTCTTAGGTATAAGAAAATGACTACACAAAAGTGATGTCAAGTAGCAACTGACATTCAGCTGCGTCGTCAGGGTTTCCTTCAGGAAATGATGAGGACTGGGATGAAATAGAGAGTGCGTGCCCACCCACGCACCATCCCTCAGCTCTGAACAATTACTGCCATTTAGGAATTCAAGCCCCCCAAGATTCAGATTCGTCATATAAAAATTCTCAATTTTTAAGTGTCACTAACGTGGCTCAGAGGTTAAAGCGTCTGCCTCCAATGTGGGAGACCAGGGTTCAATCCCTGGGTTGGGAAGATACCCTGGAGAAGGAAATGGCAACCCACTCCAGTATTCTTGCCTGGAGAATCCCATGGACAGAGGAGCCTGGAGGCTACAATCCACGGGGTCGCAGAGTCGGACACGACTGAGCAACTTCACTTCACTTCAACCATATTAGTCAGGATAGATTAAGCTATGCTGTAGTACAAACGAACCCTCAAATGTCACTGGCTCAGCACAAACTCAGATGCAGGTCAAGAGGATTCTCTTATCTGGTGACTCAGGGAGCCAGGATCCCTTTATCTTGTGATGATGCCACCTCTGTAGATGGTTTCCAAGACTACCACTGCTGGGAGAAAGAGATGCAAAATGCACACCAGCTCCTAAGTGCCTTGATCAGGTGATGACGCACATCATTTCAATTCACAGTTCACTGATCATATAGAGTTGCTTGAATCCAACGAAGACAGGGAAATTAAGGGGAGCAGTTGGATATTTGATGACCACTCATTGCCCCTACCATAGCAAATAATTCAAAACAAATGAACAAACAAGAAAAATCCCTGGGCATATCAAACAAAATACAAATGCAGTCTAGGATCCAATACAGGGACTAATAATTATTTTGCAGTTGTAAGCAACTAGGGCTTGGGACCTGCCTGGTGGTCCAGTGGCTAAGACTCTGTGTTCCCAGAACAGGGGGCCTGGATTCAATCCCTGGTCAGGGAACTAGATCCCACATGCCACAGCTAAAGATCCTATACACTGCAACTAACACCCAAGGCAGTCGAATAAATGAATAAATATTTTTTTAAAAAAACTATGGTGGGAATGCAAACTAATATAGCCACTATGGAGAACAGTGTGGAAATTCCTTAAAAAACTGGAAAGAGAACTGCCATATGACCCAGCAATCCCACTCCTGGGCATCCACACCGAGGAAACCAGATCTGAAAGAGACACGTGTATCCCAATGTTCATCGCAGCACCGTTTATAATAGCCAGGACATGGAAGCAACCTAGATGCCCATCAGCAGAAGAATGGATAAGGAAGCTGTGGTACATATACACTATGGAATATTACTCAGCCATTAAAAAGAATTCATTTGAATCAGTTCTAATGAGATGGATGAAACTGGAGCCCATTATACAGAGTGAAGTAAGCCAGAAAGATAAAGACCAATACAGTATACTAAGGCATATATATAGAATTTTAAAAGATGGTAACGATAACCCTATATGCAAAACAGAAAAAGAGACACAGATATACAGAGCAGACTTTTGGACTCTGTGGGAGAAGGCAAGGGTGGGATGTTCAGAGAGAACAGCATTGAAACAAGTATACAAAAACAGATCACCAGCCCAGGTTGGATGCATGAGACAAGTGCTCAGGGCTGGTGCACTGGGAAGACCCAAGGGATGGGATGGGGAGGGAGGCAGGAGGGGGGATCGGGATGGGGAACACATGTAAATCCATGGCTGATTCATGTCAATGTATGGCAAAAACCACTACAATTTAAAAAAAAATTTTTTTTTTTTAAAAACTAACTAGGGCTCAAAGAGATCGTGTCTTGCCCAAACTACATAGCTAATAAATGGCTGAAAGTGAAAGAAGTGAAGTCACTCAGTTGTGTCCGACTCTTTGCGACCCCATAGACTGTAGCCTTCCAGGCTCCTCTGTCCATGGAATTTTCCAGGCAAGAGTACTGGAGTGGGTTGCCATTTCCTTCTCCAAATAAATGGCTGAACTAAGTCCGTGTTCGTTTTCCACACCATGCTACTATTATTGATTGAATAGTATAGATAGACATCCAGGCTTCCTAAATAACCCTTAAAACTCTTCTCTCTCTGGCACTAAATAGAATTTCACAGTGAACAAGAACCTTATGGACTCTAACAGGTGACTTGTAGGCTTTGCATAGTCCAGTGCTTTCCACCCCTGAGTGAGCAGGAGAGCAGGCTGGAGAGCCTGTTCAGACAGAGTGCTGAGCCCCAGCCCAGAGTTTCTGACTCAGGAGGTGCACATTATATACTTTAAAAAAATCTTTTGACAACTTATTTCTTTCTTTATTTTTGGCTGTGCTGGCTCCTCACTGCTGTGCGGGCTTTCTCCAGTTGCGGTGAGCGGGGACTGCCCTCTGGCTGTGGTGTGTGGGCTTCTCATCGCGATGGGCTCTCCGGTTGTGGAGCACGGGCTCAGGAGTTGTGCAGCATGGGCTTCGCTGCCCCACGCATGTGGGATCTTAGTTCCTGGACCAGGGATCAAGCCCATGTCCCCTGCAATGGCAGGTGGGTCCTCCACCGCTGGACTACCAGGGAAGTCCCGCATTAGACACTTTAATACATGTAGACTGGCCTCAGTAAAAAGGTCTACAGCATACCTCTTGCCAAAAAAAATGTTTAATGGTTTTATAGTAATTCTAATTTTTATTTTTAGTGGGCTACAGCTACCATAATTTTTTTATTACCTTGCATAAAAAATATCCACCAAAATAACCAAAAGTGATGGAAAATAAAGTTTCAACATCCACAGGTTTGTGCATGTAGGGGATATTAAAGTTGCTGCCAGAGACTTCCCTGGCAGTCCAGTGGTTAGGACTCCATGTTTTCACTGCAGAAGGCATGGGTTCAATCCCTGGTCAGGGAACTAAGATCCTGAAAGCTTCAAAGCACAGCCAATAAATAAATAAATACTACTTCCTGGCCGTGTGACATTGGGCACATTGCTCAACCTCTCTGAATCTGAGTTCTCTCCTCTATAAATGAATGGGTTGAATACGGCTCATAGGGCTATTGAGGATTAAATAAAACTAAGTATGTATAGGGACTCCTTAGATAGAAAGCATAAAACAAAAAACTACTATCATTCATCAGTGTCATCTGAAAAATACTTCTAAGAGGGACTTCCCTGGTGGTCCAGTGGCTAAGACTGCGGTTTCAATGCAAGGGGGCCTGAGTTCAATTCCTGGGCAAGGACCTAGATCCTGCATGCCTCAACTAAAGATTCCCCATGCTGCAAGGAAGATCAAAGGGCCTGAGTACCAGAGCTAAGACCCAGAGCAACCAAATAAATAAATAAAAAATATTAAAAATAAGTATATAAAAGACATAAGTTTTTCATAAAAGAAGTCTGGACATATACAACATATGGTAAAGTATATGATACTATATCAGTATATCCAAGCTGATACAGTAATTACACTGTATCTTCTAGGACACAATAGTAGTAAAGAATTCACCTGGCAACGCAGGTGACGCAAGGACTCAGGTTTGATCCCTGGGTTGGGAAGATCCCCTGGAGTAGGAAATGGCATCCCACTCCAGTATTCTTCCCCAGAGAATTCCATGGACAGAGGAGCCTGGTGGGCTACAGTCCAGCGAGTTGCAAAGAGTCAGACGTGACCGAGCATATCAACCCTAGGGCATAAGCTTTCATCTTTCTGTTCCACCATTCTTAGCCTGTGACCTCCCTTCTCAAGGTCACCTCATGTCCCAAGATGACTTCTAAAGGCCAATCATGATGTCCATGTCACAGACACCAGTTTGGAGGAAAGAAGGATATACCACCTGGTTTTCAGAGACCTCCCTTTAGTCCCAAAGACATTTCCACCTACATGTCATTGGTGAGAATCTCCTACATGTCATTGATGAGACTCTCACAGCCTCTTCTAGCTACAAGGATACTTGGGAAATGTGGTCTTTCAGGCAGATGTATTGTTTCCCCAAGTAAAATTACAGTCTGTTATCAAGAAGGCAAGGAAGGGACTTCCAAGATGTTCCGGTGGATAAGAATCTGTGCTCCCAATGCAGGGTTCCCAGGTTCAATTCCTGGTCAGGGAACTAGAACATACATGTTGCAACTAACAGTTCACATGCCACAACCAAGACCAAACACAGCCAAATAAATAAATAATAAAAAAGGAAGGCAAGGGAAAGTATGTTGGGGCAGGCATTTCTGCTGCAGCAGCCAAATTATTATCATTAGACAGATGAATGAATGAACAAAGAGAGCTAGATTTATGATTCATGATTTAAGATAACAGTTAAGGCTGAGCTTCCAAACTTCAATATGTATTGAATTACCAGGGATCTTGTGAACACGCAGATTCTTATTCAGAATCTCAGAGGTCAGGATGGAAATTTTATATTTCCAACAAGCTCCCAGATGATGGTCTGTGGACCACACTTTGAGTGAAAGTGAAAGTTACTCAGTCATGTCTGACTCTTTGCGACCCCATGGACTATATAGCCTGCCAGGCTCCTCTGTCCATGGAATTCTCCAGGCAAGAATACTGGCATGTGTAGCCGTTTCCTTCTCCAGGGGGTCTTCCCAACCCAGTGATTGAACCCAGGCCTCCCACATTGCAGGTGGATTCTTTATTGTCTTAGCCACCAGGGCAGGGCCTAAAGCATCATTCCTAACATTATTGGCACTCTGTCCAACAACTGGACGTAAACAGCTGACACAGTCAGAGTATTACATGCGGACCCAAGGGCTAGGGGCGTTTTGGCGCCTGGATTTGGAGTGAGTAGAAACTGGCTAAAGCAGAATGCACAGTTTGCTTTGACTGAACCTACTACGGCAACTTTTCCCATAGAGTTTCTGCTCTGTCTGCAGATAGACTGAAATTCCCTTCAGATCTAGGTTCCTAGGGCACTGTGATAGGCTTGAATGATCTCCCTCTGAATGTCTCGATACATGAGAAAACTAAGTCTTTATTTGGGACTTACAGTCACTTCCCATGGAGGTGTTGGGCTGGGCTGGTGCCCCAGTCACAATAAACAGCAGTGACATTGGTATAATCCCCACTGAAGAAGCTCTCTGTGTAAACTGAGTTGTGATTGTGTGTGGCCTCAGTGGCTTCTTCCAGGAAGCTTGGAGTGTTTGATGCCACTGGAAAGCCTGTGTCTTCTCCAAGGACCAGTCAGAGGCGGACTTTAAATCAGTAGTGAATTCTACAGCAGTGGTCAAGTCCAGGGCTGGTGTGGGGAAGGTCATAGCCAGGGTGGACAAGTCAGGGCTTTCCTGGGCATGGTGCAGAGGGTGAGTGTGGAGCGCTCTCCAAGGTAAGCAGGAAATCAGACAAGCCCTCAGTGTGATCCCCTTGCCAATCCTCTCTTCATTTTCCCCACTCTTCACCCCTTTCTTTCCCTCCTTGCATGGATCCCCATGTGTCCTCTTGTATTACCTTGAAAGCCCATCCCAGAGCAGTGATCTGCTTTGCCAAGCAGAAGACAGCACCAACTCATTGCATAATCCCCTCTGACGTTTTGAGCAGCTACCCTGGAGGCAGATGAAAATAAACCCCCCTCCCTTTCAGTTTTTATAACCCATTCAGGAGTGAGAATTGCTATTTTTAGGGCACAATCATTTTCAGAGCTCTTGCTGGCCTGGAAGGAGATGTCTCCAATGCTTTAGGGAAATGAAGTAGGTTCTCTTTTTCTCTTCCAGCCAGTGTCCAGAATGGGTTCTTTCTTTGTAGCAACAGGAAACAATTCATTGTTCATATCCAGCTGAGAGAGTTTCAAATCACTGGAAGTTAGGGTACTTTCCTGCTTTATGGCCCATACAGTAAATGAACTTGATCTCCCCAGTTCCACCTTGGTGTGGGAGGGTAAAGGTGATGTATTTTGTTCCAAATGACTCAGCGTGTTGTCAGGCATGCATGGAGTGAGGCTCTCATAGTGAGGCAAGGGTTTTGGTGCATGAGGTTTACTGAGGATCAGAAGGCGAGAGTGGAGAAGAGAGGGTAAGGAGACAGCGGAGCAGATGCTCATCGGCAGGTCTCTATTGTGGCTCCCGCGGCTTCATCCTCTGAGAACTCTGAAGGTCTGCTGGAACGTGTCTCAAAGACATCCCACTGAGGGCTGTGCATACACTCACTCCCATCCCTCAGGGACTTAGGGCTTAGCCTGGGGCGCTAACCATCTGATGCCCCTGGCCTGCCCTAGAGTGGACTAAGCGCCCCACTTCCCAGGATCAGAGACCGTCTTAGCCAGAGATGAGGAAGCCCTCTAGGAAGGCAAAGGACATATGGATGGGACCCTGACGGCCCCTACGACGAGGGTCAGAGTCTGAGTCGTAAAGGAATCACGTGACCCACGTTGAAAACATTCAGTACAGGGGTGCTTCTCAGTGGTCCAGTGGCTAAGGTTCCACATTCCCAATGCAGGGACCCCAGTTCCATCCCTGGCCAGGGAACTAGATGCCGCGTGCTACTAAGAGTTCCCACGTCGTAACTAAAGATTTGCACACCACAACTAGATCTCATGTGCAGCAACCAAGACCTGGCACATCCAAATAAATAAATAATTGGTATATATAAATACATATATATACATGTATATATACACACACACAGAATGGGAACTTCCCTGGTGGTCCAGTGTTTGGGACTTGGCACTTTCACTGCTGAGGGCCTGGGTTTAAGCCCTGGTTGGGGCACTAAGATACCACAAACCTCTTGGCCAAAATTAAAAAAAATAAAAAACCACACATACACAGTTTGAACTTCTGAATGACCATTTTTGCCTTGCAAGGCCAATTTGCTTTTGAGTAAAGAAACAGAGAATCCAGCTGTAGGTATTGGCTATGCAGCAAAAGCACATTGGAACTGAAACCTTCACCACATGCAGTTCCCAGCCCCCTTCTCCGGCTCCACCCAAAGTAAATGAGGTCACCCTCGCCCTGTGGAGTCGGCACAAGTCTGGGCAGAAGGCTACGGCTGGTCTGGTCGACACTCAGCTGAAAACCGAGACAGCAGCATTTGCAAGAGACAGGAAGGAACGCGGGCCTGGACCCCATCATCACTACCTAGACAGTTCAGGGAAGGATGCTCAGTACCTTAGATGGCCAGACAACGAAGCCCAGTGCGTCAGAGGTCCCGCGGATGTCTATCCCCACACCAGAGCTCTCGCAGACAGAGCAGAAGGCCCACAGAGGCACTGTTTGAAATACGTCTGTTTTCTCCTGTTCATAAATATAACACACACTTCTGGTAGTTGGAGAAAACTTAGAAAATACGAGATAGGGACTTCCTTGTGGATCAGTGGCTAAGGCTCCGAATGCCCAATACAGAGGGCTTTGGTTCAATCCAAGTATGGGAACTAGATCCCACATGCTGCAACTAAGACCCAGTGCGGCCAAATACATAAATATTAAAAAAAGGAAATGCAGAATAAGGTAAAGAAGGGGAAAAAATCAACGGTAATTCATGTTCTGATCCTGTACAAATACATAAACAAAATAGATAAATTTATCAACAAATAAAGAAAATCAGATATTTTATAATATAATCATATATTAGAGCCATCTTTTTACAGACATGGCTTTGAATCCTGTTTTTCATGTAACATACCATGGGCTGTGTGAATCTGCATGTCACTGACAATTCCTCACCATTTCTCTGCCATCTGAATCCTATTCCATCACCTGGACGGGCCATAAACCATTTGACTACTCTTCTGTGAATTTTGGGTGAAAACCTTTGTACTGGGGCTCCCCTGATGGCTCAGATGGTAAAGAATCTGTCCACAATGTAGAAGACCCGGGTTTGATCCCTGGGTCTGGATCCCCTGAAGAAGGGAATGGCAACCCACTCCAGTATTCTTGCCTGGAGAATCCCATGGACAGAGGAGGCTGGCGGGCTACAGTCCCTGGGGCAGCAAAGAGTCAGACATGACTGAGCAACTAACACTTTCATACTTTTACCTTTGTGCAGACTGCCTCACCTCTGGGTATTTTGTCAGGATACCCTCTCAGATGTGTGATGACAGAGTCAAAGGGAATGAGACCAAAAGTCTACAGACTGAGCAAAGGGGCAGCCTCCACGCAGCTGTCCCCGGAGAAGATCTGTGATATACAGAGACAACTCCCCTGGCCATGGAGGTGCAGGCCAGGCAGGGTCCTCGAACTTGCAGGTACCCTAGAGATGACCCCCCTCCCACACCCTATTTCTTATTTTTCAGCTAGCAGACTGAGTCCTCAAGGGGTTAAGTCACTTGCAACTCTTGACCACTTTATAATGGCCAAGAATTGCAGGTGACTTAACCACTTCTGGCATTTCTGCCACTTCTGGCATATGTGTAAGCCCTCAATAAGCCTCTATGAGAGCAGCCCAGATGGACCAGACTTGGCCAGGCCATCGGGCTCCGGACTTGGGTTGTTTATAGAAATTAAATTACATCATGACACGGAAGATGGAATGGCCAGGTGGCTGGCTGCCCAGCTAGAAGGAAGGCTATGTTCTTCTGGTGTCCAAGAGCCTGAAAGGGTACCTCCTTCCCCATCAGCTGACTACACATAATAGGATAAAATACCTCTGCCTTCATTTGGAAGAACTGTGAGGTTTGGTGGAGTGCCCAGGAGCTAGAATAAATCAGAAGGAACACAAGGCATTGGATCAAACTGAGTCAGTGAAACCACGCTGGAAAGGCAAGTGCCTTCATGACCGCAGCTCATTCTTTCCTTGTTTGCTGAATGAAGACTTGAACTCCAGGTCTGGTGTGTGTGGCAGACACTGTCAGAGTCCTGCTCATATTCCCTCCACACACACAGTCCCCAAGTATGTTAACCACTTCCTACTACAAGCACCTGAGAAGTGTACCCAGAGGACTTTATCTAGCTACAGGAGTCTGACTCAGACCCATCTGGACAGGCAGGATACAAGTGCAAGAAGCTGTCTCCCAGAGCAACTCTCAACCAATGACCAATGGGAGTTGGTGCTTCAAAACCCCTGTTTCCAGGACTTCCATGGCGGTCCAGTGGCTAAGACCTCATGTTCCTAATGCAGAAGGCTCAAGTTCAATCCCTGGTCAGGGAACTAGACCCTACATGATACAATTAAAGATCCCGCATGCCACAACTAAGATCCAGTGCAACCAAATAAATACTTTTTATAAAACTGAATGAAGAAAGTGATGATGTTTGATTTCTGGAACTATACAATAAAAGGCACTAGGGTTTTCTCCTTCTATAATGTCACACTTCCTGGGGGACGTCAGCTGCCATGTTATAAGGATGCTGAAGGAAATCAATGGAGAGGTCCTTGTTTTGTGAAAATGAGGTTTCCTGTCAACAGCCAGCAAGGAATTAAGAACCTTCTGCTAAACAGCCATGCGAGTGACCCCTCTTGGAAGTGAATCCACCAGGAGCCCTACACAATGTCTTCATGCCACGTCATGAGACGCTTCAAGCCATAACTACCCATCTGAACCACTCTTGAATCTCTAACCAACAAAAATCAAGATAATAAATGCATGTTGTTTTAAGCTGCCAAATTTTGAAGAAATTTTCTACACAGCAATAGACAACTAATATAAACATTTCACCAACAGTGTGCAAACATATTTTTTCCCTAAGATCCCAATATCAGTTCTTATTATTATGTTGTAAGAAAAGTGGAACTTAAATAAACATGATTCCTGCTTTAAAAAAATTGAAGAGACAAAACCCTAAAAAAAATTTTTTTTTAAATCTCTGTTGCCTTGCAGGTAGGATATCTTTGTTCTGTACCATCTCACACAGGTCCCAGTGGGAGTGGGTCCCAGACACCCACAGCAGTAACCTGCTCGTTATCACATCCTACATTGGTTCACTTTCCTTCTGGTTTACATTCCTAATCCCCTACCAGATCTCCTGTCATCACCTCCAACTCAAATCCTTGTGTCTCCAACTCCTGCTAGGGGAATCCAATCTAAGACAGTGTAGCCCTTTGAGAATTAACTATAGGAAACCCTGACATGAGAAACTTCAATCAGTGGAGTAGCCACAAACTGATACAGATGTTAAAATTGGCAGACAAGGACATTAAGATCATGATTATAACTGTATTCTGCATTTTCAGAAAGCTAGAGGAAAGATGGAACATAATAAGATCAGACATGGAAGATGTTTTAAAGCCCAATGGAACCTCTAGATATGAATGAGAGAGAGGAAGGCAACCCAAGATAAATATAGGTTATGAGCGAGGATCCTAGGGAGAGGTCAAATTATAATGGTAGGATTAGGTTCAGATACATAAAACAGGTGGAGAGTGGTAATTAGTAGCACCTTAAGCAAGAGAGAAGCTTATTCCTCTCTCAACTAAAAGAAATCTGGAGGTAGGCACTGCATAGCTGAAAGGGGAGTTCCACTATGTGGCTGATTTTATTTTAGGGGGCTCCAAAATCACTGCAGATGGTGACTGCAGCCATGAAATTAAAAGACGCTTACTCCTTGGAAGGAAAGTTATAACCAACCTAGATAGTATATTAAAAAGCAGAGACATTACTTTGTCAACAAAGGTCTGTCTAGTCAAGGCTATGGTTTTTTCCAGTCATCATGTATGGATGTGAGAGTTGGACTATAAAGAAAGCTGAGCACCAAAGAATTGATTCTTTTGAACTGTGGTGTTGGACAAGACTCTTGAGAGTCCCTTGGACTGTGAGAAGATCCAACCAGTTCGTCCTAAAGATCAGTCCTGGGTGTTCATTGGAAGGACTGATGCTGAAGCTGAAACTCCAATATTTTGGCCTCCTGATGTGAAGAACTGACTCATTTGAAAAGACCCTGATGCTGGGAAAGACTGAGGGCAGGAGGAGAAGGGGACGACAGAGGATGAGATGGCTGGATGGCATCACTGACTCAATGGACATGGGTATGGGTGAACTCCAGGAGTTGGTGATGGACAGGGAGGCCTGGCATGTTGTGATTCATGGGGTCTCAAAGAATGAAACACGACTGAGCGATTGAACTGAACTGAACTATGCCATCAGATTCAGTCTGGTCTGTCTTCCTTCCTTCCTTTGCTTTCTTTTGGCTGTGCCATGCAGCATGCAGGAACTTAGTTCCCTGATTGAACCTGTGCTCCCTGCACTGGGAATATGAAGTCTTAACTACTGGACTGTCAGGGAAGTCCCCATCAGCCTGGTCTTTCAACCCTACAATCCTGTGTGCATAGCTTTCATCCTCTCACGGCCCAAGGTGGTAACCAGAGCTCCTGCCACTACATCCACGTTCTGGGCAGCAGAAGGAAGGAAAAGCAGATGAACAAAGAGAAACTTTTCCTAGTAGGTCAATTCCATTTAAGCAGTGTGTCTGGAAATGACATAGAGCTCTTCCATTTAGATCTCACTGTCTAGAACTTCTTCATGTGGCAGCCTCGAGCTGCAAGGGAACCTTACGATTATAAATCTTAGCTGCTAAAACCAAAGTTGTTACTGAGTAGAGAGGAAAGAACAGTTGTTGCATCAGATAACCAGTATTCTCTGACTTACCAAGAAAGATCTGGACTTCCCTGGTGGTCTAGTGGTGGTTAACACTGTGTTTCTAATGCAGGGGCTGCAGGTTCCATCCCTGTTCAGGGAACTAAGACCTCACATGCTGTATAGTATGGCCAATAAAAAACCTCCAAAAATCCAAGACTTAGAGATGTTTGATATAGAGGGCTGCGATGGGAAGGACAGAAAACAGAGGTTTGATGAATGTTTTAGAATAACCAAACCAGTTAGATCTCCACTTTGCATCTGCCTCATACATGTGGAACATAGGCAATCCAGACCAAAAATTGTTTAAAGCTCTCCATTAGCTATCATGGCTGAACACCAAACCAGAGTGGCATAAGATAACAACCATTTACTGTTTCTCACAACTTTATGGATTGGCTGCAGTCATTTGGCAGCTCCCTGGGTCTGAGGAGGTCTAAGATGGCCTGGGCCTTGGTTTGGCTGTTACTGTGACCCCTCTCCATATGGTCTGTCATCGCTCAGTAGTCTAGCTCATGCTTCCCAGAAAGGGAAGGTAAAAGCTGCAAGGCTTCTGAGACAAAGGTCCCAGAATGTGCAAAATATCACTTCCGTAGCATCAATTAGCCAAAGCAACTCACGAGGCCAGACCAGGTCTAACAGGCTTCATCTTTAGCTGGAGAAGCTGCAAAGCCATTGTTAATGGGGTACAGACACTGGGAGATTTGATTCATTGAGAACCAGCCTGTTAACAAGCTACTGTAGACTCTAAAGAAACTGAATAAACTGCCTGAAGGACTCTCAGAATGAAGCCATCCCCATTCTGGAATCTTGAGATCTTATCATTTCAAGGCTTACTCCCTTCTTGCTCACTCCAGAGCAAAATCTACCAATAAACAAGTCCCTCCTACCTCACTTCTCAGCTGAGGATGAGGCCAAAAGTAAGAGCATGACATATACATCAGCAGAGGGAATCAGTACCAACTACCTTGGAAAACCTATCCAGGTTCTTGGGTATGTACAGTTAACAAATGAAAAATAAGAAGACCAAGTCAAAGGAAGAATTAATCCCAGAGGAAATGGAGATAAATCCATAGAAAATAGAAGAAAGTGTAATCTAAAAAATAAACACCGGGAGCTCAAATCAATGCTCTCTGATAACCTAGAGGGGTGGGAGGCAGGTTCAAGAGGCAGGGGACACATGTATACCTGTGGCTGATTCATGCTGGTGGATGGCAGAAACCTACACAATATTGTAAAGCAATTATCTTTCAATTGAAAACAAATTGAAAAAAATCTAAAAAACAAAAAAACTTCAGTGAATTCAAAGAGATTGGAGAAGCTATTATATTTATAAAACCAGAACACAGTACTGTGGGGAAAAATAACAGTCAACAGCACAAGAAAAATCATTGCAAGTATAACGGGAGATATAAAAAATTCAACAGAGTCTGAAAGAAAAGGAAACATCCCAGGAAATGGAAGAAACAAATCAAAGAAATGAAAAATAGAAGAGATAATGAAGATAGAAAACCACCCTAGGAAGTTCAACATCTAAACAACAGGAAGTCAGTAAAGAGAGAAGATAGAGACCAAAGGAAGGAATTTATTAAAGAACCATGGAACAAAATTTCCTACAAAGATATACGCCCTTACTTTGAAAAAGCCTTCTGAGTTCCTGACATAGTAAGTTTAAAAAAAAAAAAGAAGTCTAGATACCAAAGGGAAACTTGAGAGGATCATGGAGTAAGAGAAGACCCTAAATCCTTCTGGGAGGGTAAGAAACAGCAAGTCACCAATAAAGGAATAGTTGAAGCATCCAACTTATTACCAAATATGAAAGATTTAGAAATTTTCTCTCTCAAGTATCCTTTCTGCCAAAGGAAAATGTGGTATATAGGACACAAGGGAACTCGCCAAGGATTGCTATGAAAAGAAACTCCAGCTTATCAGCTATTTAAGCAGCCTGAACACGAGTTCACCTCAGATCAAAGACTTAGTGAGCTCTCACAAGAATATTTTTAAGAAACGTGGAATACACTTCAAACAACAGGGAAAGAAGCAGCAGCTAAATGATATGTCACGTAGTAGAGAAAGCAAATGTTTGATCTTTCAATGGCAAAAGAGGACCAATTAGAAACACTAGAAAATAAATGTCAAGATGTATGAAGCAATGAAAACATCACCGCGTGATTCTGAAGAACTGGGAATCTAAGTGTAGTAGACGTTGCATTAATGTTATTCCATTGTAGGATTATATGTCTATACATTTTTCTGTTGATGGACTTTTGGTCTGTCTCCAGTTTGGGGCTATTGTGAATAAAGTTGCTGTGAAAATTCTTGCCTTCGTCCATGGTGTGGATCTCAGTTCTCTGTATGTGTGTGTGAATCTCATTCTTAACTCGGGTCTTTTTCACTTGCTGTTTTCTCTGTCTGGACCACTTTACTTTTCGATGTTTACAAGATTGCCTCTTTGCCACAGTTAGCTGTCAGATGGTGGCAGGAGGGGACAGGCTAGTGGCTGGAACACTTGGGGGCTGGCAGAGCACTTCTTTCTCTTATAGTTCCAGGGCCCTTCTGGGTGGTTTCTCTTTGTGTGCTGGTTTTGTTAGGGGAGCCACTGACTGAAACCGCAAGCCCTGGCCAGGCACCATAGTAACCGCTCGCATGAGTTATCTTAAACAGGAGGTCCTGGTAAGGAATCTGGAACTAACAAGCTACCACCAACTGGAAGAACTGAAGAAAGGTCAAAGGAGAGCGGAGACTCCAGGCCACATGTCATACCGGTCTCCCAGAATCCTTCTGTCTGCCATCTGTCTTGGCTCAGCATGTGACACCAGGAAGAGCCCTGAGTGATTGGCCGGAGACAGCCTGAAAACTAACCCCATCACCATAGAAGCTTAGACTGTGAGCCATACGGCAGAACAGTTCTCCTGGGGCCCCTTAACCTACGGCTCTCCCCCCAGGGCACCCCTTCCCAATAAAGCCTCTTGCTTTGTTAACACCTGCGTCTCCTTGGACAGCTCATTTCTAAGTGTTTGACAAGGCCCCACTCTTGGGCCCTGGAAAGGGTCCCCCTTCCTGCAACAGTTTGAGCTTTCCAGCATGGCAGCCTCAGGGCAATTGGGCTGCTTTTCCAGTGGCAGCGTTATCACCTTTTATGATCTGGCCTTGGAATCACACAGCATTGCTTCTGCTGTATTCTTCTGGTTACAAGCAAATCACCCACCCACTCAGCGTAAGGGTAAGGAAAATACACTCTAGGTCTTGATAGATGAGTGATAAGAATCTAGGTCTTGATAGATGAGCATGTGGAATGGGAGTTTGTTTTGTTTTGTTTTGTTTTTGGTCTTGTAGCATGTGGGATCTTAGTTCCCGGACCAGGGATTGAACCTGCGCCTCCTGCAGGAAGCACGACTCTTTTTTTTTTTTCCATTTATTTTTATTAGTTGGAGGCTAATTACTTTACAACATTGCAGTGGTTTTTGTCATACATTGACATGAATCAGCCATGGATTTACATGTATTCCCCATTCCGATCCCCCCTCCCACCTCCCTCTCCACCCGATCCCTCTGGGTCTTCCCAGTGCACCAGCCCTGAGCACTTGTCTCATGCATCTAGCCTGGGCTGGTGATCTGTTTCACCCTTGATAATATACATGTTTTGATGCTGTTCTCTCTGAACATCCCACCCTCGCCTTCTCCCACAGAGTCCAAAAGTCTATTCTGTACATCTGTGTCTCTTTTTCTGTTTTGCATATAGGATTATCGTTACCATCTTTCTAAATTCCATATATATGCGTTAGTATACTGTATTGGTCTTTATCTTTCTGGCTTACTTCACTCTGTATAATGGGCTCCAGTTTCATCCATCTCATTAGAACGGATTCAAATGAATTCTTTTTAATGGCTGAGTAATATTCCATGGTATATATGTACCACAGCTTCCTTATCCATTCGTCTGCTGATGGACATCTAGGTTGCTTCCATGTCCTGGCTATTATAAACAGTGCCCACTTCTGGGCATACACACTGAGGAAACCAGATCAGAAAGAGACACATGCTCAGTCATGTCAGGGGGTCAGGGGTTTGAGCAGACTCAACCCCATCACCTCTGCTCCACCTCTGTGACATCTGTTGGGACATGATGTCTACCACGTCCGATATCTCAGCTCAGACTGCTCACGAGGCTGAGGGGCAGACAGGAATGGTTACGTTGGGATCGCGTGTCTGGGACTTTAGCTTACTCTGGCTGATGAGTGACTGGCTTTTCTTCCACGTGGTCTCAGAGGTTTTCCCTCACATGGTCTCTCCAGCAGGGTGGTCACTCAACTCGTGTGGCTGCACGGCTCCCAGAACTTCAGCCTGGAACTCTGCCTGCATCCTACTGGCTACAGCAAATCAGGGGCCCAGCCCAGATGCAAGGAGAAGGGGACACACCAGGCATGAACACCAGTAGGCATGGGTTATTGGTGGCCACCAATGAGTCAGCTGGATGGACATTCAAATCCTGGCTCCTCGGCTTGCTAGCTCTACATCCTTGGTCTAATTTCTATGCTTCTCTTAACCACCATTACCTTCCTTATCTATAAAATAATCAGGATACAATTCCTTCTGGGCAGAATTACTCTAGGCATGAATGAGAAAAACGTGTATTATGCTGGACATAATCACTGCATGGGGTTTCATAGGAAGAAGTGAAGCATTAGAAAGATGTGTAGAGAACTTTTCTGGTGGCCCAGTGGTTAGGAATCCCTAGTCAGGGAATTAAGATCCTGCGTGCCACGTGGCGAGGTAAAAAAAAAAAAAAAAAAACAAGAAAGAAAGATATATAAACCATAAACTTGACAGAACAGTAAGAACATAAGCTCTTGGTGACCTAAAGAAATCTTTGGGAGGACATTAGACTTCCAAGGAGCCAGAAGTTAGAATCTCAAAAAAATTAAAAAATACAGTGATTCCAGTATGGCTCCACTGGTGAAGAATTTCTTCTCTCTTTTATCCTGAATTACTTTCTTCTCTTTGCCAACCTCTTGGCTGTATTTTAAATTTAGCTTTTCTCTTCTTAGCTCTCTTGTTGGCTAATTTCCTCTGCCTAGTAACTCCTTGTTCTATCGAAAACCCTGAAGCCTCACGAAGCCCTTCCCATGGTCATCTGCCTTCCCCTCTAGAAAAGAAATCTCTTTAAGCCTTGTCCCTATAACTATGTCCTTTCTCCTGGCCTCCCGCCTTATCAGTTCCACTGTGAGGCTCCTCCCCAAGGAGAGATTTCATAGCAAATGACCTTTAACCCAATGAGAGTCCCCCTCCTGCAATCTCCACTAATCTTCTTAGGTGTTAATATTTAGCCTTACCTGGTAATACCCAGGTGCCCACAGCCTCATCAGCAGAACCTTTTGAAATGTTTCCCTTGCTTCTTGCCTCTGCTCATTTGATGGGAGATTTCTGTTCTGGCAAGAGGTCAATAGAAATGACAGCTCTTTTTCAGTAGAAAGAATACACTTTGTTTTTTTGGCTTTTTTCTTTTTCTTTTTTGGGCTACACCGCTTGGCATGTGGGATCTTAGTTCCCCAACCAGGGATTGAACCTGCCCGCCCTCTGCAGTGGAAGTGCAAGTCTTAACCACTGGACTGCCAAGGAAGTCCTGAAAGGACACACTTTGAAAGTCAAAGATTTGATGATGGGGACAGAAACTGTTTCTCAGAGGTGCTCTGAGATAAGTCACAGGATAATTAGCACTTTATCAAAGGCATGTGATAAATGTACAGTGAGGAAGGTGATCAGTTCTCTCCCAACTTTATAGGGCAGGTCTGGAGAGGAGCCTTAGTTCCTTCTTGTCTAAGATGCTTCCAGAAGATGGTGATCCTGCTGATCTGGGGACCACGCTTAACCAGGAAATGCTACTAAGTAGACAGGAAGGAGGGACAAGCTATGGACATCTTCCTACAACTCTGAGAGGCAGTAAGCCACCCTCCTTTTATCTCCAGGCATTTCCTTGCAACAAAAATTCTGGGCTTTGAGGACATATAGAGCTCTCTACCCACTGGGTAGTCTTCAGCAAATCACTTAACCTCTCTGAGACTCAGTTCCTCATATGTAAAGAAGGAGGTGGGGTTGGATAAACAATAAGGTCCTACTGTACAGCACAGGGAACTCTTCAAAATCCTGTGGTAAACCACAGTGGGAAAAAATATATTAAAAAAAAGAAAGTCTATGGGACTTCCCTGGTGGTCCAGTGGTTAAGAATCTGCCTTGCAAAGCAGGATACATAGGTTTGATCCCTGGTCAAGGAACTAAGATCCCTCATGGTGCTGCTGCTGCTAAGTCACTTCAGTCGTGTCCGACTCTGTGCGACCCCACAGACGGCAGCCCACCAGGCTCCCCCGTCCCTGGGATTCTCCAGGCAAGAACACTGGAGTGGGTTGCCATTTCCTTCTCCAAGGCATGAAACTGAAAAGTGAAAGTGAAGTGGCTCAGTCGTGTCCGACTCTTCGCAACCCCATGGACGGCAGCCCACCAGGCTCCTCCATCCATGGGATTTTCCAGGCAAGAGTACTGGGGTGGGGTACCATTGCCTTCTCCGCCTCATGGTGCAGGGACAACTAAACCCACGCATGGCAACTAGAGAGGCCCCCGCCCCCACACCACAATGAAGATCCAGGGCAGCTAAAATTAAACACAATTTTTTAAAAAGAATGTTTATATGTGACTATGCTAAAACCTTTAACTGTGCGGATCATAGCAAACTGTGGAAAATTCTTAAAGAAATGGGAATACCAGACTACCTTACCTGGCTCCTGCAAAACCTGTATGCAAGTCAAGAAGCAACAGATACAACCGAACATGGAACAACAGACTGGTTCCAAATTGGGAAAGGAGTATGACAAGGCTGTTTATGTTGTCACCTTGCTTATTTAACTTATATGCAGAGTATATCATGTGAAATGCAGGGCTGGATGAAGCACAAGCTGGAATCAAGATTGCTGGGACACTTATCAATAACCTTAAATATGCAGATGACACCACCCTTATGGCAGAAAGTGAAGAAGGACTAAAGAGCCTTTTGATGAAAGTGAAAGAGGAGAGTAAAAAAGCCGACTTAAAATTCAACATTCAGAAAACTAAGATTATGGCATCCGGTCCCATCACTTCATGGCAAATAGATGGAGAAACAGTAGAAACAGTGACAGACTTTATTTTCTTGGGCTCCAAAATCACTGCAGATGGTGACTGCAGCCATGAAATTCAAAGACGCTTGCTCCTTGGAAGAAAAGCTATGACAAACCTAGACAGCATATTAAAAAGTAGAGACATTACTTTGCCAACAAAGGTCCATCTAGTCAAAGCTATGGTTTATCCAGTAGTCTTGTATGGATGTGAGAGTCAGACCATAAAGAAGTCTGAGCACCAAAGAATTGATGCTTTTTGAACTGTGGCATTGGAGAAGACTCTTGAGAGTCCCTTGGACTGCAAGGATATCAAACCAGTCAATCCTAAAGGAAATCAATCCTGAATATTCATTGGAAGGACTGAGGTTGAGACTGATGGTCCAATACTTTGACCATCTGATACGAAGACCCAATTCACTGGAGAAGACCCTGATGCTGGGAAAGACAGAAGGTAGGAGGAGAAGGGGACAACAGAGGATAAGATGGTTGGATGGCATCACCAACTCAATGGACATGAGTTTCAGCAAACTCCAGGAAATAGTGAAGGACAGGGAAGCCTGGCATGCTGCAGTCCATAGGTCACAGAGTCTAGACAGGACTGAGCAACTGAACAACAACATGTGTCCAGAGACATACATGTCACTTTGCTACACGGCAGAGATCAGCATAACACTGTAATCAGCTGTGTTGGGCTCAGTCGCCAAGTTGTGTCTGACTCTAAGCAACCCCTTGGACTGTAGCCCACCAGGCTCCTCTTTACATGAGATCTTACAGGCAAGAATACTGGAGTGAGTAGCCATTCCTTCCTCCTTCCCTACCCAGGGATTAGACTTGAATCTCATGCGTCTCCTTCATTGGTAGGCAGATTCTTTACCACTGAGCCCTACACGTCAATAAAAATAAATAAAATGAAGACGTGGGTAGGGTTCATACCAGCCCCACTGAACTGTCTGGGGGATTTGAGACACCGCATGTAGGATGGCCCAGCAGAGTGTCTGGCACAGCTTGGTCCTCAGTGAATGGGGCCGAGCCTCACGACTGTAAGGGCAGAATCAAGAGACCTAAGCAAGAGCCTGGCGTCTTCAGTTCTGCCATGTTCTTAGTGAGGATGTGGCTCTGTTTTCACACATCCCACATTAGTAAACAGCAGTGTGTGGACGTGCTCCTGGTGCTGCACCGGCTGCTCTGCTTTGAAGGGTACCCTTGAGCCTCCTTCGGGCAAAATGAGGTAATGCGCTGGAGTCACGAACTGAAAGCCTCTTTCTCATGAGCGGTCACACCCTCTGATGGGAAGGTGTCTGTCATAAGACTGTTTTCCATTTACATTCACATGACACCTTTGCCATAGAGCCTTCTTCAGTGGCAGGAAATGAAAACATTTCACAGTTCTTATGGGTGCACGTCCATTTTCTTCTCCTGCACCCATAAAAGCATTTTGGGGGGAGAATATGCACTCCATTCCCAAGCCTCTGGCTTTCCCAGACATCCTCAGTAAGCAGCAAGACCCGCAAATCCATCAAAGGACTTATTCTGTTTGCGCGAACCTTCAAATTGCTTCGTGATAACCAGAGACTGCTCTGCTGACAAACAGGAGAGAGAGCTACCAGACTTCTCTCTCGAGGTTTCTGCCTGTTTTGACTGTTGCATTTGACACCCACATGTTGTCTAACTTATACTGATGATTCAGCGGAAGCCACTACAAGCAAAACCAGTTGTTTCATGCCAGAGAACAGCCTTCGGCTGAGCTGACTTTCCATGATGAGGGCGGCAACTCGATTTCTGGAGGTGAAATTTCTAGCTTTCTCTCTCAACGGGCCTGGGAAGAGCATACAGCTGTATGGTTCATTCATTACTTTATATCCCCAAGTTTATTTCTCCTACTTAGAGAGCTAATTTGTTTCACCCATGTAAAAAAAAAATTATATATATATATATATATATCATGAGCACATTTTCTCCTCATTTAAACAAAATTCTTAAACTGCAGTTACTACAGTTTCTAACGTAGATCAAAACTAGACAGTGGGAGGTGTACAGTTGTTTAAAAAGAAAGGAAATCAGCAGAGTAAGGCTGGATAGCGACTTGGGGACATCAAAGATACCAGGACTTCCCGGGTCATTCAGTGGTTAAGACTCCATCCTTCCAATACAGGGGATGCAGGTTCCACCCCTGGTCACAGAACTAAGATCCCACATGCTAAACAGTGCAGCCAAAAAAATAAAAAAGTAAAGATGATGCCCAAATAGTTCACTTCATTAGCTGGGAATATGTATTCACCAGCACAACATGTATTTCAGAAACCTCCTAAGTTCAAGTGGACTTAAGATTTTTACCTTAAAGCTATTTTATGCTAATCAGTATATTAAATGTTTAATAAATAAAAATAGGCCATGAGATAGACTAATTAGTTGGGAGGACACTTTGATGAAGAAAAAAAATATGAGCAGAAGCAAGAGGCAAGTAAATTCATTTTTCCTCCAGAGACCATACATACTCAAGAAAGTTGATAAAATCTCCCCATTTTCAAGCCTATGCTGTGCTATGGTTAATTGCTCAGTTGTGTCTGACTCTTTTCAACCCCATGAACTGTACCTGCAAGGATCCTCTTGTCCATGGGATTCTCCAGGCAAGAATACTGGAGTGGGTTGCCATGCCCTCCTCCAGGGGATCTTCCCATCCCAGGGATCAAACCCAGGTATCCTGCATTGCAGGCAGATTCTTTACCATCTGAGCCACCAGGGAAGCCATATATTTACCCAAATCATACAGAGAGATAGATAGACAGACAGACAGACTGTTGGATGGATGGATGGACAGATAGATTCAAGGTACTCTTCTCCTTCCTACAGAGACCTGTTTGTTGAGGCAGCAAATATTTCTTGAGTGTCTAATCCACGCTGGGCTCTGAAGGTGCTGGAGACTGTGAACAAGACAAACAAATAACAGCTGTTCATTCCACGTGCTGACATAGGATAATATTAAGATGCTTCTGGTTACAAGAAACAGCGACTCATTTTGTAAGCAAAAATAAGAATTTATTGGAAAGCTACTACTGGAAGACTTACACATGCAAGCCCTGGACAGGGAGCAGAAGCAGGAAATCATGGACCTTCCCCTTTGGGCAGTGATGTCATTCTGGTGACTCAGCCCCAACAAGTCCCAACCCCTGTGTCTTTCAGTTCAAGTTTCTGAAGAGAGGAACTGATTGGTTCAGGTTGGGTGAGGCATCTATCCCTGGTCCAATCAACCACGGCCACAAATGGCAGGTTCATGTGGTTTGAACCTGCCCCAACATACTTGAGTCTTCCCAGAAACTGAAAGATCCTATGAATAGAGCAGACACTCTAGTTAGCTTCTATATTTTGTAGCCCTAACATTTAAATAGGTTCAGGGTCATATTCAAAATATTTAACAACTGATATGCAGATGTTACCTCCCTTATGGCAGAAAGCAAAGAAGAACTAAAGAGTCCTTTGATGAAAGTGAGAGAGGAGAGTGAAAAAGTTGGCTTAAAGCTCAACATTCAGAAAACGAAGATCACGGCATCCGGTCCCATCACTTCATGGGAAATAGATGGGGAAACAGTGGAAACAGTGAGAGACTTTATTTCCTTGGGCTCCAAAATCACTGCAGATGGTGACATGCAGATGGTACAGCCATGAAATTAAAAGGCACTTACTCCTTGGGAGAAAAGCTATGACTAACCTAGAAGCATATTAAAAAGCAGAGACATTACTTTGCCAACAAGGGTCCGTCTAGTCAAAGCTATGGTTTTTCCAGTAGTCATGGATGAGTGTGAGAGTTGGACTATAAAGAAAGCTGAGCGCTGAAGAATTGATGCTTTTGAACTGCTGGAGAAGACTTTTGAGAGTCCCTTAGACAGCAAGGAGATCCAACCAGTTCATCCTAAAGGAAATCAGTCCTGAATGTTCATTGGAAGGACTGATGATGTAGTTGAAACTCCAATACTTTGGCCACCTGATACAAAGAACTAACTCATTGGAAAAGACCCTGATGCTGGGAAAGATTGAAGGTGGGAGGAGACAAGGTCGACAGAGGATGAGATGGTTGGATGGCATCACCAACTTAACAGACATGAGTTTGAGTAAACTCTGGGAGTTGGTGATGGATAGGGAGGCCTGGTGTGCTGCAGTCCATGAGGTTGCAAAGAGTCAGACATGACTGAGCAACTGAACTGAACTGAACTGAACTATTACGGATATGCTCCCAGGGAAGGCCATTAACAAAGTGGATGAGGACCTCCCTGGCAGTCAGTGGTTAAGGAGGTATGCATTTGATCCCTGATCCAAGAAGGTTCCCTGGAGAAGAGCATGGCAACCCACTCCAGTATTTTTGCTTGGAAAATTCCATGAACCAAGGAGCCTGGCAGGCTACAGGCCATGGGGTTGAAAAAGAGTCAGACACGACTTTGCGACTAAACACCAACACATCACACAATCAGGAGTTGGGTGAATCCATAGATGCGGAACCGCAGGCTGACTACTGGACTTGAGCATCTGCAGCATTTGGTATATGTGGGGGCTCTGGAGTATCAAGGAAGAAACAAATCATGCTTTCTTATTTTCTTAAAATTTTATTTCTTTTTATTTTTGGCTGTGTTGACTCTTTGTTGCTTTGCTCGGGCTTTTCCCTAGTTGAGGAGAGCAGGGACTACCCTCTAGTTGCAGTTCATAGGCTTCTCACTGCAGTGACTTCCCTTGTTGCAGAACACGGGCTCTAAGTATGTGGGCTCAGCAATTGCAGCTCACAGGGTCTAGAGGCCAGTGGTTTTGGCACAAGGGCTTAGCTGTTCTGCAGCACATGGGATCTTGCCAGAACAGAGACTGAACCTTGCATCGCAAGGCAGATTCCCAACCACTCAACCAACAGGGAAGCCCCCAAATCATGCTTTCATGATTATGAAAACTGAAATTCCCACCATCTGCTGCTTGCAAGCTGGAATCCAGAAAAGTCAGTTGCAGTCAGAGTACCTGAGAACCAGGGGGATGGGTGGCATAAGTTCTAGTCGAAGTCCAAACGTCTGGAAACGAGGCATAAGGCCCAGTTCTTGGACAGGAGAAGACTGACGGCCCAGCTAGAGCAATCTGACAGAAAAGGAATTTTCCCTCCCTGTTTCTCTGTCTGCCTCCCTCTGTTCCACTCAGTTCCTCAACAGACTGAATGAGGCCCACCCACATTGAGGAGGGCCATCTGCTTTGCTCAGTCTATTCAAATCCTAATCTCACCTGGGTATATCCTCACAGACACACCCAGAATAATGTTCAATCAAATATAGTGAGAGTTAAGACCATAAAGCTGAGCATCAAAGAATTGATGCTTCTGAACTGTGGTGTTGGAGAAGATTCTTGAGAGTCCCTTGGACTGCAAGGAGATCCAACCATCCAACCTAGTCAAGCCTAAAGGAAATCAGTCCTGAATAGTCATTGGAAGAACTGATGCTGAAGCTGAAGTTCCTGCACTTTGGCCACCTGATGTGAAGAGCCAACTCATTAGAAAAGACCCTGATGCCGGGAAAGATTGAAGGCAGAAGGGGATGACAGAGGACAAGATGATTGGATGGCATCACCAACTCAATGGACATGAGTCTGAGCAAGCTCTGGGAGACGGTAAGAACAGGGAAGCCTGGTGTGCTGCAGTCCCTGGGGCTGCAAAGAGTCAGACACGCCTGAGTGACTGAACAAACAACAACAAAAATATCTGGGCCCCTTGTATCTCCGTCAAGTTGACCCTTAAAATGAACCGTCACAGATGCCCTCAGGGAAAGCTTGAGAGGGTAGCTTTACCCTGATCCCAGAAGGAGTTCTGGGGTGTAGACCACACTGCATAATTCTCCCCACCAGAGGCAAGGGAGCCGGCCTCTGATATCTCAACACCTCACAGTCAGTTTCACAGTCACAGCAGACAGGGCTCTCCCCAGCATGTCTGACTGCGCGTGTGACCGAGCAGCTACAGGCGCTGGAAGTGAGACCACCTAGAAAGTCCAGTGCAGGATGGAGCCCCGACGTCATCTGCACCAGTGGGATCCAAAGTGGTTCCAAAGTATCTCAACTTCCCTGGTGGTCCACTGGCTAAGACTCTGCACTTTCAACCCAGGGGGCCCAGGTTCAATCCCTGGTCAGTGAACGAGATCCCACACACTGCAGCAAAGATTGAAGATCCTGTATGTCACAACTAAGACCAGTGCAGCCAAATAAATATTTCTTTAAATAATAAGTAAATAAAAAGGGGGAACTCCCTGGCGGTCCAGTGGTTGAAACTTTTCACTTTCACTGCTGATGACGCGAGTTTGAACCCTGGTTGGGGAACTCGGATCTTGCAGGCCACATGGTCCGGCCAAAAAAAGAAAAATAAATAAAACAGTTGAAGTAGATGATTTTACCCCCAATCTTTTGTAAATAATTTCTCCCCTAATAACATTAAGAAATGTGTTTGCTGTCTCTAGACTGTGCCTAGATTTTGAGATTCAAAGATAAATAATATACGCAGTGGATACTTGGGTTTTTTCCTCGGCTTCTAGACTCTAACCTCACCTTCCTATTTGCTGCCCCTACACCTGGGGTCTTAGTGGAAAGTTGTGGCAGCATCGTAAAAGGAAGGTCCTTGCTGATCAGCTCCAACCCAGACCGAGGGCTTGAACCTCTGAGCCGGGGGGCGCCCTCTCCTAGAGTTTGGAATTGGGAGTGAGTAATACCTGGAGGAGATGGTCAGGAAGTCACTCCTTGCACACAGCAGAGCTTGCTGACTACCCGCTTCTCGAGTGTGGGCTCTGCTGAGGTTCCTGACACGTGGCCTGGAACCCTCCTGCAGCCTAAGCGCTACACCTTTTCCATGTCTGGCCACACACACTTGGTTCTCCATAAAATTAGCCATGTGATTTTTTTTTCAAAAACTCTCTTCTGAGATTTTATACACAGGTATCTGAACAAACAACTGTGTTTCTGCAAAGATTTTTTTTCCCAAACATTGATGAAAAGATTCATCTATTAGGCCTCTTTCTCCATCCGGCTCTTTATCTAATACCAGTTTGTTTACCTATGTGCCGTGACCTAGTTTTTAAGCATAAGTTACGCAGGACTATTGTTTTAGGTAATGTTTATGTGCATTGTTTTCTTTTGTTCTTTGTGGATAAAATGTCTTAATAGCCACAAGATGAGAATCTGAAGCAGCAAAAATCAACAGCTTGAGTGGTCTTCCATCCATCTCCACTCTCAGCAGCACCCAACAAAAACATTCCAAACTGATTAGCAGATGCAAATTATTATATTCAGAATGGATAACCAACAAGGTCCTACTGTGTAACACAGAGAACTATATTCAGTCTCTCATGATAAACTATCACAGTTCAGAGAAATGAACATGAAACAGAATACATATATGTATAACTGAGTCAATTTGCCACGCAGCAGAAATTAACACAACATTGTCAATCAACTATACTTCAATAAATTTTAAAATCCCAAATAGATGAAAACCTATTTGCTCTGAAGACATGCAATAAAGTAACTGAAAGAAAAAGGAGTGAAATAGGTGTGCCAAGCAGGAGAGAGGCTTCCATTTTAAACTTTTTTAAATCATAAAAGATGAACTCATTATTATCCTAAAATTTCTTGAGGCAGAAATTCAGGCACCTGATTATTCTATAAAATCAAAGTGACAGCATCCTTGGAGAAACAGTTGCCTGGCAACTCGGAACAAAGAATTGTCTTTAGATTCCTCTGGAATCTTGTGTATCTATTTTGGTTTCTCTGTTGAGCTCACTTCCCTCCCTACAACCCCCAGACTGAACAATTTTGGAGGAAAAATTCCACTCATAAGAAAGTCTTTTTTCCTCCAGAAGGTATTTTTAAGAAGTACAGCTATCTTTACGCAGTTGAATCACTCTATTTTCAGGACTGGTACATGAAGACATAAGAAAAGAAAAAGAAAAATGCATTAACATGTAAGAAAAAGAAAAATGCCAATTGAGAGGAGGTTTCAGACAGAGATGTATGTTTTGAGGCTGAAAGCCAGACATCAGCTTTCTAACAGAAGGTATTAATTCAGAATCTCACCTAAGACCAAAGTATAACTCAGCCAGTTGAGAGATGCTTTGCAAACTCCTACCTCTTTGCTGGCGCAAGAAGAGCCGTCTGGGTAAGCTCTTATTCGCCAAACTCAGAAGCCCTACATCTCCCCTCTCCTGAATTAATGATGTAGTCCCAGATCTTTTTCCTCTCTCCACTGAGATAAAGAGGAAGGTATCTGCATCCCTAATGATTCTTTTGCTTATAAGCAAGATAACCTGAGTGAGAGACCCTATGCAAAAGGGAAACTCCTGGAAGGATTGGGGTAACACAGAGGCCAACCAAATAGCTTGGGAGTGGGTAGGAACCAAGGTGCTAGAAGTTAAGAAGCAGAAACCACAGAAAGGTACAGAAGGAGAAAAAGGCAAGCAGAAGCCCATGATGAAAACAGTGAACTTCACTTATCCTGGTAGTGCTCACTCAACATTCATAATCCCTGGAGAGAATGTCACATTGGCAGGGTTTAAATCAAAAGACCAAGCTTGCTGTCCCAAACCAGGAAGAGGAAGAATCTACTAGGAGGACCTTCCGCAAACCCCTTCAGCTTCTATGACGTAAGGGCATATAGATTTAATCACATACAGACAGTCCCCAGGGGCTTCCCTGGTGGTCCAGTGGCTAAGGCTCCAAGCTCCAGGGGGTCCAGGTTCAATTCTTGGTCAGGGAGCTAGATCCCACATGCCGCAACTAAGAGTTCACATACCCCCAGTAAAGATCCCGCCTGCTACAACTAAGATCTGGTGCAGCCACATAAACAAATATTTTTTTTTAAGTTAAAAAAGAAAAAAAGAGTGGCCACAATAGGGTGATGGGAAGGTCATTTCCCAAAAAGAAACTCTGGTGCCATTTAGAAGGGAGAATGAATGCTAAGAAGCCAAAAAAACCATTTATCATTGTCTTAGTTTTGTTCCCGGAAGCAGAAATGGAGGCAGGGATTCTTATACTCTTATTCTTCAAGAGACATCCTGAAGTTGTGCTTTCAGGAGAAACTTGTTAGAAAGCAGGGGAAGCAGGATAGAGAAGGGAAAGACGCTAAGCAAAGATGAAGTTTCAGGTGCGGTCTAATTGCAGCCTGACCACAGTTCTGGAATGTGAATGACGCCACAGAGTTGTACCCTTTGAGGCAAGGAGGCTCAGTTTTTGTATCCTCATCTGAGTCGGTCACTGGCTGCATGATGCCCTGAGGGGAATTATTAATAGCACCTCCCAGGCATTTCCCAATAACGTGGATCCCCCTGGCCAAGGCTAATTCTCCAGAGAAGGGTATCAGCATGAGCCATTAGCAGCATCACTGGGAATAGCTGGGCAAAGGGATGCTAACACAGCAAAGGACACAAGTGTCTACTACAATCATAAAAATAAAGGCAAGGTAGTTAGATTTGATTCACTATACCCACGGTCTCCCATCTGTAGACCTGGTGCAAGAATCCTGGGACTGCCATTTATTCAGATGAAAGGGATTGATTACTTCAGGACTGTCTCAGTGGGGATAATAATGTAATTAACAGAAAGATACCAGCAGAGTCTAAAGAGGTAAAAATTTCTTTACAAGAAAAAGATAATGACAATCCAATCAAAAAATAGGCAGAAGATATAAATAGACATTTCTCCAAGAAGACACACAGACGGCCAAAAAGCACATGAAAAGATGCTCAGCATTACTTATCATCAGGGAAAAGGAAATGAAAACTACTCAGAATGACCATCATCTAAAAAAATCTACAAACAATAAACACTGGAGGGCTTCCCTGATAGCTCAGTGCTGAAGAGTCCATCTGCCAATGCAGGAGACACAGGTTCGATCCCTGGTGCAGGAGGCTCCCACATGCCGCAGAGCCGCCGGGCCCGTGCACCACAAACACTGAAGTCCACGCTCGAGAGCCTGGAAATCCCAACTACGGAGCCCAGATGCTGCAACCACTGAAGCCCTCACGCCCTAGAGCCCATGCTCAGCAATGAGAGAAGCCACCCCAACTAGAAGCCCTCTCAATACAACAAAGAGTAACCACCTCTCTCTCCGACCTCCACAACTAGGGAAAAGCCCTCGCAGCAACAAAGATGCAGCACAGCCAAACATAAATTAAATAAATAAATAATTATTTTAAACAGTATGCTAGAGGGGGTTTTGGAGAAAAGGGAAGCCTCCTACACTAATGGTGAGAATGTAAGTTGGTAGGAGGCACTATGAAGAACAGTGTGGAGGTGCCCTAAAAAATGAAAAATAGAGCTACCATATGATCCCTCTTCTGGGGGTATATCCGGAGAAAACCATAATTCAAAAAGATACATGCACCCGGGACTTCCCTGGTGGCCCAGTGGATAAGACTCTGTGCTCATAATGCAGGGGGCACAGGTTCAATCCCTAATTAGGGAACTAGATCCCACATACCACAGCTGAGAGCTGGCTCAGCCTAAATAAATAAATAAAATAGCCAATAAATAAATAAAATAGCCTAAATAAATAAATAAAATATATGTAAAAAAAAAACAACAGATGCATGCACCCCAACAGTCACTGTAGCACTGTTTATGACAGCCAAGACATGGAAGCAACCTAAACATCCACTGACAGATGAATGCATAAGGAAGATGCGGTACATACATATGACAAAATATTACTCAGCCATAAAAAGATCAAAATGATGCCATTTGCAGCAACACATATGGACCTAGACGTCATCACACTAAGGGAAGCCAGACAAAGACAAATGGCATATGATATCACTCATATATGGAATCTGATTTTTTTTTAATGATATAAATGAACTTATTTACTAAACACAAACAGACCCACAGATTTCAAAAACGAACTTTGTGTTACCAAAGGGGAAATGTGTGTGGAGGGGATGATAAATGAGGAGTCTGGGATTAACATACAAATGCTACTATATATAAATTAGATAATCAACAAGGACCTACTAATACAGCAGAGCGAACTTCACACAACATTCAGTGATAACTGACATGGGGAAAGAATATGAAAAAGAACGAACATATGCATATGTATAACTGAATCACTTTGCTCTATACTTGAAACTAACCCACTGTAAGCAAACACTGTAAATCAATTATCCTCAAATAAAATAAAATAAAAAAGTATCAGTCTTCACCAAGTAAATGGTGCAGCTAGCTACAAGATCCAGTGCATGAATTATTGGAATGAAACAGAAATCTACCTCAAGCCTCACTTTCCTAGAAAAACATAACTCTTTGTCAATATAACTAGTTGTTATTAATTATGAGATAAAACAAGGTGGAAAAATATAGAACAATATTAGGAGAAATAAAAATGTCTGTCTTCAAACTGAGTAACTTTTCACCTTATCCTCTTAGGCCATTAATTGCCACTTTAACATCACCTTAGTCTCCCTACTCATCTATAAGGATACTTAACTTTCTTTGGTTTTTCAAGTTTCAAAAATGTTTTTAGCCTGGTATAGAGTTTTTACAGAAAATCACTTCTAACTCTTCTCCTGCTGATCCATCTAATAACCCTATTTAGGTTTTACTGGAGGAGGCCAAGTGTTAAGTGTTTCATCACCTCTCTAGTTCTAGAGGCTAATAACATCTCCTTCAGAAGAATAAACCATTTTTTTTAAAGGAAAAACATGATAATGAAGCTTATGGATATAGTCAAAGGTCTAATACTAGTTCTAGACGTTAATAACAGCTCCTTCAGAAAAATAAATCTTTTTTTTAAAAAAGGAGAAAAAAAAGATAAGCTTCGGGATATAGTCAAAGGTCTAATACTGAAGGAGAGTTAAAGGAACAAGATCACTGGAAAAAAGAAAAAAAGAAACTGACTTTCTAATGCACTGAACAAATGCATCAGAAAAAATATATAAAAGAAGTCTTACAGACCTAACAGAGAATTTGACAATAATTAGTGTTGTATGCATAGAAAACTAAGCAAACAAGCAAAAAAACTATTGTTAATTACAAGAAAAACAAAACTGTACAAGAAAAGAAACATAACATTTATAATACAAATAAACATTTCTCATTATGATTAACAACATTAATGAGCAAACATTTCTACATTCTCAGTGACCTAAGTATAAATGTAAATAAAATGTCCTTGGAGGAACAGTGGATAAGAATCCATCTGCCAATGCAGGGGACACGAGTCCAGTCCCTGGTCTGGGAGGATCCTACAGGGCATGGAGAAACCAGGCCCGTGCACCACGATTGCTGAGCCAGCGCTCCAGAGCCCACAAGCTGCAACTACTGAGCCCGAGTGCCACAGCTACTGAAGCCTGGGCACCTAGGGCCTGCGGTCTGCAACAGGAGAAGCCAGTGCAGTGAGAAGCCCGTGCACCACAACGAACAGTAGGCGCCACTCGCCACAACTAGAGAAAGGCCATGCAAAGCAACAGAAGATTCAGCACAGCCAGGAATAAATGATTTTTTAAAGAAATCTTGGAGACACCCCTCTCTCTGTCCCTCTCTATTACATATATTCATATATAATATATACCTTGTATATTATATATCACATAATATGTATTTTATAGGTTATATATCATATATATTTGTTGTTCAGTCACATAGTTGTGTCTGACTCTTTGCAACCCCATGAATGGCAGCATGCCAAGATTCCCTGTCCTTCACTATCTCCCGATGCCATCCAACCATCTCATCCTCTGTTGTCCCCTTCTCCTCACGCCTTCAATCTTTCCCAGCATCAGGGTGTTTTCCAAAGAATCGGTTCTTCAAATCAGGTGGCAAAAATATTGGAGCTTCAGCTTCAGTTATCAGTCCTCCAAATGAATGTTCAGGGTTGATCTCCTTTAGGATTGACTGGTTTGATCTCCCTGCTGTCCAAGGGACTCTCAAGAGTCTTCTCCAGCACCACAGTTGGAAAGTATCAATTCTTTGCTTCCCAGCCTTCTTATACACACATACAAATACATATACATGTATAATATATATATATACACACATATTTGGCTATTCATGTGCATATATATGGGCTTTCCTGGTGGCTCAGATGGCAAAAAAATCTGCCTGCATTGTGGGAGACCCAGGCTCTATCCCTGAATCAGGAAGATCCCCTGGAGAAGGGAATGGTTATCTATT
Source organism: Odocoileus virginianus (assembly GCF_023699985.2). Classification (NCBI taxonomy): domain Eukaryota; kingdom Metazoa; phylum Chordata; class Mammalia; order Artiodactyla; family Cervidae; genus Odocoileus; species Odocoileus virginianus. The sequence continues at coordinate 5,350,825 of NC_069699.1, forward strand.
TCGGTCTTCTTGCCTGGAGAATCCCATGGACAGAAGAGCCTAGCAGGCTACTGTCCATAGTGTCGCAAAGAGTCAGACACAGTTGAACAACTAACACTTTCACACACACACATATATATGTATGTATGTATATGCATGCATGCATACACACACACACACACACACACACACACACACATGATAACAGTAGTCTTCACCCAGTTTTGGGAAAGAAAAAAAAAATCTCCAAACATTGTCAGAATGTTGTCAGATATTCCCTGAGGAGCAAAATCTGTTCTAACTCGTTTATTACATTTTCTCTACTAGTGTGATGAGGATTTTATTTCTCTAACTTGAAACTGATTCAGAAAGCCATAAATTACGTCAAAATTCAATAAACAAAATATTAATATAATTATTTAGAAATATACAACCAATGAAAGAAAAAACAAATTAAAGTATTAAATGCAACTGTTCCTAAAGAACAGAACTGAAGGACAAGGAGGGGTGATTTTGAACTTTTTAACATAATTTTGTCGTCTTAATGTGTACATATATAGCTGACCAGGTAGCTGACCAGGTAGAAAGCTCCAGAGACAGACTCAAAATTCTTATTCTCATTAGAGATGAAAGAAGTGTTTATTCTGATCTTTTTTCTAATCTCATCTAAACCATATTCTCTTGCATTTTGCCCAGAGGTAAGTGTGGCTGTCATCTAGCTTGAATTATATGCTCGTTTCTTTTCCAAGATGACTCTAATCTGCCTCCTCCCTAACTGGGTGGAGAACTGGCTTACCTGGTTGCAATTATGCAGTAGTCAGAGAAGACAGGAAAAAACACTCTGGTAAAGATTCTTATGAACACTGAAATAACATTAGAATCCCTAGATCTACATGGGTTGTCTCCCTCTAAAAACGAGGTGGTGGAGGAGGTGAGGGTGGTTGAGACTGCTCTGTGGATATGTGTCAATGCTACTTACTTTTCTAGATTCTTTCCCCAGTCTCCATCCACCCCATCTCCCTCACATTGTACCCCCAGTACTAGCTCTGACTCAGCCTTGATTTCCCCCACCACAACAAGTGAAGCAATCTTGGGACTGAATTTCTTAAGTATTCTGTGTTAAGTACATACTACATTTCGCTTATCCATGCATCTGTTGATGAACTTTGGATTGGTTCCACCTTTTGGCTATTATGAATACTGCTGTTATGAACTTGAGTGTACAAATAACTGTTCAAATCCCAGTTTTCAAATATTTGGGTTCATGCCATAGAAATTGATCATACGGTCTGTGACTAACTTATTTTTATCTTTTTTTTATGATTAGCTGTTTGAGGAACAACCTACTGTTTTCCACAGCAGCTGTAACATTTTACATCCCCACCAGCAATGCACAAGGGTTCCAGTTTCTTCATATTCTCACCAACACTTGCTATTTTCAGTCTGCTTTTTTTTTTAATACTCGTCATTCCAAGGTGTACAAAGTAGTATGTCGTTGTTTCAATTTGCATTTATTTCCCCACTGGTAAGTGATATTGAGCATCTTTTCTTGTGTTTATTGGCCATTTTTGTATTTTCTTTAGAGAAATGTCTATTTGACTTCTTTGCCCATTTTTAAAAAATTTTATCCATTTATTTGGCTGCAATGGCTGTTAGTTGTGTCACGCCAGGTCTTCTTTTGCAGCTCTCTGGATGTGGCACATGGGCTCAGCAGCTGCAACACAGGGCCTTAGCTGCTTCGAGGCCTGTGGGACCCAGTTTCCCAAGCAGGGATTGGACTCGCATCCCCCGCACTGCGGGGCAGATACTTAGCCACTGGACCACCAGGGAAGTCCTCTTTGCCCACTTTATTTTTTTTAATGCCAATATAAAGTGAAGCTTTTTTCTTGATGATGTGGTCAGGTATCTTGGGTCAGATAACAAAGAAAAACATCCTCCTTCAGCAATTTTTGAAATTATAAAATACATTTTTTCTTTTTTTGTTTGTTTTTTATTATCATTTTAAAATTATATTTTTAATTGGAGGACTGCTCCCTTTTTAATCAGGTTGGTTCTATGTTGCTGAGTTGTAGATACTCTTTCTACATTCTGGATATTAATCCCTTATCAGATATAATTTGCAAATATTTTTCCCATTTCATGACTTGCCTTTTCACTCTGTTGACAATTGTCCTTTAATGCATGAAAGTTTCAATTTTTTATAAAGTACAATTTATCTATTTTTTTTCTTTTGGTGTCCTAGCCAAGAAATCATTGCCAAATCCACTGTTATATAGTCTTTCCACTATGTTTTCTTCTATGAGTCTTACAGTTTTAGCTCTTACATTTAGGTCACTGATCCATTTTGAGTTAATTTTTGTATATGGTATAAGAAAAGAATCAAACTTCATTCTTCTGCATGTGGATATCCAGTTTTCCTCTTCTACCCTTCTGTTTCAGCTTTTTATATTTAACTCTGGCTTATTTCAAAATGATTTTGAAGTTTAATATTGATTAAAGGTCTAAATGAATTTTCTTTTCAAGTTATTATGCCATCTTCCAAAGCAATATCCTTGCCTTCCTCAGCCATTATTTTGTAAGAGCTTTACTGAGATGTAATTCACCTACATTAAAATCTACACACTTAAAGTATACAATTCAATAGTTTTTAGTATATTTACAGAGTTGTACAACTATTACCACAATTTTAGAATATTTTCATCACCCCAAAAAGAAACTGTGTATACTTTAGCAGTCACCCTCATTTTCCCCCAACCCTTGCAGTCTTAGGCAACCACTATCTCTATAGACTTGCCTATTCTGAATATTTCATTATTATTTTGTAATAAAGAATATGTTGTGGTTTTAGCTAACTGACTAATTTCACTTAGCATAATGTTTTTAAGGGTCATCCACATTGTAGCTTATATAAATATCTCATTCCTTTATAAAAATAATTATTTTATTTATTATTATTCATTTTTGACTGCGCTGGATCTTAGTTGTGACATGTGGGATCTAGCTCCCTGATCAGGGATGGAACCTAGGCCCCCTGCATTGGGAGCACGGAGTCTTAGCCACTGGACCACCAGGAATGTCCCTCAACACTTCATTCCTTTTTCTAGCCAAATAATATTCCATTGTAAAGATACGCCACATTTCATGTATCCATTCATCAGTTGATAAGTTATGTGGGTTGTTTCCACTTTTTGGTGCTGCTGTGAACATTTGTGTATAAGTTTTGTGTGGACATGTGTCTCAAGCTTTTCTGAGTATGTACCCAGGAGAGGAATTGCTAGGTCAAATGGTAACTCTGTATTTAACCTTCTGAAGAACTGCCAGACTGTTTTCTGAAGAGGGTACACCATTTTACATTCCCACAGTGTTATTTCTCCACATCCTAGCTGACATTTATTATTATTTTTATTATTATAGACCTGCTAATGGATGCCAAGTGGTATCTCATTGTGGTTTTGATTTTCCTGATAGCCAATAATGTTAACTATCTTTCCATGTGCTTATAGGTGCTTATTTGTACTTTTCTTTTAGCCAATTATTTTTTATGTCTTCTTTATCATATCTATCTATTATCTTCTTTTTACCTATCTATCCTTTTAACAGAACCATACCTTTCTTTCTTCTCCTACATGTTTTAATATCTGATAGGACTATTCTTTGAACTCCACCCTGCTTCCATTTCCTTTACTTCTTCTGAATTGTGTTGGGTATTTTCTCTTATTAATTTAAGGGGAGACCTTTAGAAACTGACACATTACCATGCTAACAAAAGAGACAACTTTCTTAACAACCATTCTTTATATATTTCCTTACAGTAGTCTGATGCCATTCATCTGTGCTCTAAACATCCATGGTGACTTATACCAGAAATAGTGTATATGCAATTTGTGACTTTAATGAAATATTATTCCAATAGCTTTAGAAAAGCAACTGACACAAATGAGGTGTTAACTTGAGTCAAGTGATACCAGGAGATAATGCTTGACTTGAAGAAAGAGGTTTCCTTGAAATATTTCTCCTAGTTGTCCCTTAGCAAAGGTAATTGCTTAGTAAGCGAGTCTCTTTGCATAAATTTCAATTCTCCAGCATTTGATTAAGCATGACAATTGGGATTCTCCATGGAAACAGTGGAGCAAGATGCTACACCTTCCAAAACACATAAAAATAATGCTCTTATTTGTTGCCTGGCAACAATGCTCCTTGCACTTATTCACAGGAAAATTTATTTTTGCTGATTGGTATAACTTTGGCAGGGAAAGGAAAGGAAAAAAATAGTTATTTCAAGAATCAAACATTGAGAGGACAGTTTAACCTTTCCCTTCTTTTAAAGACCCTCGTGAGGTCTTCATAACTTTAAATAACACAAAAGGCATATACCATACAAAAGCATAAAGCATAAAAATATAAAGGCAAAGTGAGCATGATCAGAGAGGAGCCTTCATTAAGAATCTTTGAGGGACTTCCCTGGTGGCACAGTGGATTAGGATTCACGTGCCAGTTTGATTCCTGGTCCAGGAAGATCCCACACGCCCAGGGCATCTAAGGCCTGCGCCACAACTACTGAAGCCCGCACGCCCTAGAGCCCATGCTCAGCAATCAGAGGAGCCGCCGCAATGAGAAGCCCATGCACCGCAACTAGAGAGGCCCTGCCTCGCGTAACTAGAGGAGGCCCACAGGCAACAACAAAGACGCAGTGCAACCAGAAACTAATTAATTATAAAGAGAAAAAAAGAATCTTTGAGGACAAAAGGTCTTTGATTAAGGGACACTCTAGATGAAGCCCTTGAGGCTCTCAAGCCGCGTGGGTTCAAACTGCACTTCCAAGGCTTACTGACCATGGGGCTCAGTCTAAATTTCACTCACCTCCCATCCCAGTTGGTCCCGGTGGCAGATGGTAATTTTGTTCACGATTCTTTCTTCCCTCCCCATCCTCGCTATGGCTTATCATGGAAGAGAACTGGGGTGAGCAAAAAGTTTTGACCTTACATTTTTATACTACCTAAATATAATTGAAAAAAACTCCCCGTGAAAGATATGAAAGAATTAGTTAAGGGAAGCTGATGAAGATGGTGTGGAAACTGTAAGGTTCCACACTCCCAGATATTCCCTGGCCCAGACAATGTCTATATTAAGCGTATCTATAAATACACAGAGAAGGGCTGGAAGCACAGACACCAAAATGAATGAGAGTTATGAACAGAAAGTGGAATTTGAAAGAATCCTGATCTTCTTCTTTATATCTTTCTGTATTGGTTGAATCTTTTGCATTGAATGTATATTACTTCCCCCCAAACCAAGGAAGTTATTTTCCACACATAAAGGAAAAAGAATCCTACTGACTTCCACTTTTTCAACAACTGGTACCCCTGAATTCCCAAACTTCAGTTCTTCACTAATTCTTCCCCACTTTTTAGCTTCAATCAGTCTGTGAAAACAACCAAGTGTAAAAGGAACAAGAGAGAACTTCCCTGGTGGTCCAGTGGTTAAGACTCTGTGCTTCCACTGCAGGGGGCCCAGGGTTCAATCCCTGGTTGGGGAACTAAGATCCCACAAGTCACGTGGTGCAGAAGGGAAAAAAAAAAAGAGCTCTGCTCTGATTCCAGTTCCAGCCTCTCTGTTAGGACCTCGGCCTCCAATCTGCAAAGGGAAGGGCTGGCCTAACTAGAAATTAGGAAGTTATATACCTAGAGAAGCCAAGGAGGGACCAACGACAGGAACCAACGAGGCTGTGCTGGACCCAGGAGCCGCCCAGCCTCAGGGAGGCACCACTGCAGGCCCCGAGGGGCCAGCTTTTCCGATTTCTCCAGAGACTGGAAATCAGGTTTTTATATGAAATCCCCTGATTTTTTAATACTAGCAAATACATTTTAAAACATTTTGGCGATTTCCTGCAGGCCAAATCAACCTGATCTCTGGCTCCATCCGGTGCATGGTGAGCTGACTCTGAGTCAGAAGCTCTTTAAGGCTCCCTGTTTCACGCTCATTCTGCTCGGGCGCCATCCAGTGACCATGCCTGTCACAGTTCCCGGGAAAAGGACTTTTTTATTTTTGGCTACACAGAATAGCATGCAGGATCCCAGTTCCCCGACCAGGGATCAAACCCACTTCCCCTGCAGTGAAAGCATGGAGCCTTAACCACAGGACCACCAGGGACGTCCTGAGAAACCTTTTCAAACAGATTGGTTAGAAGATCATTTATTTGTATGCCCGCCAAATTAATTTTTCTAAATGATTTCTTAAATGGCCTCTCAGGTATAATTAGAATATAATCAGATAGATCAAAATCATACATGACTTACACTTCATGGGGAACACAGGATTACGCAAGTGAAGAACATTTATTTACCACATTCCAGGCGCTGTTCTGTTTTAAAGTATTTTATTTAATCCTCCCCATAATCCTATGAATTAAGTACTATTATTACCCTGATTTTTCAGATGGAGACACTGAAGCCCAGAGAGATTGTGCAACTTACATGAAATCACACAGCCACTTATTGGTGAAGCTGGGATTAGAAAGCAAGCAGCCTTAGTCAAGAGGGTGTGTGCTTCAGAACTAGAACAAATAATTTCACAATTTGTATGGAAATACAAAAAACCTCGAATAGCCAAAGTAACCTTGAGAAAGAAGAATGGAACTGGAGGAATTAACCTGCCTGACTTCAGACTATACTACAAAGCCACGGTCATCAAGACAGTATGGTACTGGCACAAAGACAGAAATATAGATCAATGGAACAGAATAGAAAGCCCAGAGATAAATCCACGAACGTATGGTCACCTTATCTTCGACAAAGGAGGCAAGGATATACAATGGAAAAAAGACAACCTCTTTAACAAGTGGTGCTGGGAAAACTGGTCAACCACCTGTAAAAGAATGAAACTAGAACACCTTCTAACACCATACACAAAAATAAACTCAAAATGGATTAAAGATCTAAATGTAAGACCAGAAACTATAAAACTCCTAGAGGAGAACATAGGCAAAACACTCTCCGACATAAATCACAGCAGGATCCTCTAAGACCCACCTCCCAGAATTTTAGAAACAAAAGCAAAAATAAACAAATGGGACCTAATGAAACTTAAAAGCTTTTGCACAACAAAGGAAACTATAAGCAAGGTGAAAAGACAGCCCTCAGATTGGGAGAAGATAATAGCAAACGAAGCAACAGACAAAGGATTAATCTCAAAAATATACAAGCAACTCCTGCAGCTCAACTCCAGAAAAATAAATGACCCAATCAAAAAATGGGCCAAAGAACTAAACAGACATTTCTCCAAGGAAGACATACAGATGGCAAAAAAAACACATGAAAAGATGCTCAACATCACTCATTATCAGAGAAATGCAAATCAAAACCACAATGAGGTACCATTACACGCCAGTCAGGATGGCTGCTATCCAAAAGTCTACAAGCAATAAATGCTGGAGAGGGTGTGGAGAAAAGGGAACCCTCTTACACTGTTGGTGGGAATGCAAATTAGTACAGCCACTATGGAAAACAGTGTGGAGATTCCTTAAAAAGCTGGAAATAGAACTGCCATATGACCCAGCAATCCCACTTCTGGGCATACACACCAATGAACCCAGATCTGAAAGACACGTGCACCCCAATGTTCATCGCAGCACTGTTTATAATAGCCAGGACAGGGAAGCAACCTAGATGCCCATCAGCAGACGAATGGATGAGGCAGCTGTGGTACATATACACCATGGAATATTACTCAGCCACTAAAAAGAATTCATTTGAATCAGTTCTAATGAGATGGATGAAACTGGAGCCCATTATACAGAGCAAAGTAAGCCAGAAAGATAAAGACCATTACAGTATACTAACACATATACATGGAATTTAGAAAGATGGTAACGATAACCCTATATGCAAAACAGAAAAAGAGACTCAGATGTATAGAACAGACTTGTGGACTCTGTGGGAGAAGGCGAGGGTGAGAGGTTTCAAGAGAACAGCATCGAAACATGTATATTATCTAGGGTGAAACAGATCACCAGCCCAGGTTGGATGCATGAGACAAGTGCTCGGGCCTGGTGCACTGGGAAGACCCAGAGGGATCGGGTGGAGAGGGAGGTGGGAGGGGGGACCGGGATGGGGAATACATGTAAATCCATGGCTAATTCATTTCAATGTATGACAAAAACCACTGCAATGTTGTAAAGTAATTAGCCTCCAACTAATAAAAATAAATGGAAAAAAAATAAAATTAAATAAAATTTTTAAAAAAGGAAGAAAAAAAAGAGGGTGTGTGCTTCTAGACTGAAGCTAGATTAGGGCATCACCGTTGTAATAGTCACTTCAGCTGCAGATGACAAAAACTAAAGTAAAAACAAGGTATGGTGGGGGTGGGAGGATTTCTGGCTAGAGAAATATCTGGAGCCCAAACAACGGCATCTCTCCCCTCTCCCCCACGCAGTTCTGCCTTCTTCTGATTTGTCTAGTCTCAATAAGACACAGGACAAACATGGTACCTTCCGGCTCCACAAAGCAATGGGGAAACAATGGCTATTTAGTGAAAGGCCCTGGGGATTAAAAGGCTCATGTTTCGGAAAACAAACAAACAAACAAACTGGATCCTCACCTAACACCACATACAAAGATGAACTCCGACAGATTAAAGACCTACATGTGAAGATAAACAAATAAATTTAAAATGAGAAAACATGAGAGACTATGTTGAGAAGGACTTCGATGAAACTCAAAAGCACAAGCCATAGGAAAAACTGATAAAACTGATGACCTACTTATGTTCAATGAAGAAGACTACAGAGAAAGCTAACATATAAATAACAAGAATAGAAGACAACTGTAATGTCTAAACCGATGGGTGACTAATATCTAGGATGTACAACAGACTCCTGTAAATCAACAACAAGAAGAGAAGGAATCCCACAGGAAAATGAGCAATTTATAGGAGACAAAGCAAAAAAGCTAACAAGCCTATGCTGGATGATCAAGCTTACTAGGAACTAGAGAAAATACAAAAGGAAACAGCACTGAGAGTTTACTTTACATTTTTTTAGACTGGCAAAAGTTAGAAAGATGGATAATGCCACACGTTGGCTGGGACTGGGGGCAGAGGGTCCTGCAGGACCCGCTGGCAGAAGGGGTACAGACGTTCTGGAGAACAGTCGGGCACTTTTTAGTAACATAAGAATATACACACCTTGAAAGTGAAAGTGTTATTCGTTTAGTCGTGTCCAACTCTTTGTGACCCCATGGACTTGAACCCACCAGGCTACTTTATCCATGGGATTCTCCAGGCAAGAATACTGGAGTGCATTGCCATTTCCTCCTCCAGGGGATCTTCCTGACCCAGGGATCGAACCCAGGTCTCCTGCGTTTCAGGCGGATTGTTTATCATCTGAGTCACCAGGGAAGCCATACACACACCTTGGGCTACAGCACATACCCCCGGTTACATGTCCCAAAGGAATTTTCATCCTGGCCCATATGGAAACCAGGATGAGAGTATTTATCACAGTCGAGTTTGGGCTCACGGGACATGATTTGAGTGTTCAAGCTGTGGGAGTGAAAACACAAAACAGTCAAGGACTTCCCTGGTGGTCCACTGGCTAAGACTCCATCCTCCCAATGCAGGGGGCCCAGGTTCGATCCTTGGTCAGGGAACTAGATCCTTCACGCCACAACTAAAGAGCCTATAGCCACAACTGAGGATCCTGCCTGCTGCAACAAAGATCAAAGATCCTACGTGCTACAACCAAGACCCAGCGCAGCCAAATAAATAAATATATTAGAACACACGCAGGCACAGCAGAGGCCCACCCAGCTGACCCCAGAGCAGAAAGCAAGAGAGACCCACAGGGCAGGCAGAAGTGCTATCAGGCCACAACTGCTGTGGCAACTGCTGGAAAGATGCGGGACAGCAGGATGGGGCAGCCACCATCTGGGGTTGCCAGACTTGACAAATTGAAGTCACCTTGTTTTACCTCTGAAAATGAACTCAGAGCTATGGATTTTTAAAACTTTTACTTACTTATTTATATCTATGGTTGCATTACATGGCTTGTAGGATATTAGTTCCCCAACCAGGGACTGAACCTGGGTCCCTAGCAGTGAAAGCATGAGTCCTAACCACTGGATCGCCAGTGAATTCCCTAAACCTTTTATTCTATTAAAAAAAAATAAAAAGGAACAAGGAGCTCTGTCCCCCTGCATGGAGAACCCACACAGAGGAATGATATATAATATCTGCACAGAGGCTCCCTCTTGGAGAAGCCTCCCTAGGTGGTAGTTGGATTCCCAGAATGCTAGGAGCCCAGCGAGGGCCTGGGCTGTGATGATCTTGCTCTTTAGGGACACTGGCTCTACCTTCCATGTGTTTCTGGATATATAAATGAAAGGCTTGAACTTGCCTGAGTTTGAACCAGCTCCACCCTTCACCAGCTGTGAGCTCTCCGTGCCTGAGACATCGAGTCTCCAAGACGAAGATCAAAACACAACCTACATCATAGGTTTCTTGGTGAAAAGTCATGAGTCGGTGGTGCTGTATTTAAACAGTGCCTGGCACCAGGTAAGGGCTATAAAAAAAAGACTAGCCACTGTATCAAGACCACTTGGGATTTCTGCTTCTTGGTCCAGATTAAGCCAGATCTATTCTACCAACACCAGCTATCTCTGGTACTAATCTACTTTCATATTGTGCACACATACAATTCAGTCGAGCCAGCCTCCTTGGATGGGAGGGAAAACTAGTGTGCAACCAGCTCCCAAGGGTTTAACAAAGCCAGAATCTGTTGCCTTTTCAAACTCCCCCCAGGACAACATGTAATAAACACTATTATTAATATTATTCCTTTTTTAAAAATGGGGAAAAAAATAAAAATAAAAATAAAAATGGGGAAACTGATCAAAGAATGATATACATAATGAAACCCAAAGCATTCTCTGACCTAAATCATTCCAATGTTTTCTTGGGTGAGTCTCCCAAGGCAATAGAAATAAAAGCAAAAATAAACAAATGGGACCTAATCAAACATACATGCTTTTGCACAGCACAGGAAACTATTAAAAAAATGAAAAGAAAGCCTACAGAATGAGAGAAAATATCTGCAAATGATGCAACCAACAAGGGCTGAATATCCAAAATATACAAACAGCTCACACAACTCAACAGCAAAAAAACACAAACAACCCAATCAAATACATGGGCAAAAGACTTAAACAGAGATTTCTCAAAAGAAAACATACAGATAGTCAACAGGCACATGAAAAGATAATCCACATCATTAATTATTACAGACATGCAAATCAAAACTAAAATTCTCACATCGGTCAGAATGGCATCATTAAAAAGTCTACAAATAATAAATGCTAGAGAGGGTGTGGGGAAAAGGGAGCCCACCTACACTGCTGATGGGAATGTAAGCTGGTGCAGCTCCTATGGAACACAGTATGGAGGGTCCCCAGAACACTAGAATTACCATATGATCCAGCAATCCCACTCCTGGGCATGTATCCAGACAAAACCATAATCTGAAAGATACATGCAACCCTATGTTCATAGCAACACTACTCACAATAGTCAAGAGGAGGAAGCAACCTAAATGTCTATCAACGGATGAGTGGATAAGGATGATGTGGTACACACATACAATGGAGTACTACTCGGCCATAAAGAAGAAGAATTAATGCCATTTGCAGCAACGTGGATGCAACTAAAGATTATCACACTAAGTGAAGTCAGACAGAGACAAACGCCACATGATATCACTTATATGTGGAATCTAAAATACAACACAAACGAACCTATCTATGAAACAGAAACAGACTCACAGGGAGAGAGAACAGACTTATGGTTGCCAAGGAAGAGGGGGTGGGGGAACGGTGGATTGAGAGTTTGGGGTTGGCAGATGCAAACTATTATATACAGGAAGGATAAACAACAAGGTCCTACAGTATAGCACAGGGTACTATGTTTATGCCCCGGGATAAACCACATGGAAAATAATACGTATATAAAAATGGCCGTGAATGTCTGCAGGGCTGCTGGCTTCCCCAGTATCTGAACCCACAATCACCAGGACTACCATAAAGGGAAATCAAATGATGGGCTTACTAAGACATCGAAAGCATTATTTTCCATTTCCAAAGTTGTACTTGTTCCAGTCGGTGCTGAATGGGGAGGAAAAACTAGCATTAACCTCTTCATTAGTCAATCCTCCTCCACCAGCCTGATTCAGCCCCCTAAACAATAGATATAATTACACTGAACAATTCTGTGTTTGTTTCCATGTCTAGACACATAGCTTGCATTTGAAAACAACTGAGAACAGAAAAAGGAAAGCACCCTGCTGTTTGTTAATTCTTTGTGTCAAACTTTTTCTCTGCTTGAATGCCTTTTTTGTGATCAAGAGATATATACTCAGAGTATAAGGCCTTTAAAAAAAAAAAAAAAAAAAACCTTTTTATAGAGGGATTGGTATCAATTTAGGATAAAACAATATATTTAAACAGCCTCTAGTCTGAGTAGAAACAAGTCATTCTAAACCTTAGAAGATTCAGAAAATGATGAGTGGGGACTTCCCTGGTGGTCCAGTGGGTAAGACTGTCCCAACGCAGGAGGCCTGGGTTCGATCCCTGGTCAGGGAAGTAGAATTCACATGCTGCAACAAAGATTTGGTGTAGCCTAATACAGAAGAGAGAGAGCAAACCACTGGTTACCAGTGAGGAGAAGGAAGGGGGCGGTATAAGATATAGAGAGGGGATTAAGAGGTACAAACTACTATGCATAAAATAAAGCTTCAACAATTTATTGTATGGCCCAAGAATATAATCATTATTTTTATAATAACTATAAATGGAGCATAACCTTTAAAAACTGTGAATCACTATGTTGTACACCTGAAACATATTTAATACTGTACACCAACTATGCCTGGGGGAACTCCCTGGCAGTCCATTGGCTAGGATTCCACACGTTCACTGCTGTGGCCCGAGGTTCAGTCCTGGCCAAGGAACTAAAATCCCACAGGTCTCAAGGCACAGTCAATGATCTTTTTCATTAAATTAAATTAAAAACAATTATGCCTCAATAAAAAAATTTTTTTAAAGAAAAATAAATGGAGGTCTATATGAAAACAGCAGTTGTTATATTTGCTACAAACAAGGGCACCCATGTCTCAGGCACTGCTGGACCTGTGCTGTTGACCTTCTCATTGCTGCCTTCTGTCTCTGTGGTCCTTGATTTCTACATGAACTCTGACCCCTCCCACTGGCCTGTTCCTTTTCATTTCCTAATATCATCAATTAACTAGCTTCCTTCTTACCCTGGGTCAGGGTGACAGTCTAGTCTACCTGGTGACTTCACATAGCCAAGCTCAGCCACTATCATTTCCATTGCTAACCTCTGGATAAAGCCAAAGTCTTATGTCATTTCTGCGGCATGCATATGAACTACTATCTGAAGATAAACCTGAGTTTTATGATCAGAAAACAAAAATTGTTTTTAATCCTACAAACCAGAAACAGGTTAGCCCTCAGTATCTTTTCCTGCCTTGCTGGTTTCTCACTTTCTATTTTCTCCCAAAATAAGCAGAATACACACCAGCAGGGAACGCCCACAGTAGTTAGCTTGACTGCTATTTCTCACTGAAACTAATCTGTTATCTTCCCCTCTCTTTTCCCTACTTTAAAATCCTCTGCCTTCTATAATATCCTTCTGGGGCCAAAGTCCTTCCGAGTGTCCAGGGTCCAGTGCAGAGCCTTGCTACACACTGGAGGCTGAAAACACTTTGAATGAAGAATGGCAGGGACAGGAAACACGAACCAAAACCACAGTGAGACAGCACCTCACCCCCGTCAGAGTGGCTATCATCAAAAAGACCGTAAATAACACATGCTGGCGAGGATGTGAAGAGGGGAAATTCTTGTACACTGTTACTGGGAATGTAAATTGGTGCGGCCACTGTGGAAAACAGCATGGAAGTTCCTCAAAAAGCTAATAATAGAACCACCATTACGATACAGCAAAATTGCACTCCTGGGTGTATATCCGAAAAAAATGAAAACACTAATTCAAACCCCAATGTTCATAGCAGCATTACAGCCAAGACATGGAAGCAAACTAGTGCTCATTAAAAAATGTAATGGATAAAGAAGATTTGTGTATATATATAATATATATGCATATATAATAGAAATGTAAATTATATTTATATGATTCAGTTCAGTTTCTCAGTCGTGTCCGACTCTTTGCGACCCCATGAATCGCAGCACGCCAGGCCTCCTATTAACATATAATAAATTAAATATTATATAATATAAATTATATGTGCATATGTGCATTATATACTATGCATATATTTTATATATATATAATAGAATATGACCCAGCCATAAGGAAGAATGAAATTCTGCCATCTGCAACAATATGAATGGATGCAGAGGACATTATTTTAAGTGAAATAAGTCAGACAAAGACATATACTGTATGTTACCACTTATGTGTGGAATCTAAAAAATAGAACAAACTAATGAATATAACAAAACAGAAACAGACTCTCAGATGTGGAGAACAAACTAGTGGCTACCAGTGGGGAGGGGAGAGCGGCGAGACAGGGACTGGAGATTAAGAGATACGAGCTAAGATGTATAAAATAAACAAGCCACAAGAATATACTGTATACCACAGGGAATATAGCCAATTAGTTTATAATAACTTTAAATGGAGTATAATCTATTAACATTTTAAATCACTATGTAGTCAACACCTGAAACTAATATAGTATTGTGAATCAGTGAAGCCCCGCAGTCATGTCCAATTCTTTGTGACCCCATGGACTGGAGCCTCTCAGGCTCCTTCATCCACGGGATATTCCAGGCAAGAATACTGGAGTGGGTTGCCCTTTCCTTCTCCAGGGGATCTTCCCGACCCAGGGATCAAGCCTGGGTCTCCCACATTGCAGGCAGACCCCTTACCGTCTGAGCCAGCAGGGAAGTCATTGTAAATCAACTATACTTCAATTTAAAATTTTTTTCTAAAAAAAAAAATTAAATTAAAAAAATATTTCCTAATGGTGGGGATGTGAAATCAAGCAAGTCTTGTCTGTTTGCAACTACACAGGACAAGCTACAGAGAGAGCTGGGTCTGATTTTCCAGCATTTGCTGCAACTGAGTGAAGTTCAACTGCTACAGTCACCACAGGAATTTAAACAGTAACCAAGAGCCAGAAGTCACCCACAGGGGAAAGTACCTTGACTTATCTGCATGTGCATGACTTCCTATAGTAACAGCGCTGCCTTGGCCTCCTTGTACACTAAGTCCCCTATGTAGGAACCTTCAAGTTGCAAACTTTCAAAGATGCAAACATGCATCTGGTTCCAACAAGGAACCAGAACGCCTGCCAGTAACGTCAGGCATGAGTGAAACTGCAGCCTGACGACCCTTCAGCTCTTCCATATCCCACCGCCTCTCCCTCCTCCAGGCAGTAACTCTTCTTGCCTGTTCACTTGATGCCAGCCCCTGGATGCCAGGTATTATAGTGTCTTACTGTACTTTTCAAGATATTGTACTGTAAGGTTAAAAAGGTTTCCTTATTTTTTGTATGTCTGTTATTTTTTATGTATTTTTGTGTGAAAAGTCTTGTAAAACTATTACAGTATAGTACTGTATAGTCAACTGTGTTAGTTGGGCACCTAGGTTAACTTTGTTGGACTTATGAACGCATTCTTTGAATGGAATCCATTCATATGTAGGGGACTTACTGTACCGCCTAAGCAAAAGGACTTGTGGTCCTATTGTTCTTCCCCCTGTTTTTTGATAAACGAAAAGGCAAAGGTAGAAGGCATACTCCAGGTTGGCAAAGCTCTGAGACTGAACCACCTGGACTGAGGAGGAGAGACAGGAGGAGGAGACATGAGGTTGGCATGCACCAACCTCAATCTGGAGATTCGGAGAGAAACAAGTCACAGAAGAGACATTTCTACAGAAAGACAGTGACTAATTCTTTCAACAAATACAGACTGAGAGAGCAGAGTGAGAGCCCACAACCAGACTTACCATATAGCTACTCGTGTTTATCGTTCAGCCAAGCTCTTGAAATTCACATCGGAACTGGACCCAAAATGTTTAAACTTGACACTCCAAGGGAAGGTATTATCTTGGTCAGATCAGTTCAGTTCAGTTCAGTCGCTCAGTCGTGTCTGACTGTTTGTGACCCCATGAACCTCAGCATGCCAGGCCTCCCTGTCCATCACCAACACCCAGAGTCCACCCAAACCCATGTCCATTGAGTCGGTAATGCCATCCAGCCGTCTCATCCTCTGTCGTCCCCTTCTCCTTCTGCCCTCAATCTTTCCCAGCTTCAGGGTCTTTTCCAGTGAGTCAGCTCTTGGCATCAGGTGGCCAAAGTATTGGAGTTTCAACTTCAGCATCGGTCCTTCCAATGAACACCCAGGACTGATCTCCTTTACAATGGACTGGTTGGATCTCCTTGCAGTCCAAGGGACTCTCAAGAGTCTTCTCCAACACCACAGTTCAAAAGCATCAATTCTTCTGCGCTCAGCTTTCTTCACAGTCCAACTCTCACATCCATACATGACCACTGGAAAAACCATAGCCTTGACTAGACGAACCTTTGTTGGCAAAGTAATATCTCTGTTTTTTAATATGTTGTCTAGGTTGGTCATAACTTTCCTTCTAAGGAGTAAGTGTCTTTTAATTAGCGTCTTTTCATTTAATGTGGTAATTAATGTGCTTCATTCTCAAAGCAACTGGGCTTAAAATGCTGAGCTGAAACATACAACAGTATAACTTGTGATGGGGTGCCACCTAGCGGTCAGTGGTGAATTTATGTTTTCAAGTCAGCTTATAGGCATGTGAAGTTGCTTCAGTTATGTCCAACCCTTTGTGACCCTATGGACTGTAGCCTGCCAGATTCCTCTGCCCGTGGGATTCTCCAGGCAAGAACACTGGAACGGGTTGCCATGCCCTCCTCCAAGGGATCTACCTGACCCAGGGATTGAACTCACATCTTTTATGTCTCCTGCACTGGCAGACAGGTTCTTTACCACTAGCACCACCTGGGAAGCCCAAGATGTAGGTATATACACCTGTCCCAAAGGTCTAAACTCATCCTGTCCAATACATCTGTAATGAGAGCCACACATGTGGGAGGTGAATGGAGAGTCAGGGACCAGGTTCAAGGCCCATTCTGAGGTTTAGTGTGCGAAGATCTTGGAATAGCTGCAGCAGTGGCTGTAGACATGGGCATAGGTTCCTCAAGAATGGACGGTGCAAGATGCGGCTAGGTTTTGAACCGGAAGCCCTGCACCCAGGCCGCTGATCAGGTCTAAGGATCTGGTGGATGATCCCCGAAACTGCAAGGCACTGAACCTTGGCCTGCATTCACAGCTCTGAGTTCAGGAATGTCACGGACCAGGCTGTGTTTACTGAGGTTCGGCAGGGTGATGACCAGTCACGCTGAGGGTACCCCACAGCGAAATCCCATAGGATTTAGCTGCCGTGTTGGTGAGAGTCACCTGGCCTAGCACATCCCAGGCTGATACAAACACACAGAAGTCTAGGCCTACGAGGCGCCGCTGACTTCCTGGAGGCTGACTATGACCCTGGATACCCAGACGATTCCCATCTGCACCTCACTCCACCTCCAGCACACACATCTACGGTGAGATTGTTTAGGGTCTGAAGCTTGCACTTCTCTTCATCCCACAAAATGCTGCTGATCAACTAGCTTTTCTGACTGCTCGGTTCCTTCTGAATCCCCCAGGTAGGTAAAACACATTGGGTTGACCCAATGGATGACTGGGCTTGGCCTTCCTTCCCTTGGCACCAACTACTAACATTCATCAACGCAGCCAACAAGTCCCAGGGAGGAAATGAGGCTGTCCTATGTGCGTGGGGCAGAACAGCCTCCTCTCCATCACAGAAGGTCCAGGGACATTTAAAACAGCTGTTGACAGACTTCCCTGGTAGTACACTGGCTAGGACTCCTAGCTCCCAGTGCAGGGGGCCCAGGTTCGATCCCTGGTCAAGGAACTAGATCCTACATACTGCAACGAAGAGTCTGCATCCACAGCTAAAGATCCCACATGATGCAATAAAGATCAAAGATCCCTAATGCCACAACTAGGACCCAGTGCAGCCAAATAAATAGCTATTTTAAATTAATCAATTAAAAAATAAAACATTTGCTTAATGTTACCTCTTAATGGGCAATGGCCAAGCAGTCCTAAACACAAAGAAAGAACATGAAACAATTCAAAACAGGGACTTACAGGTACTGACCTACCTATTAAACTGGGCGTTCCTGAAGGAGGTTGACTGGAGTGACAGACAGCAGTTCTGGAAAGAAAAATGACCACGAGAGAGAAGTCTTGTTTAATTTACCGAAAGAGTATCCGCATTTGGCTTTTCTTCCATTGGCCCCTTCTATTGACAAACTGTGTCTGCACAGCTACTGTGCAATGGAAGACAAGGTTCATGTGTAAAGATGTCAGTGGTAAGACTGGTTGAAATACCAGAAAATTAGGAAATATCTCAATGATCATTGTGCAGGATTTACTAGATAAATCAGGACACACTTATATCATGGAATACAAAGTAACCATTGAGGAAAAGGTAGAGAAAACAACAAAAGGACAAAAATATATGAAAAAGAACAGTTTTTAAAACACTCGACAAGCATGCGTGCTAAGTTGCTTCAGTCGTGTTCGACTCTTTGCAACCCACCAGGCTCCTCTGTCCGTGATTCTCCAGGCAAGAATACTGGGATGAGTTGCCATGTCCTCCTCCAGGGGATCTTCCCAACCCAGGGATCAAACCCACGTCTCTTATGTCTCCTGCACTAGCGCCATCTGGGAAGCCCAAACACTGAACATCAGGTGATAAAGGACAGTGATCCCTGTGGGACAGGAAACAAACAGAACTCTTAATATGGCCTGTCTGACAGGAGTCATCCCTGCCCCTCATTCTCTCTGCTCAAGCCACAATGAGTATATGTTCATCTTTCACACTCAGTAGCATCCCTCCCACCATAAACCTTTGCACCTGCTCTTCCCTATACCTTGTTCATTTCTACCTTTCAGATCTAGCTTCTTCAGGCTTTCTCTGAGTCTCCTGACTCCCAGACTAGGTCACATCCCCCAAAGAAGCATTCTTAGAACAGTATTTTTCCACTCCTTCTGCTTCTTGTTTATTACAAAATATTATATAATACACATGAACATACACATGAACATCAACATATTAACCCTGATGATATCACAATACCAACATTTCTAATATAAACTTACAGTTTTCATTCTATGTTATTACAGGATTTATGTAGGACTGTAAATAATGAAATAGTAAATGTAGATGACACAAGCAAAAATCAAATCAGATTTACTCCTTAGTTTCATTTAGAAACTGAAGCAGTTAGCATTAGTTTCAGCATTATGTGATAGAACATCCAAATTTACAATGAATAAATCTTGCATGCAACATATACACAAAGACAGTCTGGAACTGGTATGGAGTGTCTAAGATATCATGAGGAATGCAGGTTCTTTAAGCTTTACACTCCTCCGCCCCAAAGACCTTGGCTTCAGGGTCTAAGATAGCTATTAGAGTTCCAGCCATCACATTTACAATCCAGACAGCAGGATGGAGAATTGGGAGAAAAGAGAAAAAGAAGACACGCAAACCGCCTTTCAAAGCAGTAGTTATGTGGTTATACCTGGCTGCCAGGGAAAGTAGAAGAAGGGAGTGTTTGACAAGTGAAAGTTACATACTGTGTGAATTTGGGTTTTTTGTTATAGTCAGTGTTTTCTTTTTTATTAGAGTATAGTTGATTTATAAGGCTGCGTTAGTTTCCACTTACAGCAAAGCGAATCAGTTACACACATACCCACACTTTTTTAGATTCTTTTCCCAGGTAGGTCATTACAGAGTATTGAATAGAGCTCCCTGTGCTATACAGTAGGTCCTCACTAGTTATCTATTTTATACACAGTAGTGTCTGTCAATCCCAATCTCCCAATTCATCCATCCCACCCTCCCCTGACTGTATGACTTTGAAGATGAACACATTTGGGGTAAGTGGCTAAGAATCTCTACTTCAGACATGTTCACATTTTACATATTTTTAAAGGTGGGGGAATGTGCGACTCTCAGGAACTTAAGACACTGATTACCAGGGGTAAGTGGCTGGAAAACGGTAAAAAAGAGAGGACACTGGGATGGGGCAGTGCAGGTGAGACGAGGGCTACATCCGCAGGGTGGCTTCTTGTTCTAGAATCACGGTAATGTGGGTTGGGAGGAACTGAGAATGGCTAGTAAAGGGTACAGGGCTTCTTTTGAATATGATGAAAATGTTCTAGAATTAGAATGCGGGGGTGATCGCACAACTTTGTGAATATATTAAAAACCACCAAACCGTGCACTTTAAATAGAATTGTGGGACTTCCCTGGTGGTCCAGTGGCTAAGACTCTGTGCTCCCAATGGAGGGGGCCTGAGATCGATTCCTGGTCAGGGAACTAGATCCTACATGCCAGAGCTAAGAGTTCACATGCCTCAAATAAAGATCCCATGGGCTGCAGGGAAGCTCGAACATCCTGCATGCTATAACTAAGACCCAATGCAGTCAGATAAATAAAAATAAATATTTTAAAAAATAATAAAATAAATAGATGGGTTGTATGGTACATGAATTATATCTCAATATAGATACTTTAAAAAAAAAAAGAAGCAAGGATAAGCAAAGAAACTGATGAACATCACTTCAGTTCAGTTCATTTCAGTCACTCAGTCATATCTGACTCTTTGTGACCCCATGAATCACAGCATGCCAGGACTCCCTACCATCACCAACTCCCGGAGTTTACTCAAACTCATTTCCGTCCAGTCGGTGATGCCATCCAGCCATCTCATCCTCTGTCGTCCCCTTCTCCTCCTGCCCCCAACCCCTCCTAAGCATAAAGGTCTTTTTCAATGAGTCAACTCTTCACATGAGGTGGCCAAAATATTGGCGTTTCAGTTTCAGCATCAGTCCTTCCAATGAATAGCCAGGACTGATCTCTTTAGGATGGACTGGTTGGATCTCCTTGCAGTCCAAGGGACTCTCAAGAGTTTTCTCCAACACCACAGTTCAAAAGCATCAATCCTTTGGTACTCAGCTTTCTTCACAGTCCAGCTCTCACATCCATACATGACCACTGGAAAAACCATAGCCTTGACTAGACAGACCTTTGTTGGCAAAGTAATGTCTTTAATATGCTATCTAGGTTGGTCATAACTTTCCTTCCAAGGAGTAAGCATCTTTTAATTTCACGGCTGTAATCACTATCTGCAGTGATTTTAGAGCCCAAAAAAATAAAAGTCTGACACTGCTTCCACTGTTTCCCATCTATTTCCCATGAAGTGATGGGACCAGATGCCATGATCTTAGTTTTCTGAATGCTGAGCTTTAAGCCAACTTTTTCACTCTCCTCTTTCACTTTCATCAAGAGGCTTTTTAGTTCCTCTTCACTTTCTGCCATGAGGGTGGTGTCATCTGCATATCTGAGGTTATTGATATTTCTCCCAGCAATCTTGATTCCAGCTTGTGCTTCCTCCAGCCCAGCATTTCTCATGATGTACTCTGCATATAAGTTAAATAAGCAGAGTGACAATATACAGCCTTGACACACTCCTTTTCCTATTTGGAACCAGTCTGTTCCATGTCCAGTTTTAACTGTTCCTTTCTGACCTGCATACAGGTTTCTCAAGAGGCAGGTCAGGTGGTCTGGTATTCCCATCTTCTTCAGAATTTTCCACAGTTTATTGTGATCCACACAATCAAAGGCTTTGGCGTAGTCAATAAAGCAGAAATAGATGTTTTTCTGGAACTCTCTTGCTTTTTCGATGATCCAGCAGATGCTGGCAATTTGATCTCTGGTTCCTCTGCCTTTTCTAAAACCAGGTTGAACATCTGGAAGTTCACGGTTCACGTATTGCTGAAGCCTGTCTTGGAGAATTTTGAGCATTACTTTACTAGCATGTGAGATGAGTGCAACTGTGTGGTAGTTTGAGCATTCTTTGACATTGCCTTTCTTTGGGATTGGAATGAAAACTGACCGTTTCCACTCCTGCGGCCACTGCTGAGTTTTCCAAATTTGCTGGCATATTGAGTGCAGCACTTTCACAGCATCATCTTTCAGGATTTGAAATAGCTCAACTGGAATTCCATCACCTCCATTAGCTTTGTTCGTAGTAATGCTTCCCAAGGCCCACTTGACTTCACATTCCAGGATGTCTGGCTCTAGGTGAGTGATCACACCATTGTGATTATCTGGGTTGTGATGATCTTTTTTGTACAGTTCTTCAGTGTATTCTTGCCACTTCTTCTTAATATCTTCTGCTTCTGTTAGTTCCATACCATTTCTGTCCTTTATTGAACCCATCCTTGCATGAAATGTTCCCTTGGTATCTCTAATTTTCTTGAAGAGATCTCTAGTCTTTCCCATTCTGTTGTTTTCCTTTATTTCTTTGCACTGATCGCTGAGGAAGGCTTTCTTAACTCTCATTGCTATTCTTTGGAACTCTGCATTCAAATGGGAATATCTTCCGTTTTCTCCTTTGCTTTTCGCTTCTCTTCTTTTTACAGCTTTTTGTAAGGCCTCCTCAGACAACCATTTTGCCTTTTTGCATTTCTTTCCCATGGGGATGGTCTTGATCCCTGTCTCTTGTACAATGTCATGAACCTCCGTCCATAGTTCATCAGGCACTCTGTCTATCAGATCTAGTCCCTTAAATCTATTTCTCACTTCCACTGTATAATCGTAAGGGATTTGATTTAGGTCATACCTGAATGGTCTAGTGGTTTTCCCTACTTTCTTCAGTTTAAGCCTGAATTTTGCATTAAGGAGTTCATGATCTGAGCCACAGTCAGCTCCTGATCTTGTTTTTGCTGGCTGTATAGAGCTTCTCCATCTTTGGCTGCAAAGAATATAATCAATCTGATTTCAGTATTGACTATCTGGTGATGTCCATGTGTAGAGTCTTCTCTTGTGTTGCTGGAAGAGGGTGTTTGCTATGACCAGTATGTCCTCTTGGCAAAACTCTATTAGCCTTTGGGGATGAGCTACCCCACGCCCTAGGTCAGGGGTGGTGGCCAAGAGGAGCTACCACATGCCTGAGGCCAGGGGCGTCCGCCGAGAGAGGCTACCCCACGTCCAAGGAGTGGCAGCTGTGCAGGCGCAGGAGGGCAGAGAGGAGCTACTCCACGTTCAAGGTCAGGAGGGGCGGCCGTGAGGAGATAGTCCTCCTCCAAGGTAAGGAGCAGCGGCTGTGCTTTGCTGGAGCAGCCGTGAAGAGAGACCCCACGTCCAAGGTAAGAGAAACCCAAGTAAGACGGTAGGTATTGCAAAAGGACATCAAAGGGCAGGCACACTAAAACCATAATCACAGAAAACTAGCCAATCTGACCACAGGCCCACAGCCGTGTCTAACTCAATGAAACTAAGCCATGCCATGTGGGGCCACCCAAGACGGACGGGTCATGGTGGGGAGGTCTGACAGAATATGGTCCACTGGAGAAGGGAATGGCAAACCACTTCAGTGTTCTTGCCTTGAGAACCCCATGAACAGTATGAAAAGGCAAAATGATAGGAAAGAGAAACTGAGAAGAACTCCCCAGGTCGTTAGGCGCCCAATATGCTACTGGAGACCAGTGGAGAAATAACTCCAGGAAGAATGAAGGGATGGAGCCAAAGCAAAAACAATACCCAGGTGTGGATGTGACTGGTGATAGAAGCAAGGTCCGATGCTGTAAAGAGCAATATTGCATAGGAACCTGGAATGTTGGGTCCATGAATCAAGGCAAATTGGAAGTGGTCAAACAGGAGATGGCAAGAGTGAATGTCGACATTCTAGGAATCAGCGAACTAAAATGGACTGGAATGGGTGAATTTAACTCAGATGACCATTATATCTACTACTGTGGGCAGGAATCCCTTAGAAGAAATGGAGTAGCCATCATGGTCAACAAAAGAGTCTGAAATGCAGTACTTGGATGCAATCTCAAAAATGACAGAATGATCTCTGTTCGTTTCCAAGGCAAACCATTCAATATCACGGTAATCCAAGCCTATGCCTCAACCAGTAATGCTGGAGAAGCTGAAGTTGAACAGTTCTATGAAGACCTACAAGACCTTTTAGAACTAACACCCAAAAAAGACATCCTTTTCATTATAGGGGACTGGAATGCAAAAGTAGGAAGTCAAGAAACACCCGGAGTAACAGGGAAATTTGGCCTTGGATGAACATAAAGGTGTATCTAAAACATGTACACAATGACAACAGCTAAACTGGGGATTAAGAGCACAGTTCTGCTTAACACTCTGCTTCATACTTAGTTGCTAAGTTGTGTCTGACACTTTTCGACCCTATGGACTGTAGCCCTCCAGGCTCCTCCGTCCATAGGACTCTCCAGGCAAGAAAACTTGAGTTCGGTTGCCATTTCCTCTTCCAGGGAATCTTCCCGATCCAGGGACTGAATTGGCATCTCCTGAGTCTCCTGCTGACTGAGCGACTTCACTTTCACTTTTCACTTTCATGCATTGGAGAAGGCAATGACAACCCACTCCAGTGTTCTTGCCTGGAGAATCCCAGGGATGGGGGAGCCTGTTGGGCTGCCGTCTATGGGGTCGCACAGAGTCAGACACGACTGAAGCGACTTAGCAGCAGCAGCAGCAGAGTCTCCTGCATTGGCAAGCGGGTTCTCTACCACTGAGCCACAGCAGAGGTATAATCATGGACAATCATCAGGGCTGTGTGCTCCCATGGGCACACATGGAATAATTTTGATTTCAAGAATATGAAGGCATGCAGTTGATTAAAATATACTGAACATATAAAAAATGAATTTTGAATAATTTTTTAGAAACGAAATAGCCATAGAGATTGCTGGGACATCAACTGATTCCTTGGAAAATTGATAATCATAGAGAACTACGCATTCTTCCTGCCTTTCTGATATACACTGAATTTCAGTGTAACAAAATATCTCTGTGGACAAGGAAAAGGTTTTCAGTGAGGAAGAATTCTAGCCAGGCCTAGGACTAGGGAAAGGCGAGGAAGATCCTAGTGTGTGAAATCTATGGGGACTCTCAGCCCTTAGTCTAGTTAAGAGATGCAGGAGTGTTAAAATGTGTAAATTGTTTCAACTATTAGCGAAATAACTGATTAACACGGTGGTCACTAGCGCTTCTGAAATCATTAGGGAAAAGGCTGACAGGAAATGTATAAAGATCACACTGGCACTATACAAACCCAAGGAACAATTTTTTAAAAATTTTTTTGGCCATGCTGCAAGGCTTGTAAGATCTTATTTCCCCAACCAGGAATCAAACCCAGGCCCTTGACAGTAAGCTTGGAGTCCTAACGGCTGAACTGCCAAGGAACTCCCTAGGATCAATCTTTTTTTTTTTTAATTTATTTTTTAATTGGACAAAAATTACTTTACAATCTTGTATTGATTTCTGCTGTACAATAACACAAATCAGCCATAATTATACATATACCCCCTTTTCTCTTGAGCCTCCCTCTCCCCTTCCCACCCCTCTAGGTCATCACAGACTGGGTAGGCTCAGTCAGATTCTACAAGACTACGTAGGATCAATCTTAACATCACAGACACACACACACACACAAATGAGATAGTAGGACTTCGCTGGTTACCCAGTGGCTACGACTCGGAACTTCCAATGCAGAGGATGCAGGTTCGATCCCTAGTCAGGGAACTAAGATCCCACATGCCACACAGTATGGCCAAAACCTACACT
Organism: Odocoileus virginianus; assembly: GCF_023699985.2. NCBI lineage: Eukaryota > Metazoa > Chordata > Mammalia > Artiodactyla > Cervidae > Odocoileus > Odocoileus virginianus. Next base: position 5,376,604 of record NC_069699.1, read on the forward strand.
AAACTGAACTGAACTAAACTAAAATGCACATTTTTAAAAAATAAGAGACTTCCCTGGTGGTAGCGGCTAAGAATCCACCTGCCAAGGCAGGGGACATGGGTTCTATCCCTGGTCCAAGATGACTCCACATGCTGTGGGGTAACCAAGCCCACACACCACAACTACTGAGCCACACCCCAGGGCCCGTGCTCCACAAGAAAAGCCACCGCAATAAGAAGCCTGTGCACCGCAACTAGGGAGCAGCCCCAGTCACCGCAACTACAGAAAGCCACCTGCAGCAACGCAGACCCAGAGCAGCCCAAAAGAAATAAGAATTCTTTTAAATGAGATGGCAAATATCATATACCTCCAGACAGTGATGCAGAAAGTACATAGCACCACCCAGGAAGGATTTTCAAGGGAAAAAAAAAACTGAACCATAATACAGTTCAGTTCAGTTCAATCACTCAGTCGTGTCCGACTCTGCAACACCGTGAACCGCCGCATGCCAGGCCTCCCTGTCCATCACCAACTCCCGGAGTTTACCCAAACTCATGTACATCGAGTCAGTGATGTCATCCAACCATCTCATCCTCTGTCGTCCCTTTCTCCTCCTGCCCTCAAATCTTTCCCAGCATCAGAGTCTTTTCCAATGAGTCAGCTCTTCCCATGAGGTGGCCAAAGTATTGGAGTTTCAGCTTCAGCATCAGTCCTTCCAATGAACACCCAGGACTGACCTCCTTTAGGATGGACTGGTTGGATCTCCTTGTAGTCCAAGGGACTCTCAAGAGTCTTCTCCAACACCACAGTTCAAAAGCATCAATTCTTCAGCACTCAGCTTTCTTTATAGTCCAACTCTCACATCCATACATGACCACTGGAAAAACCATAGCCTTGACTAGATAGACCTTTGTTGACAAAGTAATGCCTCTGCTTTGTCACCATCTGCAGTGATTTTGGAACCCCAAGAAATAAAGCCAGCCACTGTTTCCACTGTTTCCCCATCTATTTGCCATGAAGTGATGGGACCAGATGCCATGATCTTAGTTTTCTGAATGCTGAGCTTTAAGCCAACTTTTTCACTCTCCTCTTTCACTTTCATCAAGAGGCTCTTTTCTTCTTCTTCAGTTTCTGCCATAACAGTGGTGTCATCTGCATATCTGAGGTTATTGATATTTCTCCCGGCAATCTTGATTCCAGCTTGTGCTTCATCCAGCCCAGCGTTTCTCATGATGTACTCTGCATATAAGTTAAATAAACAGGGTGACAATATACAGCCCTGACGTACTCCTTTCCCGATTTGGAACCAGTCTGTTGTTCCATGTCCAGTTCTAACTGTTGCTTCCCCACCTGCATACAGGTTTCTCAAGAGGCAGGTCAGGTGGTCTGGTATTCCCATCTCTTGAAGAATTTTCCACAGTTTATTGTGATCCAGACAGTCAAAGGCTTTGGATAGTTAATAAAGCAGAAATAGATGTTTTTCTGGAACTCTCTTGCTTTTTCGATGATCCAGCAGATGCTGGCAATTTGATCTCTGGTTCCTCTGCCTTTTCTAAAACCAGCTTGTACATCAGGAAGTTCGCGGTTCACTTATTGCTGAAGCCTGGCTTGGAGAATTCTGAGCATTACTTTACTAGCGTGTGAGATGAGTGCAATTGTGAGGTAGTTTGAGCATTCTTTGGCACTGCCTTTCTTTGGGACTGGAATGAAAACTGACCTTTTCCAGTCCTGTGGCCACTGCTGAGTTTTCCAAAATTGCTGACATATTCAGTGCAGCACTTTCACAGCATCATCTTTCAGGATCTGAAGTAGCTCAACTGGAATTCCATCACCTCCACTAGCTTTGTTCGTGGCAATGCTTCCTAAGACCCACTTGACTTCACCTTCCAGGATGTCTGGCTCTAAGTGAGTGATCACACCATTGTGATTATCTGGGTCGTGAAGATCTTTTTTGTACAGTTCTGTGTATCCTTGCCACCTCTTCTTAATATCGTCCATAATATAATCAAGCCTTTAAAACTGACTGAGGTCAGCTGCCAGGGAAGGTGGCTCAGTGGTAAAGCACCCACCTGCCAGGGCAGGTGACAGGTTGAGTCCTTGAACTGGGAAGACCGCACATGCCCCAGAGCAGCTCAGCTCGTGCACCACTATTGAGCCTATGCTCTAGAGCTCAGGAGCCACAACCACTGAAGCCCAAGTGCCCTGGAGCCCACACTCCACAACAAGGGAAGCCACTGCAATGTCGCGTCAGTCGTGTCCGACTCTGTGTGACCCGATGGACGGTAGTCTGCCAGGCTCCTCTGTCCACGGGATTCTCCGGGCAAGAATACTGGAGTGGGTTGCCATGCCCTCCTCCAGGGGATCTTCCCTGGATTGAAACAGCGCCTTTTATGTCTCCTGCATTGGCAAATGGGCTGTCTACCACTAGCGGCACCTGGAAAGCCCCGATGAGAAGCCTGCACACCACACTTAGAGAGTAGCCCCCGCTCGCCACAACCAGAGAAAAGCCTGAGCAGCAATGAAGGCCCAGCACAGCCAAAAATAAATAAGTAAAAATCTAAAAATTACAAAAGTGATCTCTAGGGCACAGGAAATACTGACCATAAAGGAAGCAATACACCAGATCTCAAAGGAGGGATCTTATATTGGACTCTAATTTCATCAACCAGTCAATGAAAGAAAAAAGGGGAGGAAACTGCTCTAGATTAAGAGAAACATAAGACTTAAAAGCCTTATAAGAAACACAAGAGACATAACCAAATAAAAGGGATCTTGTTTGATCCTGATTTTAAACAGAAATTATAAAGAGTAGTTTTCTACAATAGAGGAAATTCGAGTACAGCTTGGTAATTGAATATTAAGGAATTATTTGAAATTTTGTTAGATGGGATAATGGCATTGTGGTTAGGCAAGAAAGTGTTTGGATATTCCTTTCGAGGTTGCATACTGAAGTGTTTAGAAGTGAATGGGTACGATGTCTGGGTCTTGCTTTAAAATATTCCAGCAGCAAAACATCAGAAGAGGAAAAGAGTAAACAAAACAAGTCCATGATGAGATGAAGCTGGGGGTGGACACACAGAATTTGTTACATTTTCAGCAAAACTCCATCTTATAGTGTACAGCCTAGAGAAACTCTCATAATCGTGCACATGGGCAAGAGTGGGCTCTATGGCTATATTTGTAATTTTTTAGTTGTACTTTTTGGGTTAGCCAAAAGGTTCATTCAGGTTCTCCCAATAAAATGAAAACTGGAAATGACTTAAGAGTCTTGTCCATAAGAGACAAATCAGCTAACGTGATGAGACGGTCCTGTCGGCAGTCATTTCCTGCTCCTCCTACTTAACGAAAACCTGATTTTATTGATCCCCCACATCAATGTTTTGTGGATGCATCACAATGAACCCAAGGCACACACTGGAATCTCTTTTGCCAGTAATTGATCCAGCGGTGGGCAGGCAACCGATTTGAACAAGGAGAATGAAGGGAAGATTTTGGTGAGAGGCTTCTGGGGACAATTCACTACTGCATTGATTTTGAGACACATTCTTTCATTTCTGAAATCGGCAGGCTTCTCACAACCAATCTGTCAGAGGACTGCTGTGGTGTGTCATTCCCCACGTGTGTGCAAACTTGATCCAAAAGCCTACTGGTTTGTGACATCTTCTGGGAAGAGCCAGAAAGTGTCAGAACTAAAACCTACAGAATGGGACTCCTCGAGTTAACTGTGGTGATTCTGTGAGGAGACGGCTGTCCTGCTTGTGTCCCTGGGAGCACAGAGAGTGATGTCTTGGAGAAGAAGACAGACAGGGAAGGCCTGAATTGAAAAGCAATTTAAAGTGGAACTCTGGTGGGAAGATGTTCTAAAAATGCCATAACTAACTTACATCATTTCTATTTTCTTATTTTGTATGCTCAAGAGTAATATATAATATTTTTAAATTTTATGTTTTTGTCTCAAAGAGGTACTTTATAAGCATCAAATAAAAATTCTAAGGGATAAGAAAGCATTAAGTCAGGTTAATTGTTGGCGCTCTTTATTTTTAACAGTAAATTGATAGTATCTTGGGTTTGACGAAACGTGGTACCTACTTGATAGAGAATAAAGCTAGAAAAGGAAAATGCTTTGTCCTCTTTGTCCACTTCCTGCTTTGGGTACCAAGACAGGCAAGAGTATGATGCTCAGAGTTACGGCAGCTGTCTTGGGACCACAAGAGGAAGACAGACAGAATCCCAGGGATGCCAGATTGCATCTTGACATTGTGAGTCACTGACCTACCACTGGAATAGTCTACCTACAGATTACTCATCAGTGAGATAATTAATGCCTTTTCCTGTTTTTTTAAAAAGTTTTGGCCACGCTGGGTAGCATGTATAATCCTAGTTCCCTGACCAGGTATCAAACCCACATCTCCTGCAGCCCCCTGCAGTGGAAGCATGGAGTCTTAACCACAGGGACCACCAGGAAAGCCCTTTATCATTTATGAAACTTTTACGTAGGGATCATACCACCAAACTACACCTAAGTGATAATGATTTGGTGGAATACTGAACAGTAGTTAAAATAAATTATACATGTTGTTTAAGTATATATTACATGTTTATGATATATTTTGTATAAATATTATACATTATGAATATATATTTTTGCAGGTTCACTCCCTGGATCCGGAAGATCCTCTGGAAGAGGGCATGGCAACCTACTCCAGTATTCTTGCCTGGAGAATCCCATGGACAGAGGAGCCTGGCGTGCTGCAGTCCATGGGGTTGCAAAGAGTTGGACATGATTGAGTGAACTGAACTGATGATATTTAAATCTTAAAAAACGCAGCGGTGGGTTAAAATAGTTTCATAATGGCCCTATCGGTGTGATGTTTATATAAAGTTGCATGAATGAAAATAAAAATTTTTATGCGTATATTATGCTTTAAACATGGACTTCAGGGACACATACCATCTTTAGAGCAGTGGCTACCTCTGGGAAAGGAGTAAGGGAAACAAAATCGGGAAGGGAATATAAACTGAACTTATCTATACCAGTGATGATTTTCAAAAGAAAATGTGGAGCCGCAGAGGCGTCGACGGCGGCGGCGGCGACGACGTTCCTCAGTCTTCGGGGTGGGCTCGGCGGCGCAAGCCGGTCTGCGCGCAGGGCTAGGCGGTTAGCGGCGGCAGCGGCCCTAGGGAGGCCGCGGCGCCATGGCTGGGCGGTAGACGGGCTTGGGCTGGCGAGGCAAGGGGAAGCGGCGTTGATCCGGTCCGCGGCGACCTTCGGCAGGGCCCGGGGGTGGGGCGGCCCGGGGAGGGGGTCGTCTCGGGCAGCGCGGGGCCACGGGGCGGGGCTCGTAGGCCGTCGGGGTGCAGGAGGCCTTGGCCGCCGCGAGGAGCCGCCGCCGCCGGTCGCTGGGCCCCGCCGCCGGGCCGCTCGACGACGACGCTCCCGCGGGGGCCCCGCCTGAGGAGGACGCGGCCGCGGAAGGCCGCGGAGGATGGAGGAGCGGAAGGAGGAGGGCGAGGCCGAGATCCAGGAGCACCGTTCGAGCAATCGTTCTCCAAGTGGGAGCGGCAGTGCCTGGCCGAGGCCGAGCAGGACGAGCAGCTGCCCCGGAGCTGCAGGAGGAGGCGGCGGCCACCGCGCAGCCCGAGCGCAAGCAACAGAAGCTGTGGCACCTCTTCCAGAACTCGGCCACCGCCGTGGCCCAGCTCTACAAAGACCGGGTGTGTCAGCAGCCAGGGCTTTCTCTGTGGGTTCCCTTCCAAAACGCAGCTACCGCCGTCACGAACCTCTACAGAGAAAGCGTGGATACTCATCAGCGAAGTTTTGATATTGGAATTCAGATTGGCTGTCAGCGACGCAATAAGGATGTGTTGGCTTGGGTTAAAAAGCGCAGAAGAACTACTCGTAGAGAAGATTTGATCAGCTTCCTGTGTGGAAAGGTTCCTCCACCACGAAACTCTAGAGCTCCCCCAAGACTGACTGTAGTGTCCCCTAACCGAGCTACTTCAACGGAAACGAGCTCATCTGTAGAGACTGATTTGCAGCCCTTCCGGGAAGCCGTAGCTCTACATGGTCTTAGTGGTGCAATGGCCAGTATAAGCGTGCGTTCGAGTACCCCAGGCGCTCCTACACATGTAAGCAGTGGATCGAATGCTAGTCGAGGGAGAAATGGACTCCATGATGTCGATTTGAACACTTTCATATCAGAAGAAATGGCACTCCACTTGGACAATGGTGGAACTAGAAAGCGTACCTCTGCCCAGTGTGGGGATGTCATTACAGACTCACCAACCCATAAATGCAACAGAATGATCTAAACTGCAGACATTTTCCACACCCACCATGCTGCTTGAAAGCCACTTGATCCTCAACATATTACTATTATTGCAAAGGAAACATATGAGGCCATCTTCCATTGCTCACTGTTTAAGACAAGTGAATCCTATAGTGGTTGCCATAAAAAGAAAGTTCTAGGTATTTATAGTAGATGCCTCTTGTAATTATGGCTTTCTTAAAACTATAACCCTAGCAGAGGACATCAGATACCATGTCGTAGGGTCCTCGTAGGCAAACATATATCCGTTTCAAGGCTAAAAGTGACCTTAACTGTATTTATTCTCAAAGGGAAAGGAAATATCAGATGTTTATTTGGTTATAGAATGGTTTTTTGGGGGTGGGGGGGGAGGGTCCGTTTCCTGCTGTGTTGAGTATTTTGCTTCAACAGTATTGCCAGGTTCCTAAAATTGTCTAAAACACACGGTTTGGCTTCCTCGTCAAATCTCCAGGCTTCCATTTTTGCAGCAGCACTGTACCACGCACCTGGTTTCTCTCTAGTAACAGCGTGCAACTTTGAATTATTATTGAACTGTGTCCTATTTTTTAGTTTTTGAAGCAGTCTGTAATTCTGGTGATTGTGTGATGTAAAGAGGTGCTATGATGGTCATGCAATTAATACTTAATACTGAATCAATACACAGAACCTTATTGGATTCACTTTGTGTGTGTTAGTGCTCTAAAAGTAGCAATATTAAATTGCCCCACTCCCCCAATTAACCCTATAGGCTTAAAATAATTCATTTTTAAGACAAGTACTACTTCCCAAGCAGGGTACTATCCTTATGGTAAATGTAAACATGTTGACTGCATTCATGGTGACCTGAAGTAGAGAGGTCACGAACTCTTGAGAACAGGCTTCCTTTTTGGTTCAGTATTAGTGAGAGGGAGATGGGTGGTGGGAGAGGCTCAGCATTGCAGTCTTTCATATGTACGTTTTTCATGAATGTTCTGCTTTGTGCAGTTTCCGTTGGAATGGGTGAAAGAGAAAGGTCTTTTGTCTGCTAATAATGTGATCCCAATTTAAATAGCAGAACCCAACTCTCCAAATCCCTCTCCTAGAAAGTGCCGTTTGGAATCTCATTCTGGGAAAAGATGGAATCGCATGGAAGTCCTCTAGATGTTAGGTTAGACCTAAATAAAAGTTCTCAATAGATTCCTCTTTTGAGTAAATATAAGACCTCTTGTAGCTACAAAGTTTTAGAGCATGTTTCATCTTCATTTTTAATATCTTGAACTGAATGGTAGTCTTTTTATAGATGAAGAACTGATGTCAGCCTGCCAGGTACTGTAATTTATTCTATCATACTATTATATATATATATATATATATCTCAAGTAGGACAGTGAAAATGTTTCCTTGCAAACTTACAGTTCAGTATCAGTTACTTCCTGTTTTTTATCCTTTAAAGACTATTGCAAATCAGTGTAAGGGTTTTTCCAGTAATTACTCACAGCACTTTGTTAACGTTTGCATTTTCTCCAGCCATTTAATAATCTTTGAAGAAATTTTGCTAAGTTCACCATAATATTCGTTGATGGGTGGGATGTGAATGGAAATGTGTGAACTGGAGTTCTGTATTCACTATAGATACAGCCCTTATTTAAAGAAAGTCAATTCCATGCTAAACCTAGGAATGAAAGTGAGGCATTTCCAAATTTTTGCAAAAGTGGATTTTTTTTTTAATATGATGGGAAGAATTGTAACAGTTTATTATTATACCGGAAATGGGCAAGCCTATGTATTCTCAATACTTTACACTTCCCTTTGGAATATACCAAGAAATGCATTTGGAGTTATCGTTGTTTTTCTATCTTTGTAAATTTAGATTCTGGAATTGGGTATGACGGTGTGAAGCGTTGCTCACAAGAGGTCAGAACTCCTTCCTAAAGGTTTTTGAGGCTGAGGAACACATATTTAATCTCCCCTTTATGCCTTGGTTGTAGTTCCTCTCTCCAGGTTAGTGACAAAAAATTTTTTTGGTGGTTTTTGTTTTAGTTGGTGCTCTGAATCTCAGTACCCTTTACTCTGGATTGTCAAATTTTGATAAAATATGTGCCATTTTCTTTGGTAAGAGAAAGCAGGTCTTCACGTCTGCCAGAACACAATTTATATATTGGCTCCATTAAACTTCTGAAAAACTTAAAAAAAAAAAAAAGAAAAGAAAAGAAAATGTGGCGAACATTGACACTGGCCAAATCCGAGTGGTAAATAAACATCATAGCATATTCTGTACTTCCCTATGTTCTAAAATCTCTCATCATCATGATAAAATTTTAATTACTCAATTTTTCCATATTTATAGTTGCAATAATCTTCCAGAATTCATGTTTCAGAGAGTAATAAAAATACATTTAACATATTTTTTCTTCACTTGTAAATTGAAAATGTCCTTAAGCAAAAGAAACCACTGAGTCACTAAAAAAAATTCTACCTAGGCAGTCTGACACAGAATCAGATATTGGTAATGTTGGTACAACTTTGTGAATATACTAAAAACCATGAAATTGTACACTTTATTGGGTTGGCCAAAAAGTTTGTTCAGTTAATAATGCATTGTTCAATAAGGGTCTTGGTGAGAATAAAAATGTGCCTTTTTTACTCAAACTAAGTGAACTTTTTGGCCGATCCAATAAAAGGGTAAATTGCATGGTATGTGCTTATATCTCAGTTTTAAAAATTAGATACCCAAAAACAATGACTTCTTATTTTTCACGCTTCTGGGGGTTGACTGAGCAGTTTTTCTGCTTCATATGATGGGAGCTAGGATCACTCACCTGACTGCATTGACCTGGCAGCTGGTCTGGGTTGAAAGGTTCAAGAAGGCTTCACTGTTATGTCAGGAACCTCGGTGCTGGCTGTCAGTTGGGGCATCTTGGATCTCCTTCCCATAGTCTTTAGCAGGACAGCCTCGCAGGATGGCAGGTGAGTACAAGAGAGGAAAAGTGGACGCTGCCATGCCTTTCAAGGGCTAGAGCCAAAATTGGCTCAGGATCACTTCTGCATTCGGTTGGTCCAAACAAGTCTCAGCTTATCTTCCAAGCGGGGGGAAGAGCAGCACATGTCTATTGGGATGGGAGGAACTGCTGGCAACCAGCCTTGGAGACAGGCTTCCACAAGTGACAAGGAGCACACAGGTTTGAGGCACTGTGGGTACACAATCATACCATCACTCACTGGACGTGAACTGACTCGTCATGCTGGTGACACAGCAGAGACCACTGGCATTCTCCATCTCCCACTTCTGAATTAACTCTTCTCCCTCTCTGTAAATGAGGGAGAGCTGCCAATACTGAAAGATGAGAAAAGAGACCCGAGATGTCTTCGATACAGGCAAATTCCAGAAACTTTAAAGCTGAATACAGAGGTTAAGATAACAGTTGCTTATAGTCTTGTTACTTGGGAAAGTGGGTTAACATCTGGGCCTCATTTTCCTGATCTGTGAAATGGATAAGGACCCACAGTGGGGAGCAAGTGAAAACTGGCTCTGCTGACAAGCCTGGAGACTAAGAAAGTGAGACACAATTCTGCTAGCAGAACACTCCCAGCTGGACATACACAGCTCTCACAGGATATGAACATGTTCAGAGAAGCTTACACCATGATTGTTGCGGCAACAAGACAGAAACAAAGCCCTCCACAAGAGCAACAATGATGGAACACCTCCTTCTGACATGAGTGATGCTGCCCCTTGACCAAGGATAACTCCAGCGTTGCTCTAATCCTCCTGCTTCCTGGTTAAAAACTAAGACACTGGAACTCTTGATTGTCTGCTTCCTGAATGCATCTAATTCCAAACTGCCAACCCACCAACTTCCCTAATCCCTCTTTAAAATCATCCAGCAAGTGCCCAAATTCTATCAATTTCCTGCTAATCCCGTTTTTATTGAGAGGCTCCTCACAGCAGCAAGATCAATAAACACTTCAGGTGTCTTTTTATGTGGGTTCTAACATACTCATCAAAAGACATACTAGAATATTCATATTGGCCTTATTAGGCATAGACAAAATACCCAACTAACCAGCAATAAATGAATACCTCAATTATGATACATTTGCATAATGGTACATTACATTAACAGTGAGAAACTAACTTCGCTCAACAACATGGATGAATCTTGTAAGCTGGAGCAAAAGAAGCCAGATTCTCAAGAAAATGTGCTGTGATCCACTCTTATTAAGTTTGAAAACAGGTGAATAATCAATGGTGTTAGCCATCAGTTAGGAATCACCCTCGTTGGAGGGATGGGAGGAGGCACGAGGGGGCTTGCGCAGATGGGTAGTGTCATCATTTCTCTGGGTGCTGGCTATGTGGATATGATGAAATGATGAAAATTCAAAAAACAGTGTTTATGCTTTGTGTACTTCTCTGTGTATATGTTAATATGAATTAGAAGGGTTTTTTTTTTTAATGGGCAACCGTGTTAAAGGGACATGGAGTAAACCTGAAAAAGCTCCCAATTAACAAAGCTGAAACAATTTGAGCAACAAAATAATGTAGTATTTGGTTATAACCACAATATAAAATAAATGTGCATGTGAAGAGAATGTGGTTTATATAAACAATGGAATACTATCCAGCCATTAAAAAGAATGAAATAACGCCATTTGCAGCAACATGAATGGCTAGCCACTTTTGTAGTCTTTCTCCCTAAAACCTATTACCCTAGTCTCACCATGAAAAAAATGTATAGACCCAAATCCAGGTCCATTCTTCAAAAGTCCTGACGAGTACTCTTCAAAGCTGTCAGTCATCAAGAACAAGGAAAATCTGAGAAGCATCACAGTCAAGAACAGCCTAAGGAGGGAACTCCCTGGCGGTCCAGCGATTAGGAATCGGATGCCCGCCTAGGTTAGATACCTGGTGAGGGAAACTAACATCGCACAAGCCGCGGGAATTAGTCAAAAAAAAAGCCTAAGAATACATGAATAAATTTAATCTGGCGTCTTGGACAAGATCCTGGAACAGAAAAGGGACACTAGCTGAAAAGAAAAGTTTTTAAAATTTTTAAAACACTGAATTTAGTTAATAATAATATACCAACCGAGGTGGTTTCTCATATGTGACAGACGTACCTCAGTAGGGTATGTCTCGAAAAATTATTCAAGCTCCTCACAAGGTGAGGAGTACACAAGAGCTCCAAGTATCATCTGCAATTTTTCTGTAAATCTAAAACTTCTAAAATAAAATGTTTTATTTTGCTTTCAAACACGGACCCGCAACTGTGCCTGCTCACAAAGCTGTGAGAAATTACTACAGGTCTACAAGCCAAGTGCAAGGCTCAATGCTTAACACATAGATATTAAGTGTAGTTGTGGTTTCACGTGAAACTAGGGACAAGAATTCGCATACTTACCAATAGCTACCAGTATAAGCACAAGGGACCCTGTTCAGCCCAGCCCGTCCCGCACAGGCGCAGACGCGCGAGCGGGCGCACGCCGGCCGGCGCGCTCACGCCGTGGGGGCGGGGCACCGAGGACGCTGGCGTAGGGCGGGGCCAGGCGCAGTTCCCACGCCGGCCGCGGCGCCCGGAAGTAATGTGTCAGGGGACTCCGCGGGGCGGAAGCCGCGTGTAAGTGGAGGTAGTGGCGCCGCCGGGGCAGGGGACGCTGCAGTAGCTGTTGCTAGACGACGCGAACTAGCCTTCGTCACTTCCTTCGCCCGCCGTCTGCCCACTGCCCAGGCCGGAACCCAGGGGCCCGGAGCCGGGGTGGGCGCAGACTCGTCCTCCGACGTCCAGGACAGCAGCCAGCTGGGCAGCTGGAGTGAAGGCCACGCCACCTGCAGGGAAGAATCCGAGCCGAGGCGGGAAGATGGCTGCAGACAAGCCTGCAGGTGAGGCGCCCGCGCCCGCGCGCTGGAGCGGCGGGAGCGGGCAAACCCTGCGCTGCTGCCGCGGGGCCCCAGGTGGGGACTTCGGGGCTACTCCCTTTGGGGCGTGCATTTCTCTCCCTTAGACCCTCCCTCGGCCGCCGCTAATGTAAGTCTTTGGGCCCCAGGTTCAGTAGTTTCTTACCAAGTGCAACATGAAGCCACTTCTGGTCGCCTTTGCCTTGCTCTTTGGAATATCTCTGGTTTAAAAAGCATGAATCCAGATGGCCGTTTCACAGACTTTTCGACTTCCCTCTGAGGAAGGCAGAGCAAGGAAACTTCACCCCGGAGACGCAGCTGCCGTGATGCCCGTGGCTCAGGCTACGACGCTTGACCTGGGGGGCTTCGGCCACACCAGGCTGCCTGTGGTCAGCGACGTCCTATGTAATTAACTTTGTGAAAATCACTTATTGAAATAGACATAACATTATCGTGTCTCACTTCGGTCTGTGCTCTCTAAAAGTGAGAGTGAAGTCGCTCAGTCTTGTCCGACTCTTTGTGACCCCATGGACTAACGTAGCCCACCAGGCTCCTCCATCCATGGGATTCTCCAGGCAAGAATACTGGAGTGGATTGCCGTTTCCTTCTCCAGGGGATTTTTCCAACCCAGGGATCGAACCCGGTTCTCCCGCATTGCGGGCAGACGCTTTAACCTCTGAGCCACCAGGGAAGTCTCTGTGCTCTTTAGTGTCTTGGTATTTAGAACCTTTTTCTCCTTAGTTCATCAAGGTTAACTAATCTCGAGGGTTTTGTTTATGGATTACTACTCCATTCCTAGAATCTTCTCCATTGAGGAATATAAAATTCTTTCCTGCCCACCTCTGGGACAATCTTGGTACCTGTTTCCTGTAAGAAAATACTGTTCTCTGTGGCATCCATCCACGTTTTGTTGGAAGGCGCTTAAATTACAGGTTTTAGGAGTGGTCAACACAGACTTTTTACAATAAAATATATATATTTTTTAAGAAGGAAAAGAAAATGTGCTCCAGGATTTTTTAATTAAATCCTGATCTCAATAATTGACAAACTGGATTTGAAATTAAAGTGAGTCAATCCTGATACATGCATGTGTGCTCAGGTGCGGACTCTTTTCAACCCCATGGACTGTAGCCCGTCAGGCTTCTCTGTCCATGAAATTTTCCAGGCAAGAACAGTGGAGTGGGCTGCCATTTTCTACTTCAGGGGACCGTCCAGATCCTAATACAGGTACAGATAAGTAAAATCGTTAGAGCATCTCTTCAGTAATCTAAGAAAAACAAGAGAAAAGATCTAGAAAGTGGGGCTAAGCATTTAGAGCGCGCTAGAGAACTTTAGGTAGGCTGGTCAGGAAAAGCCTCTCATGAGGTGATATTTGAGCCGACACCCCAGTGAAATGGAGTGAGCCTTATGGAATGGGGAGGGTTGGGTTGAGAGAAAGTTCCACACAGGGAATAAGCTTGACCTGTCCATGTCTGGACCAAGGGAACCAGCATGTTGTTGTTGATCAGTTGCTAAGTCACATCCTGCTCTTTGTGATTCCATGGATGGTTGCCTGCCAGGCTCCTCTGTCCTTCACTCTCTCCCAGAGTTTGCTAAGATTCTTGTCCGTTGACTCCGTGATGCTGTCTAACCCTTTCATCCTCTGCTGCCCCCTTCTCCTTTTGCTTTCAATCTTTCCCAACATCAGAGTCTTTTCCAGTGAGTCCACTCTTCACATCAGGTGGCCAAAGTATTGGAGTTTCAGCAACAGTTCGCCAGTGACTATTCAGTCTTAATTTCCTTTAGGATTGACTGGTTTGAATTCTCTGCAGTCCAGGGGCCTCTCAAGAGTCTTCTCCAGCACCACAGTTTGAAAGCGTGAATTCTTCAGCTCTCAGCCTGCTTTATGGTCCAGCTGTCACATCCCTACTAGAAAAACCATGACTACTAGAAAAACCATAGCTTTGACTATACATACCAGTCTATCAATGCTTCCACTTTTCCCCCTTCTATTTGCTGTGAAGTGATGGGACCAGATGCCATGATCTTAATTTTTTGAATGTTGAATTTCAAGCCAGGGTTTTCACTCTCCTATTTCACCCTCATCAGGCGGCTCTTTCGCTCCTCTTTGCTTTCTGCCATTAGAGTGGCATCATCTGCGTATCTGAGGTTGTTGCTACTTCTTCCAACAGTCTTGATTCCAGCTTGTTATTTCATCCAGCCCAGCATTTCACACGGTGAACTTTGCATAGAAGTTAAATAACCAAGGTGACAATATACAGCCTTTTTGGACTCCTTTCCTAATTTTGCATGTCAGTTGTTCCACATCCAGTTCTAACTGTTGCTTTTTGAGCCACATACAAGTTTCTCAGGAGACAGTTGAGGTGGTCTGGTAATCCCATCTCTTTAAGAGTTTTCCACAATTTGTTGTGATCCCCACAGTCAAAGACTTTACTGTAGTCAGTGAAGCAGAAGTTTTTCTGGAACTCCCTTGCTTCTTCCATGTTCCAAAGAACAGTGACAATTCCATCTCTGGTTCCTCTGCCCCTTCGAAATCCAGCTTGTACATCTGGAAGTTCTCAGTTCAGGTGCTGTTGAAGCCTAGCTTGAAGGATTTTGAGTATTACCTTACTAACATGAAATGAGTGCAATTGTACAGTAGTTTGAACATTCCTTGGCATTGCCTTTCTTTGGAATTGGAATGAAAACTGACCTTTTCCACTTCTGTGGCCACTGCTAAGTTTTCCAAATTTGCTGACATATTGAGTGCAGCACTTTCACAGCATCATCTTTCAGGATTTGAAATAGCTCAGCTGGAATTCCATCACCTCCATTAGCTTGGTTTGTAGTGATGCTTCCTTCCTAAGGCCCACTTGACTTCACCTTCCAGGATGTCTGGCTCTAGGTGAGTGACCACACCATTGTAGTTATCTTAGTCATTATGACCTTTTTTGTATAGTTCTTCTATGTATTCTTGCCACCTCTTCTTAATCTCTTCTGCTTCTGTTAGGTCCATACCATTTCTGTCCTTTATCATGCCAATCCTTGCATGAGATGTTCCCTTGATATCTGTAATTTTCTTGAAGAGATCTCTAGTCTTTCCCATTCTGTTGTTTTCCTCTATTTCTTTGCATTGGTCACTTAAGGCCTTCTTGTCCCTCCTTGCTATTCTCTGGAACTCTGCATTCAGTTGGGTATATGTTTCCCTTTGTCCCTTGCCTTTCATTTCTCTTCTTTCCTCAGCCATTTAGAAAGCCTCCTCAGACAGCTACTTTGCCTTATTGCATTTGTTTTTCTTTGGGATGGTTTTGTTCACTGCCTTCTGTACAGTGTTACAAACCTCTGTCCATAATTCTTCAGGCACTCCAGATCTAATCCCTTGAATCTATTCATTTCCTCCATTGTATAAGGGGTTTGATTTAGGTCATATGTGAAAGGCCTGGTGGTTTTATCTGCTCTCTTCAGTTTAAGCCTGAATTTTGCAGTAAGGAGCTCATGATCTGAACCACGTTCAGCCCCAAGTCTTGTTTTTGCTGACTGTATACAGAGTCTGCATCATTGGCTGCAAAGAACATAATCAGTCTGATTTCGCCATTGATCATCTGGTGATGTTCATGTGTAGAGTCGTCTCCTGGGTTGTCGGAAGAGGGTGTTTGATATGACCAGCATGTTCTCTCGACAGAACTCTGTTAGCCTTTGCCCTCCTTCATTTTTACTCTGTGGCCAAACTTGCCTGTTATTCTGGGTTTGTCTTGACTTCCTACTTTTGCATGCCAATCCCCTATGATGAAAAGGACATCTTTTTTTTTTTTTTTTTTTGATGTTCGTTCTAGAAGCTCCTCTGTCCTTGGAAATCTCTTGGCAAGAATACTGGAGTGGGTAGCCATTCCCTTCTTCAGGGGATCTTCCTGACCCAGGGATCAGTCCCGGGTCTCCTGCACTGCAGGCAGATTCTCTACCATCTCAGCCACCTGGGGAGCCCATAGGTCTTCATAGAACTGGTCAGCTTCAGCTTCTTCAGCATCAATGGTTGGGGCATAGACTCGAGTTACTATGATGTTGAATAGTTTGCCTTGGATACGAACTGAGATTACTTCGTTGTTTTTGAGATTGCACCCAAGTAATGCATTTTGGACTCTTGTTGACCATGAGGGCTTCTCAGTTTCTTCTGAGGGATTCTTGCCCACAGTGGTAGATGGTCATCTGAATTAAAGTCATCCATTCCCGTCCGTTTTAGTTCACTGATTCCTAGGATGTTGATGTTCACTCTTGCCATCTCCTGCTTGACCTCGTTCAGTTTATCTTGATGGACCTAACATTCCAGGTTCCTATGCAGACTTTACAACCACACACATCCATAGCTGAGTGTTGTTTCCATGTTGGCTCAGCCACTTCATTCTTTCTGGAGCTATTGGTAATTGCCCTCTGTTCTTCCCCAGTAGAATATAGGACCCCTTCCCACCTGGGGGGCTCATCTTCCAGTGTCATATCTTTTTGCCTTTCGTACAGGTACTCCTGTCCTTGGGTTCTCCAGGCAAGAATACTGGAATGGATTGCCATTTCCTCCTCCAGTGGACCACATCTTGTCAGAGCTCTTCACTGTAACTCATCGTCTTTGGTGGCCCTGCATGGCGTGGCTTATAGCTTCATTGAGTTACAAAGCCCCTTTGCCACAGGAAGACTGTGATCCATGAAGGGGAAAGCTGACCAGCATATCCCTTCTCCATTTAGGACATTGTCTCTCCCCCAGGTTTACCATTCCTACTTGTCCATATCAGTGCACTTGCTTGGAATGACCTTTTTAGCTCTGAAATGTATCTAGTTTTCAAGTCTTAACCTCCATTATTCTTCTACTTAATCATTATTTGGTTCACCAGAATTGAGTGCCAAGCCCTGCCTTTGATGTTGAAGAAATGGATGTGACACAGTCCCTGCTTTTGATGATCTCCTCTTCAGTCTGTTAGAGACAGCCCTGAAATAGTGACACTCCCGTTTGGGAAGAGCTATGTAATATGTGTCACAGAAAAATACGGTTTAGAATGATTTAGGACCTGTTGCTTTGATTGGTTTAAGCTTATAGCCCACCCTGTAGGAAGCTTCCTGCCTGGATAATCAGGTTGACTTTGTATTAAGTAAGTAAGGATAGATTTAAATAAAACAACACTGGAAGCCCAGAAACTGAAACCAGATAATGTTGTGGTATTCAGTTCAGTTCAGTCGCTCAGTCGTGTCCAACTCCTTGCAACCCCATGAATTGCAGCACGCCAGGCCTCCCTGTCCATCACCAACTCCCGGAGTTTACTCAAACTCATGTACATCGAGGCGGTGATGCCATCCAGCCATCTCATCTTCTGTCGTCCCCTTCTCCTCCTGCCCCCAACCCCTCCTAAGCATCAGGGTCTTTTCCAGTGAGTCAGCTCTTCACATGAGGTGGCCAAAGTATTGGAGTTTCAGCTTCAGTGTCAGTCCTTCCAATGAACATTCAGGACTGATCTCCTTTAGGATGGACTGGTTAGATCTCCTTCCAGTCCAAGGGACTCTCAAGAGTTTTCTCCATCACCACAGTTCAAAAGCATCAAATTTTCAGCACTCAGCTTTCTTCACAGTCCAACTCTCACATCCATACATGACCACTGGATAAACCATAGCCTTGACTAGATGGACTTTTGTTGGCAAAGTAATGCCTCTGCTTTTTAATATGCTATCTAGGTTGGTCATAACTTTCCTTCCAAGGAGTAAGCGTCTTTTAATTTCATGACTGCAATCATCATCTGCAGTGATTTTGGAGCCCGAAAAAATAAAGTCTGACACTGTTTCCCCATCTATTTGCCATGAAGTGATGGGACCAGATGCCATGATCTTAGTTTTCTGAATGTTGAGCTTTAAGCCAACTTTTTCACTCTCCTCTTTCACTTTCATCAAGAGGCTCTTTAGTTCCTCTGCACTTTCTGCCATAAGGGTGGTGTCATCTGCATATCTGAGGTTATTGATATTTCTCCCGGCAATCTTGATTCCAGCTTGTGCTTCCTCCAGCCCAGAGTTTCTCATGATGTACTCTGCGTATAAGTTAAATCAGCAGGGTGACAACATACAGCCTTGACGTACCCGTTTTCCTATTTGGAACCAGTCTGTTGTTCCATGTCCAGTTCTAACTGTTGCTTCCCCACCTGCATATAGTTTCTCAAGAGGCAGGTCAGGTGGTCTGGTATTCCCATCTCCTTCAGTAAATATTCACCGGTTTAGCCTACACTGCCAGGCACTGCAAAGTCTTTGTCCTCGTGGAGCTTGTAATATACGTGAAAGGCAGAAAAATATGTAAACAAAGTAAGAAATAATTAGGATTTCAAGCTGTGATAAATTGTGACGAGAGACTTTCCTAGGGATTCAGTGGTTAAGAATCCACGCTTCCTCTACAGGGAGTGTGGGTTCCATCCTTGGCCAGGGAACTGAGATCTCACATAATGCATGGTGTGGTCCCCCCAAAAAAAAATGTGAAGAGAAAATAAGAGGATAGAGGATAACCGTGAGCAGGGATCCTACTTTAAGTGGATTGATGAGAGGAGGAAGGGCTCTTTTAGAGATGACATTCGAACAAAGACCCTAAGATAAAGAGCCAGCCGGCCGAATGGGGGAAGAAGGATACAGGTGGGAGGAGTATCCACCGTGCAGACCCCTTGGACAGCAGGAAGACCCCCTGGAGCATAAGCACCATGAGGACAAGCACGTTGGTCTCTTTAGTCATGTGCTACCTCCAGCTCCTAGACCAGCAGCTGGTGTATCAAAGCACTCAACATGTTCATAGCCTAGTAAGCGGAGGACGCATGGCAAGAGGCCAAGTTAGAATTGTGGCAGAGGCCAGCTTCTTCCAGCCTTATAGAGGCCATGGAAGAAGGTGGAATTTCTTTCTAACTAAAGAGGAGCCTTAGAGATTTCAGCAGGGGCCTCCAGAATCTTTTAATGGCAGCGTGTGAGATCTAGTTCCCTGACCAGAAAGAGAACTCGGGCACCCTGCCTTGAGAGCGCGAAGTCTCAGCCACTAGTCCGTGAGTTCATGTTTTAAGTGATCCAGGTAAGAAATGATGAAGAGTTAGGAGCCTGGGGTGTGACATCAGACAGCCTAGGTTCATCCTGCTTGTGCCACTTATTTGTGTGACCTTGGGCAGATTTTATTTTATTTTTTTTTTTTCCCATTTATTTTTATTAGTTGGAGGCTAATCACTCTACAGCATTGCAGTGGTTTTTGTCATACATTGAATCAGCCATGGATTTACATGTATTCCCCATCCCGGTCCCCCCTCCCACCTCCCTCTCCACCCCTTGGGCAGATTTTAAGAAACCATTTTTTTAAGCCTCAGTTTTCCTGTGTGGCGAAAGAATGATAATATCTACCTCACAGTTTTGGAAAGAGGTTAAATGGGCTCAACGTAGGCCCTGGTTTTTAAAAATGCTGACCAGTATTACTTTAGGGTAGGGGTTGATGGAGAAGAGAGGCAGGTGTGAGAATTGTTGAAGGAGTGAAATTGACAGAACTTGTAGATGATTGGGAATGCTTGGTGAGCATGAAGCCTTGCTCCTTGAAAAAGGTTCTAAATTAAACCCGTTTCTTCATTTGTAAAATGGGGCCCTAATAGTCTCAATTTATTCCTAGTAGCTTCCTGATTCATTTACCTCACCTGGTTATAGCTTGTGAAGATCAGCTGAGGTGAGGTGTGTGTTTGTTGATTATGTGAAAAAGGGAAAGACGACCAGATGAGTAATAGGAAGTGAGGAGAAGAGTATTTAAAGATGGTTTTGAAATCTGGAGCCAGGATGACTGTAAAAGTGTCAAGAAGACATGAATGGATCTGGTGACTGTCATATACAGTGAAGTAAGTCAGAAGGAAAAAGACAGATATCATGTATTAACGCAGATATGTGCAATCTGAAAACATTGTGGTATAGACGATCTTATTTGCAAAGTAGAAATAGACACACAGACATAGAGAACCAAAATATGGACACCAAGGGGAAAGGAGGAATGTGGGATGAACTGGGGGACTGGGGTTGACATATATATTCCTACTGATACTCTGTATAAGAAGATCCCTGTAAGAAGAGGAACCTGCTCTCCAGGCAGGGAACTGTGCTCTGCTCTGCGGTGACCTGCATGGGGAGGCAGCCCCAAAACGAGGGGACATGTGTACACATGCAACTGACCCGCTTTGCTGGACAGCAGAAACTAGCAACATTGGAAAGCAGCTATACTCCAGGAATTTTTTTTTAAATGGCAGGAAGAACAAACAAAATTAGAGAACTTGAAGCCAAGGCTACTTTTATTTAAAACACCCCAACATTTTGATTGTTATTAAGTATATAAGGAAAAAAATATGAAGTCCTCTATCACTTCTGCCCAATCTCACTCTCCAAGTAACTGAGTTTGTGTGTTCTTCCAGACTGTCCAAGCTCACATCAGATATATGTTCATACACACACACACACACACACACACACACACACACACACAGACTCTCACACGTGTCCGACTCTTTGCAACCCCGTGGACTGTAGCCCACCAGGCTTCTCTGTCCATGGAATTCTCCAGGCAAGAATACTGGAGTGGGTTGTCACCCCTTCTCCAGGAGATCTTCCCCACCCAGGGATTGAACCCCAGTCTCCCGCATTGCAGGCAGATTCTTTACCACTTGAGCCACCAGGGGAAACCATGTATATGTGTATGTGTATGCAAAAGAAGAAATAAACTGTGCAATACTGTCTTGCCATTTGCTTTTTTCAAGGTCCAATAAGGAATCTGTGTTTTTTTAAACCTTTTTATTTTTTTAATAAAAATGAGTTAATGGAGTCTGTACATGAATTGTTTTTAAGTGATCTACATACGATATTTTAAGTGTTTTTAACATTTGAGAATTTAGTGTTATAATTCCAATTTAAAATGTATAATTGAGTAAATAATTGACTTAGAGTTGTGATTGTAAATTGAAGCCTTTCTATATTATTGCATGCACATAATTAAAGAGTCACTGTTTTCATAAGCTTAATTTTTTAGATTTATAAGCTGTTTGAGTTCTTAGGAAATTTTGTATTTTTAAGTCAAAGGTTGTTCCTAAAATGGGTTATATTAAATTATTTAAAGTAGTTAAAATTTTATGTTTGAAAGAGTAAATGAAATCAAACATTCATCACAGCCCTTTAAAATGAAAACTCCAAATAGAGTAAGATGTCTAAGTTGAATGTGAAAGTTTGAGGAAAAATCTCAGCTTTTTTAACTCATAAATTAATAAGTATTAATGTGTGAAAACTAGAGTAAATCTATGCCCCCAGACTACTGTCAGGTATGAAAATAAAAATGCTTATCCGCGCTGGTAGTGTTCTGCTTTGCCTGTCTTCCCCAGTGTGTGCTGATACTCCTGGTGCTTGCTATTCATTCTGTCCTTTATGTCTTCTGAGTTCAGGTCTGTGGCCTTGCTGGTCACCGGGTACTCCTCTGAGCTGTGGACAAATCGGCCATCGCATTTTTGACTTGCTAAGACAGGTATACTGGTCCAGTGATAGCAAACCACATGTGAGGTTTGTGAACCCTAGCTGGATGGTGGCTGTGGTAAACCTGAATTATTTTTCTTTGAAATGGCATCCTTATTTAAAATTTTATTTCACAAAGGCATCAACACTGTTTTGCAAGTATAGCAGCAGACTTCGTTAGGCCTTCATTTCTTTTGTTTTGCAGGAAACTTTTCTTTCCTTGAACCTCATTGGATCTCTGTTTGGAAAAGTGTAACTTGTATGGAAGATCCTCCTCCAATCAGATTTGAATCGTTAACATTCTGTACTGGAATCTGTCTGGGCTTTCAGTTAACTGACTTTTTTCAGTTTGGGGAAAGTGGTGTGTTTCTTTTCTACTTAGTTTAAACCTAATTGTTTGGTTAGAAATGAAGCCTGTTGGCTTAAAAAGCGTCAAGGTTTGTGAGCCAAAGAGCTCTGTATGCCTCGATGGTCAGCCCCGTTCATTAGGCCAGAGTAGAAGGAAGGTCAAGCTTATGGATGAACGGTCATATACTCTTTCAATTGGCAACGGAGACTATTTTTGGACAAATAAAGACACATTGTGGAACTATGTGCAGACTCTCTCTGGTAAGAAGTCAGTAAGTTACCTCCAAGATGAATGTTCTAAAGACTGTTCCTTGGAGATAACTTGAAAAGTGCATAAAGATAAGGAAAATAAAATTAGTAATCCCATTGAAGTAGAATTTTTTTCCCTTAAATTTTATCTTGAAGTAAAAGAATATAGGTAGAATAATGGCTGGTTAACATGTAAGAGGCTGTTTATGAGCTCAGTTCTCTAAAATGTCTGTTTCAGAGTCTCTTGTCAGCCTTAGAGTCTAGCTTATCAAAGTGCTTCTGGTCCTTACTTAGAGGAGTTTAGGAGATTTACAGTTTCTAGGGGCTTCCCGGGTGGGTCAGTCTCCTGCCTGTAGCGCAGGAGACCTGGTTTTGAGCCCTGGCTAGGAGAGATTCCTTAGAGGAGGAAAGAGCAACCCTCTCCAGTGTTCTTGCCTGGAGAATCCCATGGACAGAGGAGCCTGCTGGGCTCGTGGGCTCCAGTCCGTGGGGTCGCAGAGGCGGACACGACTGAAGTGACTACCCCACCACCACCATAGTTTCTAGAGGATAATGATAGCAGTGGCCACATGAACCAGTCTGCTTCTGGTGGAAAGTAGCGCTTAACTCGTCAGTGCCTTGGTGAATTGTCTTGTGTTTCCCTCTGCCCTGTATTTATAAATCACAATTTATAAATGACGTTTGGACCCAGAAGCCCTGTTAAAGAATGCCATCTAATGTAGAGAGGCTGTATTTTAGAAAAAGCTGTGGAGATAACTTGATGGCAAACTAAGAATTGGGGGTATTTGGTTTCAACTTAATGCACTTCTGTATGAGGGGAGATACATCAGGTTTCCTTTAAAAAAATTTTAAGTATTAATATTTATGTTCATTGTTATTATGACTATACCTAGAGTTGAGGTTCCATCTCGATCTAAACTCATACTTTGCTTTTTGGGGATCCTAAAATCCTGTGTCCTTATTTTTACACATTTTAAAGAAATTGGTTGGAGAAGGAAATGGCAACCCACTCCAGTATTCTTGCCTGGAAAAGTCCATGGACAGAGGAGGCTGGCGGGCTGCAGTCCATGGGGTTACATGACTGAGCATGTGTGCACAAGGGTGGAGGGAGATGGGTTGGTAGCAATAAAGTGGTAGAACTAAAACAAACCAAAAAAATAAATAAATAAATTGGTCTTTACCGTAATTGTGCACTTGAAAGTTTTGCCAGGCAGGTGTATTGTGTAAGCAGTTGAGTTAACAGAAACTCACTGTTACTGGCTTTTTAAAGAAAAAGCTGTTTGACAGAGTCTTCTTAAACCAGTGAGCTCTCTTCATCAAACTATTAGTTTTTCCTTCCTGTTAGGACTCAGTGCTTATCTCTGTATGCATAGTGAAAATGAAATACTAATTTATGTAACTAATTATCAGAAGTAACACTTCTTCTAAACCCAAATACCAGAATACCTTTTTTTTTTGGTAGCAGATCTAAGTCTTAGATGAGTTCACAAGTTGCATTTTCTTTTAAAGATTCTCGAGTATTCAGTCTAATAATAGGGGTTTCACAGTGATCTAAGGAGCTATCCACACTAAATCTAATTTCATTGTTTATTTGTATATTTAAAGTGCAGAAATAAGTATTTTGTTAAAGTAGAAAAGCCACAGTGGAGTCCTTAGTTGTTCTGTGATAGGGAAGGTGGGAAGGAAGCTAATATTTAGTTACATCTCTAAGCAGAAAGACAGGTGGCCACGGGGAGACTAGACTGGAAATGTGACTAATTCTGAGACATGTGTTTTCATTGTACCGTGATGATAGGGAAACTGGGAGTCTTTACTGGCTGCTGTTATGTGCCTGGCCAGGGCTTCCACATGCTCATCTCTCACACCAGCAAAGTAATGCTCAAAATTCTCCAAGCCAGACTTCACCAGTATATGAACCGAGAACCTCCTAATGTTCAAGCTGGACTTAGAAAAGTCAGAGGGACCAGAGATCAAATTGCCAACATTCACTGGATCATCGAAAAAGCAAAAGAGTTCCAGAAAAACATCTACTTCTGCTTTACTGACTACAGCAAAGCCTTTGACTGTGTGGATCACAACAAACTGTGGAAAATTCTTAAAGAGAGGGGAATACCAGATCACCTTACCTGCCTCCTGAGATCTGTATACAGGTCAAGAAGCAACAGTTAGAACTGGACATGGAACAATGGATCGGTTCCAAATTGAGAAAGGAGTACATCAAGGCTGTATATTGTCACCTTACTTATTTGACTTATATGCAGAGTACATCATGCAAAATGCTGGATTGGATGAAACACAAGCTGGAATCAACATTGGAGGGAGATATCAATAACCTCAGATATGCAGATGACACCACCCTTATGGCAGAAAGCGAAGAAGAATTAAAGGGCCTTTTGATGAAAGAGAAGAGTGAGAAAGCTGGCTTAAAACTCAGTATTCATCCATGGCTAATTCATTTCAATGTATAACAAAAACTACTGTAATGATGTAAAGTAATTAGCCTCCAACTAATAAAAATAAATAAATAAATAAATAAAAAGCAAAAAAAAAAAAAAAAAAGATGAAGATGGGAAAGAAAAAAAAAAAAAACAAACTCAGTATTCAGAAAATGAAGATCATGGCATCTGGTCCCATCACTTCATGGCAAATCAATGGGGAAACAATGGAAACAGTGACAGACTTTATTTTCTTAAGTTCCAAAATCATTGCGGATGGTGACTGCAGCCATGAAATTCAAAGACGTTTGCTCCTTGGAAGAAAAGCCATGACCAACCTAGACAACATATTACAAAGCAGATACATTACATTACTGACACGAGTCCATATAGTCAAAGCTATGGTTTTTCCTGTAGTCATGTATGGATGTGAGAGTTAGAGTATAAAGAAAGCAGAGCACTGAAGAATTGATGCTTTTGAACTGTGGTGTTGGAGAAGACTCTTGAGAGTCCCTTGGACAGCAAGGAGATTCAACCAGTCCATCCTAAAGGAAATCAGTCCTGAATATTCATTGGAAAGACTGATGCTGAGATTGAACCTCCAATACTTTGGCCACCTGATGTGAAGAACTGACTCAGTGGAAAAGACCCTGATGCTGGGAAAGATTGAAGGCAGAAGGAGAAGGGAAATATAGAGGATGAGATGGTTGGATGGCATCACTGACTTGATGGACATGAGTTGGAGCAAGCTCCGGGAGTTGGTGATGGACAGGGAAGCCTGGGGTGCTACAGTCCATGGGGTCGCAAAGAGTCTGACATGACTGAGTGCTGAACTGAACTGAGGCCTTCCTAAAATCAGCTCTTTTGACACTGGGTTCTTTGACACGCTCCTGGAAAACAGTTTTCTAGGCTGTTATCAAAATATACCAGGACTTCCCATGTAGTCCAGGGTTAAGACTCCACACTTCTGCTGTAGGGGGCACAGGTTTGATCCATGGTCAGGGAAATAAGACCCCACATGCTGAACGGTGCAGCCCCACCAAAAAAGTACCTATGGTTTAATGAATTCTCACACATCCAGAAGCAACCCCCCCGTCCCAGCCCTGCCACAGTCTCCATCTGATAGATCTTGCAGTCACTAGACCCCTTATCTTACTTCTAAACCTTACATTAGTTTTAGACAGACACTTATTTATCTACTATTTGTTTTTATTTGTTTATTTGGCTACACTGGGCCTTAGTTGCAACATGAGAACTCTTGGTTGCAACTTGGGGAATCTAGTTCCTCCTCCAGGCCGGAAACCCAGCCTCCTGGATTGGGAGTGTGACGCCTTAGCCACTGGAACACCGGGGAAGTCCCTAAGCAGGCATTTAAAAATAAAACTTAAAAAAAAAAAAGTGATCAGTGATATTATAAAAATTTAGATGCTTGTTGTCAAATGCAAGTTTGTGTGCCTGAGGCACAGTGAGGCCAAGCAAACCAAAGTGTCAGAGTTTGGAGCAGAAAAGGTTTATTGCAGGGCCAAGCAAGGAGAATGGGTAGGTTGCGCTAAAAAAACCAAACTCCACCAACAGCTTGCAGCAAAAAGTTTTTGTAGGCAAAACCTGGGTTGAGAGCTGCAGGGTTTATGGCTTTCCTCTGATAGGCTGGTGGTGAGGTAACCAGAATCTTGTGCTTAGTCTGAAGTTACCATCCTCCATTTGGGTAGGGGCCTGAGTTCCTGCAGAAGAACTCAGAGATACCTATATTCGTTGAGCAGGAACCAGGACCCTGCCCTGCTGTTTCTCGACTGCTCCATCTTCCCTCTTTACTGTTTGAATCTGCCCTTTGAACTTAAGGAAGATCTAGGAGTCTGAAGCTTTTTCCTACAGGCAAGAAATGGGACAGGATGGAGAGGGAGGGGGATGAAGGGGAGGGGTCAGAAAGTTTTGTATCCAGAAAAGCACCATAGACAGAGCCCTCCTGGGTCTCACAGTTAAGAGCAATAGGAAGGAAAGGAAAATCTGTCTTCTGTCCCACTCCCTGAAGGTAACCACTAAAAACTGGAAGTTTATCCTTCCAAATTTTACTCTATATATATTCAGAAATAAGTATCTGTGAATATATTTTTATAAAACGTGGAGCTCTGTTGTATAAAACTGTTTGCAGTCTGCTTCTTTTATTTAAGAAGATGTTGAGGATGTTTCTCCATGTCAACACGTTGTAGGGACTCAGCTTTTAACAGTTGTTTAGTGTGACATTGTATTTCTATACCACCGTTTACTTAGCAGTTTTCTTAACTGAAGGGTGTTTATTTCTAGACATTCACTATTATAAACAGTGCTGCATTGAGCATCTTTGTGTATTTGTAGAGTGAATACCTGGAAGTGGGGTTGTTTGGTCAAGACATTGTACATAGACAGGTATTGGTGATTACTTCCCAGGAGGTCTGACCAGTTTACACTCAGACTCAACAGGTGTTGTCCTTGAGTAGTTTAAAACTTGCACTAGCTGAGATTTTTGCATTTATTTGGGAATTTTTTTTAAATAAAAAACTAATTT
The DNA here is from genome assembly GCF_023699985.2 of Odocoileus virginianus. NCBI lineage: Eukaryota > Metazoa > Chordata > Mammalia > Artiodactyla > Cervidae > Odocoileus > Odocoileus virginianus. The sequence goes on from NC_069699.1 coordinate 5,403,832, forward strand.
TTAAAACAGTAAATTGTAGGGCAGAAATAATTAATATATATGGAAACTTCTGTTAAGGAAGCTTTTTAAATGTATTAATCCTGGCTTTTTGGTTTCTAAGCCTATGAAAACCTTCATTGCCTGGTAATTACCTATGAATTCTTATCAGTGTCATTTTCTCATTGTTAAATGTTACTACATTCTAGCTGGATTATAAACTTCTTGAAGGTATCTCCCTTGTATTTATAATCTCTTTGTGTCTCTAGCGCCTGGCATAAGTTCTTAAATATGTGAGATTTGGGGTATATCGCTGTCGTGGGAGGCAGATCTAATTCTTTTTTTAAGACGAGAGTTATTTGTTTCTCTTGCTTTCTGGCTGTGCTGGGTCTTCATTGTTGCATGCAGGCTTTGTCTAGTGGCAGCCTGTGGACTCTAGAGCACTGGCTCAGTAATTGTGGTACACGGGCTTAGTTGACGGGCTTAGTTGCCCCGTGGCATGTGGATTCTTCCTGGACCAGAGATCGAACCCGTGTGTCCCCTGCATTGGTAGGCAGGGAAGTCCCAGATCTGATATTTTTAAGAGGGCACTTTATTCTCAGCCTGAATGTCCTGTAATCCTTATATAAGGATTTCCACAGCAAAGGGAGACATTTCTTAAGGTTTTGAAAGACTGCTTCATTCCTCACTTATAGCGTTAGTTAGCAAACTTCGCTGCTGGTTCAGTGGTTCACACATGCTGCATGGCCAAAAAATAAAAATAAATACAAAAAATACCAATTATTCATTATAGCTGAGAAAGGTCTGACTTTGGCAACTTCAGTAGAAAGAAGACAATCAAGAGGAAGACTCGAGACACATTCCCTGGACAGCTGTTACTTGTAAAGAACTATCAAACTTGTGTATTTGCAGATCAGGGAGCAGAGAAACATGAAGGGACAGGTCCATCCTCTGGGATCACTGATCAGGAGAAGGAGTTGTCCACCAATGCTTTCCAAGCTTTCACAGTAAGAAATGGTTTCTCCTCATCTGTTCCATTTTTAGAATCTGTCAAGCATGAATAGTTTCACCGTGAATTTATGATCTTTGTTCTGTACTAATTTAAGAGTTAGCTTCAGAGAGTAGGTTTAGGTTTAAATTTCTTTAATTTTAGAGTTTAAATATCGTGAAAGGAATGGGAATAATTTGAGCCATTACCAAGTTTTTGTGTTTCCAAAATCATCACAATTTTTTAATTGATGTGACTATTACTTCATCTAGTGATTTTAGTATATTTAGGGAAATTATATCTTTGTAAAACTTTTAAATAAAGATGAATGAAATATATTTGGGAATGAATGTAAAGTTCTTAAAGTTGGTATGTGATTTTGTTTGTGTATTTTTGTTTTAGGCTGGAAATTACGATGTCTGTCTGCAGCATCTTGCCTGCCTACAAGATATAAACAAAGATGATTATAAAATAATTTTGAATACAGCAGTAGCTGAGTTTTTTAAAAGTAACCAGACAACAACAGATAGTTTGAGACAAACACTTAACCAGCTGAAGAATCAGGTAATACATACATGAATTTCATTATAAAATATTGTGGTGCTCTCTAAATTATGAAATAAAATTAGTTAAGTAAAATTAATGTGACTTTTTATTTGATATTAATAGCACAATTTCTAATATATTTGCAGCATTTGTATTAGTTTTATTTGTATACAATTCATTTTCTAGGAAGTGAAGGTATGGTATGTAATTTTACTTTCTGTTGGGTTTCAAACTTGAACAGAATAAGCAAATATACAAAATCTGACTGAGCTTTGGAGTTTTGAGAAAGAATTAAAATGGAAATATATGAAAAATATTTCTCAGCATCTCTTATCATTCTTCTTTGAAGCTGGTGACTGTAAGCTAGTTAACAAAAGGCTAATTGTATTCTATAGGATCTACTCTATGATTACCTACAAGAATGTAGGTAAGACGTGTTGCTGAGTTATAATCTTACTTACAACTGAAAGATCTGATTATTAATAATAATGTCAAATTGTTTTAGCATTTTGGGTCAGGAAATGATTAATTGTTCAGACAGAAGCTGTAATTTATATATGGTTTGGGACTTGCCCTGGTCATTGGTCTGGTCATGATGGCATCACACGGTTAGACTTTTGATGTTGAAGAGGGCTGGTGGCAGACCTTCAGTGCTTACCGCACAGTGAGACCTTATGTAACTAAGAACCCCTGTCAGACAGCTCACTTATTCTTCCCAGTAGCCCGATGAAGTAGCTAGTACATTTTTTTTCTCCTTTTGTACTTGAACGCTAAGATCCAGGTGACTTGTGTATTGTCCAAAGACACAAAGCTTTACGTAATAAGAGCCACATGAACCCAGTTCTGTTTGGCTTTTGACCCCCATGCTAAATTCACGAGTACCACCATGCTGTAGTGTGTGCGGGCCCACTCAGTCATATCCCACTCTTTGAGACCCCACGGACTGTAGCCCAGCAGGCTGCTCTGTCCGTGGGATTTTTCCAGGGAAGAATACAGGAACAGGTTGCCGTTTCCCCCTCGAGGGGATCTTCCTGACCCAAGGATCGGCCAGGGATCCAGCTGCTGGAACTCGCACCCCTAGAACCCGTGCTCCACCATGAGAAGCGCCCGCTCTGTGACTGGGCAGTAAGCCCTGCTCTCTGCACCTGGAGAAGGTCTGTGCGCAGCGGTGAAGACCCAGCACAGCCAGAAATTTACAACAAAACCTATAGGTCCTGTTGACAGTGAGGGAGATTTTAGATTAAAAATGTTGGCCTGTGTTCCTGCTTATTCATCAGCTTCTTGCACCTTTACTCTTTATTTTCTTACTGTTAGAACATAATCTCCTTTGATTGTTTTATAGGTACACTCGGCTGTTGAAGAAATGGATGGGTTGGATGATGTTGAAAACAGCATGTTGTATTACAATCAAGCAGTCATCCTGTATCATCTGCGGCAGTATACAGAGGCCATATCCGTTGGTGAAAAACTTTATCAGTTCATAGAACCTTTCGGTATGTCATCTGTCAAGAAATTTGCCTATCTCCTCATACTTGCAAAGGTCTGTGATACTTGGGTCTAGATAACCTAAATCAGGATCCTTTATGAATGTTTAAAGAAAGAAAAAGCAGTGTCAGATTATCTTAATGGTTAGAAAAAATAAAAATCCTATCACTTTTAGATGAATCTAGGTTTTTCTTTAACATCCTGCTGTTACCCCGCCCCCCAACCCCAGTTTTTGAAGATAACTGTTGAAAATGCTGTTCCTGATTGGAAGGATTCACTGATTTTTTTTTTTTTTTCTTTGCTCTTTAAACACTGCCTTAGTGTACCTGATCCTTTCTTTCTTGACTGCTGTATTAAGGAAGGAGTGTTTTGGAAGTAAGGAGGACAGGGTAGTATTTTATTTCATATATTGCCTAATTGAAATTCTTGTAGGTGATCATAGAGTAGATCCTATAGGATACAATTAGCCTTTTGTTAACTAGCTTACAGTTACCAACCTCACACAAGAATGCTGAGAAAAGTAAGGACCGCTGCTCTGTGGTGGCCTGAATGGGACAGAAATCCAAAAAACAGGTGTATATGTTTAAGTGGAGCTGATTCACTTTACCATACAGCAGAAACTGACATGACGTTGGAAAGCAGCTATACTCCGATAAAAATTAAAAGTAAGTAAGGATACGGAAAGAATAGGGAGTGAATAAAGCACCAGCAAAGCTGGACCTAAGAAATGTGTAGAGAGCGCGCTTGGCTTCCAGCCTGCGAGCAAGCAGATTTCAGGTGTCTTGGTCTCCATGGGGTCTTTCTTTTAAATTCAAAACACTAGTGTCTATTCTGTATTTATAAGTCCGTGACTGCTGTTATGGTCACGGTAGGACAGATGCTGCTTTGGGAAGATGCCAGGTCCCCGTGCCGACGGCTGGCTGGACAGCTCTCACTGTGGCTCCAGGGAGGCCTTTTCCAGGCTCTCTTCTGCCCCTCAACCCCGAGGACACTGTGCCTGGCAGATAAGGCAGGAGTGGTGAAAGACTATGTGGCCAGGGACCAGATATTTGCCCTGTAAAGCTGCGAATCACAGTTCTACTTCTGGGATGGCGTGGATGTGTTTTCTCTCTGAAACTGGTGTTTAGAATTTCTGAGACCGTTGTCATCTGTACTGTGTGTTGTACTATGAGCACACTATAGCAGAAAGGGATGACACAAGATGAGATGGTTGGACGGCATCACCAACTCAATGGACGTGAGTCTGAGCAAGCTCCAGGAAAGAGCGAAGGACAGGAGAGCCTGGCATGCTGCAGTCCATGGGGTCGCAAAGAGTCAAACACAACTTAGCAGCTGAACAACAAACACCAACTCCGTATTCAGATCCATTTTCCTTCTTGGAAAATTTAACTTTATTACTTGACTCTTCATACAACATAAGTTTATTGAGCAGATGCTGTTTTGGAGTCAGAAGATAATAGTGAATGCAATCAAGTCTTCACTTTCATTAAGCTTATCTTCTAATGGCAGAGAGAGCAATACAACAAATATGTACTGTGAGGTAGTTAAATCCTGGGAAGAAAGGCTAAAATGGGGTAAGAGGATTGACTGGGGATGTCATTTTTCGATAAGGTAATTGAGGAAGGCCTGGAATAAGATAGTATTTGGAAAGTGGCTCGAGTGAAGAGGAGAGGTAGGCCTTGCAACTGGCGGGAAAGCATCAGAGCCAGAGGTTGTAGTTTATGCAGAGGCCCCGAGGTGATGGTGGTTCCGGGGAATGAGAAGACAGTGTTGCGGGGACAGTAGCAAGCGGGGGCCCGGGGGAGCAGCACAGATCCGGCACTGTGGCCTGGGTGAGGACTGGCGGGTTCTCAGCTGAGGTGGGTAGCCCTTCTAGACGTGTGACCTTGGCACGTCAATGCATCGCTTAGTCTTAAGTGGATTCCACCGTGGCCGCTATGTAAGCGCACGCCTGGCATCAGGAAGGCTTGTCAGGCCCGGGATCGCACCCAGGCCCCTTCACTGGAAGCATGGCGTCCTAGCCCCTGACCACCAGGGCCTTCCCCTGAAATGTTCAGTTCTTGGCTATAGCAGCCTTTTTTTTTTGGCCTTTAATAAATTTTTGTTGGAGTACAACTGGTTGCTTTTCAATGTCGTGTTAGTTTCTGCGGTACAGCAGAGTGGATCAGCTGTACATGCATCCCCTCATTTTCGCATTGCCCCCCATCTAGGTCCCCACAGAGCACTGATAGCGTTCCCTGGGCCGCACACTGGCTTCTCATGGTTCTCTGTTTTACGCATAGTACTGTATACGTGCCAGTCCCAGGCTCCCAGCTCATTCCATCCTGCGGTTTTCCCCTCGGCGTCCATATATTTGTTCCCTGTGCCCATGTCTCTCTCTGGCTGCCTTCATTTAGACCGCTGCCGTTTATCTTCTCTTCGGAAAGGAAAGGAGAATGGTGTCATGTCATATACCAGCTTATCCCTCCTTTCTCCACTGGTTCTTCTTCCTTGGAATTTTTGTCCTTACATTTTCCTCTTGGCCGTTTCAACTTCTGGCATCCTCCAGTCTACACCTTGTTCCTTTTGTGTCTCTCATCACCTTGTTTATTTCCCCTATCTCAGTGCCTAGAAAGGAAGTCTATTTTCCTAGAGTCACAGACCTTTTTAGGGTTAGAAGGAACAAGAGATCACCTAGTCCACCCCCTGCCATCAGGCATGTGAAGTATTCTCTCCTCTTTTCAGGTCAATCAGCTGAGTTTAAATAGTTCTGTGATGTGCAGGGGCTGTGCATCAGTTAAGTAACCAGGCTCTGGAATTAGGATTTCCTTCTACCTAACATAATACTCCTCATTATAAGTGCTGATATTTGGTAGATACTTTGCCAAATGAATTTCAGGCACTAGAATCCCTGATACGTGAGGCCTTGAGAAGCCTAATGGGATGACATAGTTGATACTGCACTTGGCTTCCACACATGACTTTAGGGAATGAACACTCCTTTAAGTAAAAGACTCAGGCTTGCTTTTTAGAGCTTTCTTTTGGGGGGAATGGTCTGAAATATTATCTTGGATTGTGACTTTTCTTGTTTTTTTTTTCTTTTTTTACCCCCAGAAGAAAAATTTGCCCAAGCAGTGTGTTTTTTGCTCGTAGACCTGTATATATTAACCTACCAAGCTGAGAAAGCTTTACATCTTCTTGCTGTTCTGGAAAAAATGATTTCACAGGGAAACAATAACAAAAATGGAAAGAATGAGGTGAGTGTTCTGAGGTGATCAGACTAAAATGTAAAGTATGTTTAGTATTTGTGGTTACTAAGTATTATTTTAATAGGTTTATTGAAATATAATTCACATACACAGAATTTATCATTTTAAAGAGTACAGTTCAGTGGGTTTTAGTATACTCACATAATTGTGCAACCATTACCACTATCTGAATTCCAGAACATTGTCATCACTCCAGAAAGAAACCCTGTACCTGTTAGCAGTCATTCCAATTCCCTCCGTCCCTCAGCCTCTGGTAACCACTGGTCTGCTTTCTTTTTTTTTAATGACAGCCTTGCCATTATTTTTTGTTTTTTGGCTGCACTGGCTCTTAGTTGCCGTGTACAGGCTTCCTCTCGTTTCAGTGGTTGGACTTCTCACTGGTGGCTTTTCTTGTTGCAGAGCGCAGGCTTTAGTATTTGTGGGACATGGGTTTAGTCTTCCCACAGCATGTGGGATCTTCCCAGACTCTGGATCGAACTGGTATCCCTTGCATTGCAAGGCAAATTCTTAACCCACCAGGAAGTCCCAAAGAAAGTTTTTTGTTTTTTTTTTTTACAAAAGATTTCTTTGTTATTTTTAGACTGTGGTGCGCCTCCATTGCTGCGTGCAGGCTTTGTGTAGTAGTGGGGAGTTGGCTTCAGTAGTTGCAGCATACAGGCTCAGTAGTTGGAGTGGGCAGGCTTAGTTGCTCCAAGGCATGTGGGATCTTCCCAGATCAGGGATCAGACTGGTGTCCCTTGCATTGCAAGGCAGATTCTTCACCACTGGACCGCCCACAGAGGGAAGCCCACAGAGAAAGTTTTTAAAGAGGGAATGACATGATCTGTTCTGTGTTTTAGGAACATAATCAGTTTTGCCCAAGTAATATCCATGCTTTTTAAACCTAGTCCATCATTATACTCAACTGTGAGCTTCTTAAGAGTTTCCTGTCATGCACCCAAATGGGACCTAGGATTCAGAATCTTGAAAATGTTCTCTAGGTGATTCAGATTAGCTCACTTGTAAGTCAGTGATTTCAGTTATGGTCAAAAATATTTAACCTTGGTTAACTTTGTTTTACCACCCCACAGACCGGTAATAATACCAACAAAGACGGATCTAATCATAAAGCTGAAGGTGGAGCGCTAATAGAAGCTGCAAAGTCAAAAATACATCAGGTAGCGTAAAGTTTCAGAGAAGTTACACGTGACATGTATTTACTTGTAGTTATGAATGCTGAAGGATGTGGTCACTGAAAACAGTAAGTAATTAAAGACATGTATGTTTATTTGTTTTGAAGTATTAAAGTTTAGAAGCACACTTATCTAAGTATATTTTGCTTAAGGTGGTAATGTAATATTATTTCTTTTAATTCTCTATAGAAAATTGAGAGAAATGGCCCAGGAACGTATTGGATGATAAAAATCAGTTTGTAGAATTTGAAAATTCATTGTTAGTTAGCCATATACAGTTAAGGATTGGTAGGATTTTTGCTTGGAACTTAGATATAAATTTCATTCAACCATATTTTAGTTTTTAAAAGTGTATTCCAAGAGAGAAATTTTTTTTAAAAAAGGTATATTCCAAGAGTACAGTAAAAATAGATTAAGATAATTTTAAAAGTTTTTTTTAAACCCACTTTCACAAGTACCTGGTATAACTGTGTTGTGAATAGATTGGGTTTAATTTTCTTAACTAGAAAGTAAAACTTCCATGTCAATGTATGGAAAAAACTACTACAATATTGTAAAGTAATTAGCCTTCAACTAATAAAAATAAATGCAAAAAAAAAAAAAGAAAGTTAAACTTCTTCAGTATGTGTAAATTCACCACAGTTCCTACATACTAGTGTTTTTCCTTTGACAGTATAAAGTAAGAGCATATATCCAAATGAAGTCCCTAAAGGCATGCAAAAGGGAAATCAAGTCCGTCATGAATACAGCTGGGAATGTAAGTTTCTTGACTTTTTTTTTTTTCCAATTAGTAGCTTTTATGCCCCAAATTTTCTTATTTGCACCATAGTTATCTGTCAGTTTTAAGTAACTTAAGTTCATTGTAGTGTCTGTATATTGCCAGATAAAAGCCTTTATATTGAATTGTGAACTACTGATCATTCAGTGTGTATAATTTATTACAGTGTTTTTCTCACTTAAATCTGTAACAAGCATTTCCCCCTTAGTATACTGCTGTCCAGAATTCTGTGAACGATTTATTACAATTAACTTAAACATTTACTGTTATTAGATACTGTAGTATTTTTTTTAGACTATACTCAACACATTTATTAAAGGTAAATAATTTGGTTGTTGCCCGAACCTGCCCCTTCCAAATGATCTTTGGCTCGACAGTACCTTCAGTTTGATTGGTGCTGGAGTATTTGAGTTAAAAATACCCCTTCCTTTCCCTCCACCCCAACCCTGCACTGGTAAGTAGCCTTAAGACAGTAAAGAAACAGATACTTTTAGGAAAACTGTGAATTAAAAGTGTGAAGTCATAAAGAGGTACAGTTTATAGTAGGAAAAGTTCAGGAAAGTTGACTCTAGAAATCTCAGGCAGGATCCAAATTAGCCACTGGGTCAGTTTCAAGGGATTTCAGAGAACATTGTAGCCCAGACCTGAGGGGTAGACTTGAGGCTATTATCAAGTCTTTTCCGGGCCCTTTCTTTAAGGATGGCATCATCAGAGGGGAGAGATGAACAGGAAAGTAAATCATTGTTAGTCATACCCACATCAGGGAAAACTTCAGGAGCCAATTTCAGGAGAAGCAAAAGCTGGTCTGTGATCCAAAACACGATTATTGTATTGTTGAAATAATCGCCGTTGAAAACAGGCATTCTGTTAGGAAATTTTTCCATCCATAAAATGACACCTTTTCCCCCCTACTTGGAAAAGCATTTAATTATTTGTACTTTGGGTTCCAATGAAGGTGTATTTGTGTCCTAGAAGATAAGGGAGATCACCAGTCTATAATAATCATTAAGATGAAGGAACTAGTTCTGTTAAATTGGCTTTCATTTAATAGTATGATAGATGAAGACAGTCAGTGCTGTCTGCAAAGGATACGTTGCAGACTATATTCTTTTTCATACATGTTGTATGTATTTTTTTAGGTAGACATTTAATGATTCAGTTTGTAAAGTGCTGCCTGCCAGGTCTCATTGCTTCAGATTATGAAAGCAACAGGAAAGTCAGAGACCGTAGTTTTCACGACCTTGACTTAACGTGGTTCGGTTATGCCCTTGACCACGTGCCAGTGCAGTGGTGTGATTATGATCTCGCATTAGGCGTCTGAGAACAAACTGTAAGAAACTTGTGTTTTCTTTACAGTCTGCACCTTCCCTGTTTCTTAAGAGCAATTTTGAGTACTTAAGAGGCAATTATCGAAAAGCTGTGAAACTGTTGAATAGTTCAAACATTGCTGAGCATCCAGGATTCATGAAAACAGGTAAAAGAAAATTGTGAAGTTTTGGTGTTTTCTTCCTGACGCTTCTACGCCTTGTTGCTTTTTGTTTTTCCTAGGCTGCTATTCAGAGTGATTTTTGCTCATTTTTTTGAATGAAAATATTTTTTATTTCTGCTGCAGAAAATTCCTAGAATTTTCTTCTTTTTTTTTTTTATTAGAATTTTCTTTTATTACTTGTTTCCATTTTAAGAGATGCCTCACTTCTTCTCCTACATGTGTTTTACCTCAGATACTCTTTCAGTCATTTTGGTTTTAATACCAGTTTAGAGATTGTGTCCAAGGCATAAGGACTTTGGGCTTTTGCTTTGGGAAATGAGAGACCTTTTAAGGAAATGAGATGACAGTGATTTTGCTTTTTCCCTTCTCTCCCATAAAAGCAGTGATATTATGAAATATTTTTTAGACCATTGTATTAAAAATATTTTTATAAATTAGGAATTTACTTACTGCTATCTATTCTTTCCTTTATTTAGAAAGCCTTAACAAATTGCTTGATATTAATAGTAGAATGAAAGGTAAAATTTGCAGCTCTCATTTAAGTTCATGTCATTGCTGTTTTATGGAGAAGGAGGAAGAAAATCGGTTTATTCAAGAAATGAGGTTAAACTAGTGAAAATATTTTGGACTAAGTTCAGAATGCAAAAGATGAGTAAATATTTGTTTCATCTGAGATTCTGTTTAGACCAGTGCACAGAACAAACATGTAAACACACTCAGACCTTCGCCATCCACCCCTTCGGTCCAGTGGAATCATCAAGGACAGAAAAAGGCAGTGTTTTCCATTATGATTCTCTCAAGGACTCTCCTTATTCTGAGTACCCATGTCTAATTCTGCTAAATTTTTATTTTTCATGTTTTTATTGTCTTAATTTCCCCTCAGAGACCCTCTAACACCGAAACTGAAATGGTCTCTCAGACTGAAAAGATAATATACATTGCAGAAATTTTACTTAGGATTGTCTTGACGCTGATTTCAGAATTGAAATGGTCAGTCTTTAAAATGGAGCCAGACATGTATTTGACTAGTCAACACTTATAATCTAATAGGAAGGATTTTATATATAGTTGTATACTTTATGTATTGATATTTTTCATCATATTTATTTTAAAATCTTTCATTTGCTTGCCATGTATAAAATTCAGTGTTTGCTGCTGATAAAGTAGGCCTGTTAGAGAAGATTTGGGAATAGTTTTTCTTAAATTGTTCATAATGCCACCCACAAGAAACAACCTCCTTTAAAACATATTTCTTACTCTTTTTTCTTCAGCCTAGATTTTTTTCTTTCTTAAATATTATCACTGCTTAACTTTAAGATAAGATTAAATTTAAATTAAAAATAAGTTAAATTTAAAGGAAAATGAAGCCAGCCTTTCATTTTTAGCATTAAGCATTGAATGAATATTCTGATTATTAATTTTATCAATCTAGTTTGGTGTTTTATATCATTGAGGAAAAGACAGTCTGTCAGCAAATCGTTTAGGAATGTTTGGGAAACCATTTAGAAAAAGAAAACTTAAAAAAAAAAAAAGAAAACTAAAGCTTGGATTGCTTTCATTACACCAAAATAAAATCCAGACACATGCAGGATTAAAAAGTAAAAATAAAATCATAAAGACAACAAAAGAAAACTTGGATGACTATCTTATTTTTGTGGTGAAGAAGCCTTGATTAAACATTATCCAAAATCTCAGAACCATACAGTTTAGAAAAGATGACTAAGTTTGACCACATAAAAATGTAAAACTTTTTATGATTAAAAACATAAGCATACACATACACACACTCTAACCAAGTCACAAGACAGATGACAAGCTGGCAGTGGGGGGGAATAATTGAAACACATGGGACAGAAGGTTTCTATAATGTACACACTAGCAGGTAACCAATAGGAAAACATCTGTAACCAGATCTTTTACATGGGTTAAGAACTAGGAAGAGGCAAGTGTACAGGATAAGAAATACAAATGCCCAACTCACACAGGAAGATAGATGCTCAGCCATCATCATAGTTAAAGGAGTGTGAATGGAAAGAAGAGTGGAGACAGAATTGAACAAAACAAAGCAGGATTTTACACGTTCTATTTGCATGTTCTTTAATATACTTCTATCGCTTCTGTAACTTGCTTCTTTCCTCCCAGAACTGTTGTGTGGATGCAATTCATACTTACTATGTTACTAATAAATACTTCTTGTCTTCTGCATTTTTGTATCATTTGCCTGTGGTTATTAAAAATGAAATCAGAAAAAGATAAACAAGCTAACAAAATCAGTATGCTGAAAAAAAAATCAATATGCCGGATTTATTTATCGCCTTTAATAAGAGATTCGAAGAGAAAGGAGTTTACAGAATTTTCAGATGTTTTCCTAAATTTTGAATGCCTTGTAGTGTCTGAGTGGCATTGAATATAGAATTAACTCAAGCCCCAAAAGCCTGATTCTTGTAGGATGTGTGTCAACAGTAAAATTAGTTTGTGGACAGATTTGTTGTTTTTCTCAGGTGAATGCTTGCGGTGCATGTTCTGGAATAATCTTGGTTGTATCCATTTTGCCATGAGCAAGCACAATTTGGGAATTTTCTACTTTAAGAAGGCTCTGCAGGAGAATGACAACGTCTGTGCCCAGCTCAGCGCAGGCAGCACCGATCCAGGTAAGCCCACTGATGGTGGCAGTGTCTGATCCACTGCTCGAGGAAAGCATGATTTCAGGGAGCAAGTACCTGGTTAAAATGCATGTCATGTGTCCTTACATACACATGATCCTACCCCAGAAATTGACTCTGGATTTTTAGTAGATATTGCTACTTTGTGTAGCAAGGTGTTAGGAATAATAATCAAAGAAGTTTAAATTACATTCACTTTTTCATGGATTTGAAAAATCAGTAATCTCATGTGGTAATGTTATAAAGCAAAGTATTTTCCTAAGATTTCTTAACTCTGCCAAACTAGTTTGTTTTTTTGGTTTTTTTTTTTTTTTTTTTAATTCATTTTGGCTGTGCCAAGTCTGACTTGCAGCACTCAGGATCTTCTTCATTGCCGCATGAGGTATCTTTTTAGTTGAGGCATGCAGGATCTAGTTCCCTGACCAGGGATCCAACCCAGACCCTCCTACCTTGGGAGCGTGAGGTGTTAGCCACGAGACCACCAGGGAAGTCCCTAAACTAGTTTTATTCTAGCCTTTTTTCTTCAGGGGGTTTCATATGTGATACGGTTGGCAGCACCTGACAATCTTTAAGCAAATTTATGAAGTTTATCCTTTTATATTCTTGGTATGTGGATCCTTGATCTGAAGTCCTTAAAATCAGGTAATTGTGTAGTTTAAAGACTATTTAATTGATGAAAAATATATCCAAAAAAATCACACATAGTCTGTCTCTGTCCTTCTTTTTGGCCACACCACACAGCTTGTGGGATCTTATTTCCTCGACCAGGGATCAAACCTGGGCCCCAACAGTGAAAGCACCAAGTCCTAACCACTGGACTGCCAGGGAATCCCTCCTCTCATTTTATTATGGCCTATGAAAGAAAAGAGAAGAGGGAGGCAGAGGGGGAGATAGTTAGATAGCATCACCGCCTCAATAGATAGGAATTTGAACAAACTCCAGGAGATAGTGAAGGCCAGGGAAGCCTAGCATGCTGCAGTCCATGGGGTCACAAAGAATCAGACACAACTTAGTGACTGAACAGCTACAACAATGAAAATTAGAATAAGTGAACAAACACTAGTCATTGTAGGTGTAGTAAATTTTTGTTTCCGTAGTAAAGTTCCCTAAAACCCTAACATTAGCTGAATACTTCTGGTTAAGAAAATACATGATGATAAAATGGCTGTAACGTGCTTAGTCACTCAGTCTTGTCCGACTCTCTACAACCCCGTGGACTGTAGCCCACCAGGCTCCTCTATCCGTGGGATTCTCCAGGCAAGAATACCGGCGTAGCTTGCCACACACTCCTCCAGAGGATCTTCCCAAGCCTGGGATCAAACCCAGGTCTCCCGCACCGTAGGGGGAGTCTTTAGCAACTGAGGCACCAGGGAAGCCTCGTTGAACTGAAAGTGAAGAGGAGGGGCATCTTCTTAGAGGCAGTGAGAGTGCAGAGAGGTAGTGTAAGGTTCATTGGAGTGAGAGGGGGTCCTACCTCTGTCTTTGCCTTCCTGGAACATCGTTGCCTGAGGAGCTGGCACATGAGAAGGCACATCTCTGGCTTCCTGAGCACAGACAACTGAGATGCCTCTGGAGGATGTGTGTCGGGTCGGGGGTGGAGATCATCATTGTGGTGGGAGGTGTTTACACCTTCAGATTGAGGATTGGGGTCCTCGGTGTCAGACAAGGTACTGGTTGAGTACTTAGTGAAGAAAGGTTTTCAGTGGAGCTGCTATTGTAAATCTAATGATTTGTTCTCATCTGCTTTTTATCATCAGGCAAAAAATTTTCAGGAAGACCTATGTGTACATTACTAACCAACAAGAGGTATGAGTTGCTCTATAACTGTGGGATTCAGCTGCTTCACATTGGAAGGCCGCTCGCTGCGTTTGAGTGTCTGATTGAAGCGGTTCAGGTTTATCACGCAAACCCCCGCCTCTGGCTGCGGCTGGCTGAATGCTGCATTGCTGCCAATAAGGGAGTGAGTCTCTCTCTTTTTTGAACCCCCACCCCCACTTGCTGCCCCCTCCCCTTGCTGACTCTCAGGGAGTTTGTAAAGATAGTCTTCTGTTCCTTATCAGTTGGACAAAATTTAGTTTGGTGAAGTCATGTTTTCACTTTCTGGCTCTTGGTAAGAATGACCACATGTGTCAGCAGTCAACGTTGAAAAGCTGAAGCCATTCAGAAGGTCGTATCTGTTGCAGCAGCGGTCTGCTAGCTGCCGGGGCCGGGGCCGCGCCGTCAGCTGGCGTGAAAGTGCTGTGTGTACCCGGCGATTAAACAAGGACTGCTGATAACACAGCAAGTGTGGAAAGAACCGTGTTAGGCTGTGTTCCCTCCAGTGCCCGCAGGTTTACTTCTGATTCGGTAGATGATGTGGAGTTAGTGGATTACCGGGCTTTTTCTCTCTGACACGTGTCCATCCACAGTGGTTATGAGAAATAGACCAGTTTGCACTAGCATCCATGCTTAGATTACCACCAAACAGTGGGTGACGAAAGCCTTTTGAATCTCAGGTTGGGGAGGGGTCAGTGGGCGGTGGGGGAAAGACAGGTCGTATCAGATTCACCAGCTGTCTGTACCACCCCGTCTCCTAGCCACCCCCCACCCTTGCTAGGCTCTAGGGGATATGGCATCCAGAGGTTTTGCCTGGCATGTCTGCCATGGGGAACAGCACTTCCTGAAAAGCAGCTATAGGAACTAAAGGGATTAAAGAGGTGTGTCTGCCTGGCAGTTGTCACACTTGATACAAGCAATTTGATTTGAGTTTGCCACCACTGGGGGAAGAGGTGAACGTTGTCTTTGAAAGACTTTAGTGGGTTATTTCATTGTACTTTTCCTTCCTATCAAGAGATAGCTTTCTTAATGGGTAATTCTTAAATTAACTGATAAACTATTCTAGGTATAATTTATTATGTTTTTTTTAAACAAAAGGGATCTCTAGAAGTTGCTTATTCTCTTTAATGAGATGAATTTAATTAGTGTTGGAGGCTCTAGTGAGGTTTAATTATTTTCTTTTAAAATGACTTATTTTTAGAAATGGTGCTTTTAGGAGTGTCTGTCTTCTGTGGATTTCATGAGGTTTTTTTTTTCTCTCCCGTTTTCTTCTAGAAAATTGTAAATTTGTAAATTTTTTAAAAATGGCAAAAATGATTTGGTTGTGAAAACCTGGTAGATACCAGAACACTCACAATCCTGTGCTAACAGGAAATTTGCCATAAATAATTATATATCTTTGCACTTCTCCTCCTCCTAGAACCTGAGGTAAAATCATCCCCAAAATACTCTTGAGTAACATGAGAGAGGAGAATCCCAGCAGGAGAAATTATAAACTCCAAGTAAAATTGTGTAACATTTCTTTTAATTTACTCAGGACAGAAGGGATGCTGGACAAAGTTTTACTTTCCGAAAATAAACTCATTTATCAATAAGCAGTAACTTGGTGATACCAAGGAGGTAATTTTGTCCTCATTACCTAATGCATGTTGTTTCAGACCTCTTTTGGCAGATGCAGGGTTTTTGTTTACCTGAGCAATCTATAGTATATATAAGAAAATATTTACTCAATAAAAAATATAGACTCAATTAGAGTATTTAAGAGAAGACTACTTAAAAAAAATCAACCACATACCATTTACTTTTCTGGATATGTGCCATTTATTTTTCTGAGTTCTGAAAATTACCTCTTGAATGTTGTTACTGCCAAGCTACTATAAAACTATGAATATTTTAATCACATAATATTTTACATTAAGACTGTTCTGGCACGCTCTCTGGCTGTTGGTGTCCTATTGAATCTGTGGTCTGTTTTGTGGCTTTTTGGTCCCATCCAGATCTAGCCATCTGATCAGCTCCTACAGCCTTAAGGATCAGGGAAGAGCGTATGGACAAACTGTTGAAAGGCCTTCTCTTCTGACCTCCTTCTAATAGTGGTTCAGAACATCTACCCTTTCTTTATTTTCCACTAGTGTTCCTTAGCTGCCTCCTCAATAAAAAAAATTAGTTCCAGTCACTTTTATTGTATTTTTTCATACGTCATATAATTCTTTCTAAAATGAAGATACATGTAAATCCTTGCTTTGTTAAAAGTCACACGTATATGGAGGTAGAACCATGAGAAAGTTGTATTAGGGAGCAAGAAGTCACAGCACAGAAATGTGTTGCAAGGTGGACTTTTTGCAGGGCAGAGTTATCTCTGCAAGTCCATATGAGTTGTCTCCAGTTTGTCCCTGTGTATGAGAATCTGCCGGACTTCATGAAATGCAGGTAAATCAGAGACTTAGCATGAAGGAGGGGACGATAAAGGAAGTTGGCACCACCAGGCTCCTATAGTGAGATTATGTACTGTAGTGGAATATCCTAAAATATTTGTATATGTGCCAGTAGCTTTTACTATTTTCAGTTTAATGTTTACAAGGCTGTAGGATTTTAATTTCCTGGGAGGTGAGGATCGTGCCTACGATAAATTTTGACATATGTAGCTTGTTTGTGTATATGTTTTTGACACTGTAATTAATACTTTCAGTTAAGAAGGGAGAGATCTGTGTTTTAGGAAATGAACTACTTCCCTTCTCTCATTCACTGTGTTTCTGTGGCTCTTACTTTCTTTAAGAAAGAAAATGCCCAAAGTGCCCGGCATATCCAGCATGGTGCCTAGGGCACAGACTGGTCCAAATAAATCATTCTGAATAAACACTTGAGTCATTTTTTTTTAATGCATTCTTTTTTTATATTCTTTTGCATTATAGTTTTTCATGGGATATTGAATACAGTTCTCTCCTGTACAGGAGCACCTGTTGTTCCTTGAGTCGCTCTTGAATTGCTCTTTTGCCTCAGATTTATCTCAGAGCTTCTGCTAATAAAGTGTAGTGTGTGTCACTGACTCTTAGCCTCATGTCCTCTCCTCTTCATTACCAAACATTTATCACCCAAAACACCACATTGATGGGTTTTAAGAAGGTTCTTAGAGTAATTGTGAAAGGTCCTGGGTTATTTTTCATACCTCACCTTACAATTCCATTGAATTAATTAGAAATGATTTGTGTTTTGTAGACTTCTGAACAAGAAACCAAAGGTCTTCCAAGTAAAAAAGGAATTGTACAGTCTATTGTTGGTCAAGGCTATCATCGTAAAATAGTTCTGGCATCACAGTCGATCCAGAATACTGTTTATAAGTAAGTATTTTGCAAAGAGAAAGCGTATGTATTTAATACTATTTCATAATAGTGTTATTTATTTAAAAATATGGTTGGAAATCACCTCATAGGAGGAGCCACTTTGTAACTAGATTTTATTGCTGCTGCAACAAATAGACTGCTATGCATCGGTCTGCAGCGAATGTTCTTTCATACATGATTTTGGTTTGTTATATCCATGGGTATTGAAGTTGTCCTACGAAACCCTGGTCTATTCAGTGCCATTATCCAGAATGTCCAGAAGAGGGCATCTTGTTGTTTCCTTTTTATATAGTTGATCACTGATGCTTTTCACTTAGTTATTATTTTCTCACAGTCCCAAAAGCTAATTCCTTAGTACTAGGAGAAAAAAGTACTATTATATATATCAACAAAGGTAATATAAAGCTGTCTCATGTAGAAGAGCTTTTCAGTTGAAGAACTTTTAAATATGAACATCTTTATCTCTTACAAAGATTCCAATTTGGAGTTGCTACTATTTCTAAAGTAGTAGGCTTTGTAAAAAAATTTCTGCTTTTGTCCAAAGTAAAATTGTTCACTGCCATTTAAAAGTTTTGTCAAAGTTTCAAAAACATATCTGGCACACAATATTTTGCTCTTTATTTCAACAGTAATACAGATTTCTTTCAAAGACAAGTTAAAACATCACTTCCCTACCATTTTAAAATTGTTACACCTTTTCACTTTTTTCTCCCTAATAAAGCTGATTCAGCTTGATATATAAAACCAACAGAAAATTATATAAAATCTCAACAAAGTTACAAGACGGATAACATTACTTTTTCAAAAGGTAACTGTAAATAAGATATTTTCAAAAGCAAACATCAACCAAAACAAAGCTCAGATGTGAAAATCTACTTTTTCCCTCCTTTCCAGTTCTGATTGTTTCTGTCCTGGCCTTCACTATGGTTTTTATTGTCTGTAACTCCTTTGTCAGATTAACACTGACATTGCAGGTATCCATCAAGTTGTCCCTGAAGTTCCATTCCAGTAGAAACAACATGGTATATAATGCATATACTTGCAATCTGTTGCTTATACTTTTTACATCTTATATACAGACATACCTCCCTTTATTGCACTTTGATATTGCTGAGTTGCACTTTGCAGATGTTGCTTTTTTTCCCCCACAAATTGAAGGTTTGTGACAGTCCTGAGTGGAGCAAGTCTAAGTCTGTTGGTGCCATTTTTCCAATAATAGTTATTCACTTCATAATCTGTGTGTCACATTTTGATAATTCTTGGCACTTTCTCAAACTTTTTCGTCATTATTTGTTATGGTGATCAGTGATCATCGATGGTACTGTTGCAAGAAGATTTTGACTTGCTAAAGGGTAGTGATAGTTAGCACTTAACAGTTAATATTAAGACAAGTACATTGGCTTTTTTTTTTTTTAGAGATGATGCTGTTGCAAACTTAATAGACCACAGCATAGTGTAGGCATTCCTTATATATCCAGTGGGAAACCAAAAAATTTGTGTGACTTATTTTATTGTGATGCTGTCTTTATTGTGGTCTGGAACCGAACCCATGATGTCCCCAGGGTATGCCTGCGTGATATTTAGGCTTTGGATTCTTTAGCATTCTAACTGCTTGTATTACCATTTCTACCTGTCCAAGGACAAAGCCTTTATTATTTAGTTACGTTGGTTTTATTCCTGATAATGGGGAAGTCTTATTTATTGTTGTCGTTTTGTTAGCTGACTTAGTTTTCTTTTCAGTGATGGACAGTCTTCAGCCATTCCTGTAGCCAGTATGGAGTTTGCGGCCATTTGTCTCCGAAATGCCTTGCTACTCTTACCTGAAGACCAGCAAGATCCGAAGCAGGAAAATGGATCTAAAAACAGTAATCAGTTAGGGGGCAACACGGAGAGCAGTGAAAGCAGCGACGCTTGCAGGTATTCCGACCACTTTGACCTCCCTCACTCAAGTCTGTGGGTCTTCATTAGTCAGCTTCCATCCAGTAGATAAATTCCTAAAATCTGCAGCCGGAATTTCCAAAGTTTTCTGTTTTGAGTAATAGGAAGTATGAATGTTTAAGTATTTCTGGGAAATTCCCTGGCGGTCTAGTGGATTCCAGCTAGAATCCACTGCCGAGGCCTGGGTTCAGTCCGTGGTTGGGGAACTATGATCCCACAAGCCACGCAGCTTGGCCAAATATGTGTGTGTGTGTGTGTGTGTGTGTGTGTGTTTTCTTTTTCTACGAGAGAAAAATAAGGTGAAGGCTAAGTGAGGAGAGAATCTTGAAAGAGAAAACTAGAAAGTAACAGCTTTTTGCTGCTATGGCGAAACATTGCAAGAAATCCTGTTGCTGTCAGAGATGGCTTTTTTTTTTTTAAAAAAAAACCTTTATTAAAATCAATACTTAAATCCCTAAAACTTCTCTTTTCTTATTATTTTGTGCCTTTTCTCTTAACATACTGTAAACCACTGACCTTCAGGGTATTTCTGGATAGTTCTGATTTTCTACATTAAATGAAATATTATGGCAATCTCTAGAAATTGGGGAGCTTCCCAGGTGACTAGGTGGTAAAGAATCAAAACACAGGTTCAATCCCTGAATTGAGAAGATCCCCTGGAGTAGGGAATGGCCACCCACTCCAGTATTCTTGCCTGGGACATTCCATGGCCACAGAAGCATGGCGGGCTACATTCCATGGCATTGCAAAGAGTCAGACACAAGTGGGTGACTAAGCAGTGAGCGCACAAAGATTGGGAGAATTTTATCTCGTGATAAAACAAACACTGTTATATGTAAAGAGCTCTTTTTTACATATGGCACCTTTAAACTCGAGTCTTCCATCTCAGCATCTTTTCTAAGATGCTAAAAATACAACGTTTATTATAGAAAATTGGGAACAAAAATTGTGAAATTTTTTTCCCTCCATCAAGGGGTTATGCTTTACTATAGTTGGTAAAAGACAACTAGAAAAATGAGAAATTTGTAAAAATACTGGAATGGTTTCCTTTGTATAGTAGAGATATTGTTTTCTGTTACAGATTTTGTAAAGCGGTAGGGGAAAGAAGCTAATACATGGTATAGCTTTTTTTTTTTTTTTTTTTAATTTCTTGGCTGCACTGTGGAGCATGTGGGATCCCAGTTCCCCAGCCAGGGATCGAACCTGTGTCCCCTGCATTGGAAACACGGAATCTTAACCACTGGACCACCAGAAAAGTCCCTCTGCCACAGCTTTAACATGTTAGTGATAGTGCATTACTAAGTATTTTTCAGTTTGATTCTTTTACACTTTTTTCATAAAAAATTGCATGAGAGTAGGGATAGGGAGATGAAACTGTATCAATATAAATATATTGTTTATTTGTGCTCTTCATAATTAGGACTCTATCTTTATTTTAGCAGTAAAAGCCATGATGGAGACAAATGCATTCCAGCTCCTCCTTCTTCCCCATTGAGAAAACAGGAGTTAGAAAACTTAAAGTGAGTATCTAAAGAAAATTAGCATCGCATTGGTCCTTCATTTTGTTAATATCATGAATTGCATTAAGTGTCAGATATTAAACCAACCTTTCAGTCTTGTGATTTAACCCTCCCAGGCAGGATGCATTGCCTTTTTAATAAACTGTTGGATTGAATCTTTTTGTGAGGAGTGTTTGCTTCCATGCTCACAAGGAAAGGTGGTCCATGCTTTTCATTCCTATAAATGTCTTGTTTAGGTTTTAGTTTCGGGGTTATACTGAACATATGAATGAGTTGGGAAGTAACTTCCTCTGTTTTGTGAAAGAGTTTATCTGATGTAGGTGCTGCTCCTTCCTCAAATGATTGATAGAATTCTCCAGTAAAACCATCTGAGCTAGGGTCTTCTTTGTGGGAAAGTTTCGATAGTGAATTTAAGTTTTTCAGTAGTTAAATGCTATTCAGATTTTCTATTTCATCTCTGTTAGTTTGGGTAAGTTATATTATTGCCTGTGTAGATTTATAAACACCATTATATTTGCTTTGAACAGTCATGTTTATATTGAAAGAAACAGAGCAATCTTCTATGGCTAACTACATGAGTACCATTTCCTGATGATTCTAATTTTTTTATAAAATCATTTCCCTTCGATCTGAAGATCTCCCATCATAGTTTTTCCTAAGGTTTTATGTTGTTTTGTTTGTTTCCTTTTTAAATCTAAAATTCTCTTCATTTCATCTTCATTCTTGGAGGATCTTTTCTTTGAATAAAAGTATTTTAGGTCTTGTTCTTGTTTTCAGTCAGCTTTTTCAAGACGTCACTGCATTATCTTCTGGCCTCCAGTGTCTGATCTCAGCCACTGTGTTAGAGGTGCCATTTTTCTGTCAACGTGGATTGTCTGTATTTCATTCATCAGTTAGACTAGGATGAATCTAAGTGGAGTTTTCTTTGTTTTTAACCTCCCTTGGTGTTAGCTGACTTTCTTAAATCTATAAATTTATCTTTCAACAAACTTGGGATATTTTTGACCATCATCTTTTTGTGTTTTGGATATAGGGTTAATGGTTCAGCGTCTCTTTAAGAATGATTTCAATAATAGGACTGCAAATTAAAATGGAATGAAAGAGCCATCATTGCTAATGTTTTCACCTACTACATTGCAAAAAGTGACAAGAGTACAGTTGAGACATATATTTCAGGTAGCATTGTAAATTTTTGGAAAACATTTCATTTCATCACATTCTTTCCAACAAACAGTGCTAATCTGGTGCTAGCTGCAGGGGAATCAGGTAAAAGAAAAGGCACTGCTCTTAGAAGCAGATGGCAAACACTTAGGAGAAAACGGCATTACTTAGGTAGGCCAGTTTACCAGGTGGTGGGATTTGGGGCGTGTCCTTTTTTCTTGTGATAATTTGATTACCCTAATAAGTGGGGAATGACTTTACTTTAAAATTTTACGTTTCTTTCAATCCAAGGTGTTCAATCTGATGCCAAAGTTTATTGATCACCTATGTTACTTTTACTGTGAACCTCCTGTTGGTAGTATTTACTGTTTTATTAAGGAAATTGACCTTTATCGTTTGTCATATAACACTGTTTCTGGTATTTAGTTATAAAACAGAGTTTCATTTCTTAAGTGTTGTATTTACCAATCTTCTTTACTTTTTTTTCCATTTTGTGCGATGTTCAGAAAGGCCTTCTTGCCTCCAAGATTTAAAGAATAATTTAGCCACATTTTTCTAGCACTTTTTGTTACACTGTCACAGCCACCAATCTAAATTTTTGTTTCATCTAGAATTTATTTTATATAAGCTTAATAATGTAAGGCTCTCTCCATGTTTCATGTAATCTTTCATAGTACATTTGACTAATTTCATTTACCTTTCCAAATAAAGCTTTGGACAGAGCTATAAAATGCTAAGATTTGTCTCTAAATAGTTTACAGTTACGTTTTTATAAAATAATATATATGTGTGTCTGCATGAAAAAAGTCTGGAGGGGAGCTGTGTCAGAACCTTCATAGTGGTGGGATAACTGACGATTTTTATTTTTTTACTGGAATATCTGTTTCTTCCAGCTTTTAAAACATGAAGTTACTCCATTAATCTTGCTGAGTCTCTTTGGAGGAAAGACTGGCCATGTGCCCTTTTCTGGTCATGTATCGTCAGATCAGCGTGTTGATGGCATGGCATTGCTGTCAGCGAGCTTAGGGCTCCAGGCACCCTGTTCAACAAAGCCACAGCCTGTTTTTTTGGCTGCGCTGGGTCTTTGTTGCTGCCCGTGGGCCTCCTCTGGTTGCAGCGAGCAGAGACTCCACACTAGTTGTGGTGTCTGGGCTTCTCTTGTGGGGCACAGGCTGAGTAGTTGTGGCTGACAGACTTATTCACCCAGACCAGGGATCGAACCTGTTCCGTGCCTCAGCAGGCAGATTCTTAATCACTGAACCACCAAGGAAGTCCAGACAGCAGCTTTTTATCTCTTTATTCTGTCAAGTTCCCACTTCGCAGTAATACAGCCTCTCTTTCCTGGGTTATGTATATGTGTACATTCCCACTGTATCTTATTTTCGGGAAGAAAGCATTAATCTTCTGATTATATGAAGAAAATCTAAACTCTCAAATTTAGTTAGAAATGAGCTGGTCATTTAAGGTTTTAGAAGCAGCTTGTTTTTTGTTTTTTTTTTAACTTAAAAGTAATTAAATGTTTTTTTCCAAAGTTTTATTTAAATTTTCTTGAATTCTTATTTCTTATATGAGTCAGAAGATAGCAAAAAAAAATAAAAAATACTATGACAAATTACTGGTGAAACAATGACAAACAAAATATACAAAAGAATATAGCTATGGAGTGAAATAAAATGAAATTTTAAAAAGAATCAAATTCCAACCATATAGCTAAAATAAACTCACTATATTGGATTTTTGTCCTGAGTGGAAATGTGAAAAAAACAAAGCAAATTAAGTAAAGCTAATCTAGGTTTGGTATAAAGTGAGCTGATGTAAAGGGGTGGATTGTAAATTTCAGCCAAGGCTGTATTTGGGAAAATGCTTTAAATTTGCCCCCCAGAAATGTACAGTTTTTCCCCCAATATGCCTGCTGTTTTCTACAGATGTCTGTGTTTATGGAGCCACCCACATTTCATATTTACCTCAGGGTTCCTCTGTCTTTAATAGGTTACTTTGTAGGGTAAAGAATCCAGGTAAGGTAAAGGCTCCGCAGTGTGAAGTAAATCTCGACCAGTCCTCTCCATTGGGCGGCAGCTCACCAGCTTCTTCTGTGTCCTTCCAGTGAGATTTCTCATTACCATCCCAGCATACATATATGGATTTTTACACCACAGCCATAGCGTTCCACACTGCTCTGTACCTTACTTTTCACATTTGACAATGCATCTGTAGAGATTGTATCAGTACAGAGCTTGGTTTCATTCTTTCTAATGGGTGCATACAGTTGCATTATACGGATGCATACAATTGCGTTATATGGATATGACTATTTAACATTGATTTATGTTTAGTTATAATGTTGTCAGTCTTTGCTGTTATAAATAATGTTGCAGTGACTATTGTTGTATACAGTTAAGAGGAATCCTTAATGATGAAGGTATTTGCAGCAATATTTAAGTTGGATTTAATTTTTACAAATTTATTTGAATGAGCCCTAATCTTGGGATTGCTTTATGTGTGCATGTAATTTAAGACGTTTCTGATCCCACACTGGTTGAACAGCTACAGAGTTGTGTAATTTAAATTTACTTTCTGTAAGTGGCACTAAAAGAGAGACGGGTATGTGGAGGGTGGCATTCATCCCCTCAGAGAGTGTTGTGCCTTTCACAACTGTTTGCTTTCCACACATCCTAACAGGGGGATTGGTGGTTTTCAGAGAGAGAAAAAAAATTACTTCCCTGTTTTTGTGGATAGGGACAGAGGGTCTCCATAGGGAATTCCATCATCATAAAGTGAGGTAAGATGGGTTTGCTGATACATACTAACCTTTTTTTCTTATGGAGCAGATGGGAGAAAGGAAATGGAACAAGATGGAAGGAGCCTTAGGGTAGATTTATAAAAAGAACTGCTGGACAAGGACAGTAGTAACCGTAATGTGGAGACAAATGGTGTGGGGGAAGGAGTCGTAAAAGACTTGTGTCGTAATTTTCAAAGCTATAAAAGCTCCCGGCGTAGTTGGGTGTGTTAGAGGGCAGTTCGGTGGCAGCAGCCAGCTGTCTTCTGCAGAAAGGAGGAGCCTGAGCACATTGGTTCTCTGTTGAGATCCTGGAATTGTCAGAGATTTTTATCTGTTTCTGGCCTGAATTCATTTGTGTGATTGGAAATATGTATAAGGAGTGCATAGTTTAGTTTTTATGGACTGTTATATTTGACCCCTCTGTGCTCTAATACCCAAGACACCAATGCAAAACCTCATTTCCTCTTTGCCAGCATAACTAATATGCAGTAAATTATCATGACTGTTCTAATGACCACTTCTTACTGTATGGATTCAGAGTTTCTTGACTAGTTTCCTTTTTTTTTTTTTTCGTTTGTACATGAATGAAGATTGGTTCCCCCAAAAAATCATTCTAACCAAGTTACAGATATATTTTCAGAAGGCATAGGATACATGAAGCAATTGTGAGGTTCTGTATTAAAATCAAGGTAGCTTTCAGAAAAAAAATTCTCAAAATTAAAACAGAAATTTATCCCCCAAGCAGGAAAAAGTCTAAGAAATTAATAGTTTGATCATGAGGCTGAAACAAATTTAGAGATATTGATACATTGGGTCAAGAAGGCATATATATAATGACACTGTAAGAATATTCCTTTATTTCCTGAACCACCCAAAGCAAAGCCATTGGTTTCATACAAGTAAGAATACATATGCACAGACACGCATACTTAGTCTCCTTGCAGTCTTGTTAAAGAAGTACTCTGACTTAACATTATTTAAATGAAAGGTGATTCCATTTCTCAATTTTTGTCTGAGAGAAATGAAAATTTGTCCACATGAGAATTTTAAAGCAGCTTTACTTTTGATAGACAAAAAGTTAGAAATAGCCTCGGCATGTATCAGTGGGAGATTGGCTTAACTAAATTGCTGGCTAGGAGTTCCCTAGTGGTCCGGTGGCTGGGACTTCAAGCTTCCATCGCAAGGGGCAAGTGTTTGATCCCTGGTCGGGGAGCTAAGATCCCACATGCCACTCAGTGCAACCGAAAATTTTTTTAACATAAGTAGAGACTTCCCTGGTGGTCCAGTGGCTGAGACTCCACACTCCCAGCGCAAGGGGCCCAAGTTTGATCCCCTGGTCAGGGAACTAGGTCCTGTATGCCGAAACTAAAGATCCCACATGCCCCAGGTAAGATCGAGTGAGGCCAAATTAAATTTTTTTTTTTAAGAAATAAATAAATTACAGGCCACTCTGTATATTGGAATACTACTCAGCTGTAAAAAGGAACAAGCTACTGAGGCACACTAGTCAACATGATGTAAATCTCAAAACATTTTGTTTCTTCTTTTACTCAGTGTAAGGTACGTACTGTATGATTCTATTTATACCATTTGTACGATAGGCAGAAGCTATACTAACTTATGTTCATAGAAATCAGAACAGTGTCTAGGGAATTGACTGGAAGGAATCTATCTTTCTGGTATGAAAGAAATATTCTGTATCTTAATTGGACTGGTGGTTACATGTATATGTTCAAACTTACCAAGCTGTACATTTAAGATGATATATTTTAAGATGATATAAAAATCATACCTAACTTAAAATGTTTTAAGAAATTTTGAAAATTTTCAAAGTTCATATAACTCTAAATATATTCTTTGGGGAAATACAATTAACCATTAATGATTCATAAATGGTCAGTTTCTCTGACATATCACTCATGGGGTGACATGTGGATAATGGCGTTTTAACAGCAACAAAAAACTCTCCTTGTATTTTACGTGTATTCCTTAGACCCTAAAGCCTCAGTATCTAAAATCACAATCACTCATCACTGGGCCCTGAGCACATGGGACATGGCTTGTGAAAGGTACACAGTTGAGATGTATGATACACACCAATTTCACAACTTCTAAAATTGTAATATATGTCAGTAATGTTTTGTGTTGATTATGTTGAAATGACAGTTTAGATATATTGGGTTAATTTTAAAATAATGAAATTAATTCCACCTGTTTTGTTTTGTTTTTAATGTGTCTACTAGAAAATATAAAATAACACTTATGGCCCCGATTACATTTCTCTTGGACAGTGCTGCCTCCAAGGTTTTAGAACCACTTGAAGTATTTGTATTTTTTGATACCTGGTTTTTACTGGTGTGTGATACTGTTCCTATGCCAGTTTTCTCACACATGCCACAAAATTTAGGCGAGTGTTTCATCAGAAAAATTCATCTTTAAAAGGCCTAACTCCCAAGTGACTCTCATAGTGCAAAAACATGTACAGGGTTGATATTTTGGCCATATGCTTTGATTTAAATATTAATGTTGCCACGTGCATTTGGGAGATAATGATTTTCTTACACACTGTACACACCCAATATATTATAAGGGTTGACTTTTTAAGTCAAACATTCATTGACTATCACTGATAAATTGGCTGAGCAGTAAAGAATCTGCCTGCAGTGCAGGAGTCGAGGGTTCAGTCCCTGGGTCGGGAAGATCCCCTGGAGAAGGAAACGGCAACCCACTCCACTGTTCTTGCCTGGAGAATCCCGTGGATGGGGGAGCCTGGGAAGCTACAGCCCATGGGGTTGCAAAGAGTCGGACATGACTTAGCAACTAAACAACAAAATAACTGATAACATATTTTTAAAACAGCCATATTGAGATATGATCCACATACCATACAATTCACCTGTTTAAAGTGTACATCCCATGATTGTTGGTTTATTCACAGCATCGTGCAGTCATCACCCAGTCAATTTCAGAACCCCGCACCCTTTGGCTGTAACCCCTTTCTCTTCAGTCCACTCCCCAGCCTTAATCAGTCCACTTTCTGTCTCTATAGATTACCTGTTTTGCACTTTCCCGTGAATGGGATTATGTAATATGCGGGTTTTATGACTGGCTGCTTTCACTTACAATAATGTTTTCAAGGTTCATTCAAGTTGTTGCCTGTATCAGTATTTCATTCGTTTTTATTTCTGAATGATATTCCGTTGTATGGATATACCACATTTTGCTTATTCATTCATTTTGGGTTGTTTCCATCTTTAGGCTACTAGGAATAACGCTGCTCTAAACATGCATGTCCAAGTCTCTGTGTAGACATGTTTTTGTTTTTCTACCTAGAAGTGGGATTGCTGGGTCCCATGGTAACTATCTAATTATTTAAGGAGTAACCAGACTGTTCTGTAAAGTGGCTGCCCCGCTTTTACAATCCCACCAGCCGTGTATGAGAGTGGCAATTTCTTCACATCCGCACCAGCACTTGTTGTTCATCTTTTTTATCATATGGATACATTGTCGTGGGTGTGAAGTGGTATCTCACTGTGGCTTTGATTTGCATTTCCCTGAAACCTAATGATGTTGAGCATCTTTTCATGTGCTTATTGGACATCTGTATCTTTTTCTTTAGAGAAATGTTTATTGAAATACTTTGTCTATTTTTTAAAGGGGTTAGTTGTCTTTTTTATTATTGAGCTGTAAGAGTTACTTATATATTCTAGGTCCAGGGTCCTTATAAGATATATGACTTGTAAATATTTTCTCCAATTCTGTCTGTTGTCTTTTCAGGTCTTTTGCAGGTGTTTTTGAATCACAAATATTTTTCATTTTGATAAAGTTCAATTTATGTTTTATTCTTTTATTGACCGTACTTCTCATGTCATATCGAAGAATCCTCTGCCAAATCCAAGGTCATGAGATTTACCCATGTGTTTTCATCTAAGAGTTAAATAATTTTATTCAGCACTTACATGTAGGTCTTTGATCCATTTTGAGTTAATTTTTCTATATGATATGAGGTAAGGGCTCAACATATTAATCCTTTTGCATAGAAGTATCTTATTAATGGGTTTCCCTGGTAGCTCAGACAGTAAAGAATCCACCTGCAGTGTGGGAGACCTAGGTTTGATCCCTGGGTTGGGAAGATCCTTTGGAGGAGAGCATGGCAACCCACTCCAGTATTCTTGCCTGGAGAATCCCATGGACAGAGGAGCCTGGCGGGCTACAGTCCATGGGGTCGCAAAGAGTCAGACATGACTGAGCGACTAAGCATATCTTATTAATAGTAAAGAGAGAAGTCCACAAGGTTAGTCACATTAACATTTTATTGTTGCGTGCTATTTTAATAACTGTCATGGGTATGTACAAAGTATTATATGTTGCATATTACAGGACATTTTTGTTATTCATTCTGAGATTGTGATACTAGCAAACTTTTGATTTCTTAAAGATAAATTAGAGGCTTCTGTAGAACCTGGAAAAAAGTATAACAGAACTGGGAAAGGGCAAGAAATAATGTTGGGGCCAATATGGGAAATGTCTGTATGAGAAAATCGGAGCAAAGAAAATAAAAATGAAATTTCAATGTCTTTTTTTTTTTTTTTTTTTTGCTGAAACAGTTAATTTCAATCTTTTTTTTTTTTTTTAGTAAGAGGCTCAAAATGGATAAAAGGAAATGTTCAGACCAAATTTAACTCGGCCCAGTTATTCCACAAGTATAAATTATGGAACCTTAATTAGTTCTTATAGACTTCTGATGTGACACCCAGTGAATTATTTCCCATTCAGTTAAAAGGGACCTCCCATGGCCCAGTGTTTATAAAAGAAGATGAGCCAAACAAATGGTGGATAACATAAATATCACAGGCAGTTTTAGTGTACTTAAGGAATCCTATTTCTTTTGGTCTTAGCCAAGTACTTCTATTGTAGTGGGAGAGACATACCTAAAACAAGATCGTGGCTAATAATCTCCTGACTCTCATTTTGCTCTAGTTAGGGACTCAGCCCCAATTCAGTCTTTTAACTGGGTCTGATCCTCCTGAAACGTGTTCATCTAGTAAACCCCTCCAAGGAAGGGAACCTGCCTGTGGGACCCATCCTTCATCTTATCAGCAGCTTGTCTTCGCATAGCACGATTCACATCTGAGTCCCAGGACCCCATTTAGATGAATGGTGATCAAATTAATCACAAGCCAGGGTTGGGATAATTCTTCAGTGGTCTCCCACTCTGGAGAAACCCCACAGGGCTCCTGCTGACTTTGGACAAATCGTTTAACCCATTTGGGCCTTTCTTTCCTCTTCTGTCAAGTTGGATTGAGTGATTTTACAGTCCTGCCCATGCATAAGATGCTGTGTCTATGATGGTTGCATTTTATTTGCTGCCTGGGGTAGGACTGGATTCCTTGAGATGCTAGATTTGGTTGAAAAGGAAAACTTCCTCAGCTTTTTTGAGCTGGCCTTCTCTTGGTATTGGATTTGGGGTGTGTTTATCAGTAAGGCTCTTAGTAACGGAACAGTTATTAGAAAGCGAAATGTTTACAGAAGACATGAAGCTTCAAATTTTAAGAGCTGGAGTTGACACATTTAACATTTTCTAGATTTTTGTAGGTAAATGGAAACAGTTTGAAATGTACATTTAAAAAAATTTTAAATCCAGTACCATATTCAATTTGTTAGAAGAAATTCTTTATAGGATGTTTTGAGCCAATTTTTCAAATAATGTGTGTTATGAGGTCACTTTGTGAATTTATTTACCTTTGATAAATGGTGACTGACTGTACTTACCCCCAGTGTAGCCTCTTTTGAGGTGGGTTGAGCTGTTTGCCAACAAAGGTCCGTCTAGTCAAAGCTGTGGTTTTTCTAGTAGTCATGGATAGATGTGAAAGTTCGACTGTAAAGAAAGCTGAGTGCCATAGAATTGATGCTTTTGAACTATGGTGTTGGAGAAGACTCTTGAGAGTCCCGTGGACAGCAAGGAGATCCAGCCAGTCCATCCTGAAGGAAATCAGTCTTGAATATTCATTGGAAGGACTGATGTTGAAGCTGAAACTTCAATCCTTTGACCACCTGATGTGAAGAACTGACTCATTGGAAAAGACCCTGATGCTGGGAAAGATTGAAGGCAGGAGGAGAAAGGGATGACAGAGGATGAGATGGTTGGATGGCATCACCGACTCCAAGGACATGAGTTTGAGTAAGCTCCGGGAATTGGTGATGGACAGGGCGGCGTGCTGCAGTCCATGGGGTCGCAAAGAGTCAGACACGACTGAATGACTGAACTGACTTTGCTGTTTCAGGCACCTGGTTTAGATTCATTTTACCCACGGACTATATGGCTTGACACATTTTAATGCTCAGTCTTAAATGGCTTGTTGCTGTAGTTTGGTCCTTTAAGGAAAACATTTTCCCCGTGTGTCTCCTTTCTTTGATCTTCTTTTCTGTTCTGTTCTTTACCAAGGGTTGGCGTTCTGTGGCTCTAGGGCCAGCTCCTCCAGCGTGTGGAGGGTCGCATGGGATCCCCCACGGCGGAGGGGCGCGCGGCAGGGCGGGGGAAGCCAGCATGTCCCTTCCCCTGAGGTGTAGTTCTTCCAGTCTGATGACCTGTCAGATCCACTGAGCCGTTGGTCAAGCAGATCGGACAGTGACTCGAGGAAGTGGTGGGGCAGGGTGGGGCGGGGCGGGGGGTGATGTCAGTATTTCAAGTTGCAGCTATCAGAAGTGAAGTGATTTCTCCAGAGACAAGCGTGTTTCTGGTGTGACCAGTTTGCAGGAATTACGCAGCGTGGAGTGTTGTCTCCCAAGAGGAAATGGAGGGTGAGCGAGAGGGTGGTAAGAGATCCCTTAGGGTGGGTGGGAAGGCACTCAGAGAAGAGGAGTATGAATGTTAGTTTTAGTTTCATGCGAGGAAACGTACTTTAATGTGATGACTCTTGAGCAGAGAGTTTTGCATTCACATATTCAAGTTTTTTTTTTTTCCAAGTATTTTTTAATAGGGAACTTGCTTTAACAGTAGAATCTTTCACCCTGTTCCAATTTGATACGGTGTCTCATGGGGAAAAAGGTAAAAACTGAGGAAAACCAGTTTTTACCTCGTACATAATTATAGTTTGAGAAGCAGAATCCTGCTGCAAGTCTTACATGACTGATTTCTGGACCCAAAGTGGGCTTGACAGTGGGCTGGAGCAGTAATAGCCCCCCTACTGTCAGGAGAGGCCAGGGCAGGCTTTTCCCAGCACGCCTGCCCGAGGCGAGGCCTGTCCTAGACTCTGGCCCTGGAGCCTGTGTCTGGGAGCCGGAGAGGAGTCGGCTTCATCAGCAAGGTGGCCTGCCGCCTGGGCAGGTGGGCGTCTGGGGGCCTGGAGAGGTAGATGGACAATGTTGAAAGCTATGACTCTTAACAGTGATGGCCTGTTAAACACCTACGCAGACACTGAGAAATTGCTCCAGCCTTTGTGTAGAAAACAAAAGAGGCAAGCTTCTTCTGCTTTTAAGGAGCTTATGTTTTGCTCTGGCCTTTGGCAAGAGTCACAGATGGAAACAGATATTCAGTTGTGTGACTGTCATTCAAGTAGCTGTGAGTTGATGATGGCCTAGGGCCTCTAGAGACCTAGGCCTTTATTTTTTATTTATTTATTCTTGACTGCACTGGGTCTTCATTGCTGCACACGCACTTTCTCTAGCTGCGGCAAGCAGGGGCTGTGCCCTAGTTGTGGTGGGAGGACTTCTCTTGTTGCCGAGCACTGGCTCCAGGGTACACAAGCTTCAGTTGTTGTGGCACCTGGGCTTAGTTGCCCCATGGCATGTGGGATCTTCCCAGGCCAGGGATCGAACCAGTGTCCCCTGCATTGTGGCACCTGGGCTTAGTTGCCCCACGGCTTGTGGGATCTTCCCAGGCCAGGGATCGAACCAGTGTCCCCTGCATTGCAAGGCAGATTTTTAACCACTTAGACCACCAGGGAAGCCCAAGACACAGACCTTTAAAAGTGATTCTTTTTCTTCATAAGCAATGCATATCTGACTGATAAAGGAATGCTTATTGCCATTCAAAAATAAGACTATAAATAAACCAAAAGAGGAAATTAAGTCACCCTAATCTCATCACACAGAGCTAACCACTGAAGTGCTCCTGGAAATAGGAGATAACTAGCCAATGCCTCCCTCCTTTGGGCCCTGGAGTCTTCCATCACAGAGGACTCCCCCTGGGGGTCATCGCCACGGGATGGCCTTGTTGTGAAGACAGCGGTTGGACACATGAAGATGACTGTAGGCTTGTCAGGAAAATCCCTTTGGTAATGACACTACTTGCTGCTTTTAAGTGACTCTCTTGTATGAACAGGGTTTAGATTTTAAACTATGTGCTCCGTAACAAAATGTAAACTTGTAATGTTTCAATTAAATTCTGTTTTCTTCCTGTTTAAAAAGGCGGATTATGGGACTTCGCTGGCGGTCCAGTTGTTAAGGCTCCACGTTCCCAATGCAGGGACTGCAGGTTCTGTCCCTGGTCGGGGAACTAAGATCCCTCGTGCCACACGACACAGCCAAAAAGTAAAAAGAACAATAATAAATGATAAAAAGTTAGGTTGCATGTGTGTGCATAATTATGTATGCACTAGAAAAATCATAATATAATCTATTCTTTATACTTTTATTTTTAGGGCAGTCTTATGAACTGACAAAGAAGCAGCGTGATAGTGTGGGAAGACCCATGAATGGGGAGTCCGTGGTGCTGACTCTTTGTCCTGACCCTAGACATATGCTCCAAGCTGGAGAATACATTTAGCCACTCTGGATCTGAGTTTCCACTTTGTCATGAAACAAGGACCCACACTAGGCAGTCTTCTCGCCCTTATCGTCACAGCCTCAGGCCATAAATCTTTCCTCGTACCAGTCTACTATTCTGCATTGTTAGGGGTTGAGGGGCTGCTTTTCCTTTAGTGGACAATTTTCTAAGGTTCCAGCAATCAGGACTGAGGCAGTGAGGAGGAAACAGGCTGCTTCTGAATTTGCCCGCCTGTGGTTTTACCAGAGGGGCATTTCTAGTCAGAGAATTTCAGAGTATTAGAGAACTGTGTTGCTAGGATGGCCCCATTCTTCCCAGACTGAAATTACACCCGGAGTGCACTTCATGATATACATATGTATTGTAATTTGTAAACATAACTCAGAACCCCGTATCTAATGTCAGGTCATTTGTGGTTGGCCATTCAGACCTCATTTCTATTTGACAAGGGTTTATTTTAAGATTGCTTTGTGGAGCGGTTGTTTAACATTCAAATGATCTATTAGTGTCAAGTCTTTAGCTAGACTCCTTTTAAATGAGCTGCCCGTTAAGTAGAAAACCAAACAGAAGTTTACGTTTCCAGCCCAACCTAGCAAAATCAGTGTAACTTACATTTTTTATCTTCACATTTATTCATCCTTTTTTTTTTGTCTTGAATATTCATTTAGGATAATAGTACCTATGTGAATGAAATTCTTTTAGTTACTGTTGATACTGTGGCTTAGCAAAAGCTGTAGACTTCTTAATAGTTTCAGAGAAGAACGCTTTACAGTAAGCTTAGCTTACTGTAAAAAATGGATTTTTTTACATCCGAAAAAATGGATTTTTCGGTAAGTTAATTGTTTCTTAGCAGAGTCGCAAATGTGCTTCCATAGCTTTATTTCTAGGATATTAAAAGAAATGTTCTATGGGAGTAAGTTCCCACTAGGCAATTAACATTTTTTTTTTACAGGCTAAGTATACATTGTTAACTCCAGTGGGTTATTTTGTGGGAGATGGGATGGAAGCCAAAGATGATTTAGGTCAACAGCTAAACTGAGCCTCAGGTGGTGGTTTTTACATCATTCTAATTCTTAGCATTAGCACCGTGGCTTCCGCTCTCCTTGCCTGGCGTCCAGGTTGCCACAGCTGGCAGTCCGGGCCCTCCTTTCCTGTGTAACAGACTTCATCCTCACCACCTGTGACTCGGGGCTCCTCGGCCTGCGCCTTTTGTCTTCCAGATGCTCCATACTCGCCTGCAGTGCCTACGTGGCTCTGGCTTTGGGTGATAACCTCATGGCTCTGAATCACGCAGATAAACTTCTTCAGCAGCCCAAGCTGTCAGGATCTCTGAAGTAAGTGTGACTCTCCCTTTGTGTTTGTTTTGTTTGGAGGGTTCCCGTGAGTCTGTGGTGCGTATTGCCTCTCGGACTTCCCCGGTGGAATGTAAATTATCTTAGGGAAAGCAAAAACGTTCCTTAATTTGCTAATTTTTTGTGTTTGGTAGTGAAACTTTTTTTCACTTGTTGTACCTCGAGGGTTATTGGAAACGGCATTTGCCATACTGTGCATGAGGGAGCAGAAACTCTGGACCCTGTTTTCTGGGTCTGAGGGGGCACATTATCACATACTAGCTCCCAAAACAAGCTGAGTCCTCGGTGAAAAGACCCACATGAAAAGGAGTTTGGTCAACAGGATAAATCTGCTTTGAATTTAAAATATTTTACCAAACAGCTGCACCATTTCCAGAGAACATGAGTCTTATTTAAACTCTTCAGATGCCTCTTCAATATTAATGTCATTGTCACTCTAAAATTTTCTAAAGCACATCATCTTTTCTTTTATGAAAATTGAGTAACATGCAGCATTCTTTGAATCTTTGTATGATGCTGATGCTGGAAATTTTACCCAAGACCATGGGTACTCTGCATAACATCAGGACAGTTGTTTTTACACCCTTCCTTTATGTACATAGTTACAATTTCCAAAATACCTTCTTTTCCCTTGCAGTGGCCTTTGTTTATAACATGCAACACTTAGAACTGTGAGGTCATACCCTGAGGAACAGTTCTGTAAATGTTTATTTTTGCCTTTTATAAAGGTATTACTTTATACAAGCATCTAAAGTTAACATCGATTGGGACTTCCCTGGCGGTCCAGTGGTTAACACCCTGTGCTTCCATGACAGCGGGGCACAGATTCGATCCCTGGTCAGGGAACTAAGATTCTATAGGCTGCACAGTGAGCCCCCACCCCCACCACCCCCCCAGAAAAGAGCATCCAGGAACATAGAGACTTTGTCACTATTCACGTATGAGAGCTCTTGCTCTCCTGTGAGAAAATCTCATCGACTCTCCAGGCCTGGAGGGTCCTGGGCTTGAGATCAAGGCAGTCGAGTTGCCTCTAAGGCACCTTCCCGTGGCCCAGCGCTGAGAAGTACCAGCCAGGAACCTTGGCCTGCGCCTACCAGACGCCTGCTGCTCAGACTGTGCTGTGCCTGGCCATCGGTAGTGCAGAGTTTTGTTATGAAACACAAATCCTCGCTGCTTTTTTTTTTTAATTCTTTGACTGACATGGTCATCACTGTTGTCAAATAAACCTAGTTAGATTCTTTCC
This sequence comes from Odocoileus virginianus, assembly GCF_023699985.2. Classification (NCBI taxonomy): domain Eukaryota; kingdom Metazoa; phylum Chordata; class Mammalia; order Artiodactyla; family Cervidae; genus Odocoileus; species Odocoileus virginianus. The sequence continues at coordinate 5,440,093 of NC_069699.1, forward strand.
TTGGCATTTGTGGGGGGGTTTTCAACCTCCTTTATCAGCTTCTTTCCTCTGAACATCAAAGCAACAACATTCTTGGGTTTTATGATTTCTTGAGGGACTGGCCAAGCCATGTCTGATCATTTCATGTGTAATTCTCTGTAACCATTCTATCCTCATCTTTGGTTCCTAATCACTAGCCAGAACCTGCATCTCTGCAGTGAGGATAAGCCTTTCTGCCTTAGACAGCCCAGATACCACAGTGACTTTACCTTCATGTACTCGTCCGAAGATCTGGGCTTTGAGCGTCATGAGGCATTTATTTTATTTTATTTTTTTTTAAGTAAAGTCACAGAATTTGAAGTGGTTTGAAGTGGTTCTCTGAATTTGTATGTTTATGGGTGGGAGGGGGGTATTTTTATGTTTTTATTTTTTTGGCCTTGCCAGGGCATGTGGGTTCTCAGTTCCCTGACCAGGAGTCGAATCTGCACCTCCTGCTTGGAAGCATGGAGTCCTAACCACTGGACCAACCAGGAAAGTCTAATGTGTCTCTGTTTTGTAATGATTATTGGCTTATGGATTCTGGCTTAATGCAATTTTTAAAATATCTTATTTCAAAATATATTTAAAGTTACTGATTTTTTTAAGTTGTCATTCCTGTTAGGGTATCTGGTGGGGAAGCAAAATAGAAGAGCATTACATATAAAACAGATTAATAAGAACCTAATTTGTAGCACAAGGAACTCAATGCTCTGTGCTGACCTACAGGAGAATAGAGTCTAACCAACAGTGGATATATATAAATGTATAACCGACGTACTTTACTGTAAGCAGGAGCTAACACAATGTTGGAAATCAACTCTACTCCACTCAAAATTAAAGAAGTGGGGGCATTACAGCTCCTGCTAGTTAGAAGAAAGGAATTGCTTAATAAAGAGATAGCTCTTAAGAAAAAGAGAGAGAGATGAGATGGCTCTTGGGAATTCCCTGATGGTCCAGTGGTTAGGACTTGGTGCTTTCACTGTTGAGGGCCTGGATGTGACCCCCAGTCAGGGGATGGAATTCCACAGGCCATGCAGCAGAGCCAAAGAAGAAAAGAAAGAGAAATGCTCTTGAGTGTGCATAAATCCCAGAAAATGGTCAAATTGGAAATAGTCTAAGGTTTGAGGACTCAAGGTCCATGTGGACAGACTCAGTTGGGACAGGCTGGCTAAAGGAGTTGGGAACTGAACTGGCCTTTCAGAGGAGTTAGAGTTCGGCCAGGCTTTGCAACCCAGGAGGCCAGGCTGCAGGCAGCACAATGGGGTGTCCGCCCAGGGCATTGACGGGAACAGAGGAACCTTTGGGGGAGTGAGATGTTGACTGAATACAGGAAAGCAGAACCCAACTGTGGAGAGCTTTTAAATCTACAAAAGTTTAGTTTAGTTTTGTTCTCAAGTAGAGTGATTAGAATTTTGAGCAAAGGTGTATTGTGTCTAAGGCTGTTTTAATTTTGAAAAATCAATCAGATGATCTTGGGGAAAATGGCTCAAAGCAAGACACTGGAAGAACCAGGTCCAGCTGACAGCAGCTGGACCCAGAAGAGAGGATGTGAAGGGGAGGAAGAAGTGAAGTTGATCCAGGGGCTTCCCTCATGGTCCGGTGGTTAAGAATCTGCCTGCCAATGCGGGGGACACAGGTTCTATCCCTGGTCGGCAAAGATCCCACATGCGGCGGGGCGGCTGAGCCTGAAGCCCGTGTCCTACAACCACGGAAGGCCGCGTGCATCTCGAGCCTGTGCTCTGCCACAAGAAAGGCCTGAGTGAGACGCTCATGCCCCGCAGCTAGAGAGGAGCCCCGCTTCCCCCAACCAGAGAGCCCGCATGCGGCAATGAAGACAGACCCATGCAGCCAAAGTTATAAATAAATTTAAAGGGGGAAAAAACAAACAAATTTGGGTTGATCCAACCCAAATCTAGTCTGGTGCCCTAGTGCCTTTGGCTGATCTGGCAGCACAGGCTGGAGAACCCTAACTCTGATCCTCCACTCCCAGGGCACATATCCTAGGACCTGCCACTTCCTTTAAAACTTCATCAGGGTATTTTCTGTATAAATAGAAGAGCATACATTTGTCAACTATATTTTAAATTTTTATTGAAATACAGTTGCTTTACTGCCCACTTTATTTTTTTTTCCAATTATTTTTATTAGTTGGAGGCTAATTACTTTACAATATTGTAGTGGTTTTTGCCATACTGCCCACTTTAAACTGCTGTCTTGATATGTCATTTATTCCTTCTTAGCAAACATAAAAATTACTGTATATTTTAAGATATTTTTAAAGAGAAAAATTTAAGTGATTCTTAACATATGTGAAATTTTTACATATACACCAGATTATTTTATACAGTGGGTATTTTTGTGATGACCTACGTTTCAATTTGGAACCCTGTTTTTCATTTCAGGTTCCTGGGTCATTTATATGCTGCAGAAGCCCTCATCTCTCTGGACAGAATCTCTGATGCTATTACTCACTTGAACCCGGAGAATGTCACTGATGTCTCCTTAGGGGTCTCTTCAAACGAGCAGGACCAAGGTTAAGGAAGACGTGTTCGATCAGAACTCTTCACCATTTCCACTGCCTTTCTGTTGTAACTCAGGATGTATAGAAATTTAAGGGCACGGTTGTGAAGGGAAGGGAGTTTTAGGTCGGCAGTCTGTAGTTTCGGCTGTTCTTACTATGTACTAATTGCTAAATTCTAACTTTTGAAACGCTGATGGTGTTAGAGAGATTCATTTTTTTGTTTGTTTTTTAATTATTTATTTGGTTGTTTGGAGCCTTAGTTGGAGCATACAAACTCAGTTGCAGCATGTAGGATCTAGTTCTCTGGGGATTGAACCTGGGCCCCCTCCTTTGGGAGTGTGGACTCTTAACCACTGGACCACTGAGGAAGTCCAGAACAATTTGTTTTGATTCTTATACTGTGTTTTTCTCTGTGGAGGGATTCCACAATCCCGGGGGGGAGTAAAAACACATTCAAAAGTCAGTTTTAAATCATGGCTAAATTTTTGAGGGAGCAAGACTAGAATTTCCTTTATTCGAGGTTATTTCTCAGATTTGTGGTGGTGGTGGGTGGGAGGTGGCATTCTTATCTTTTATTAGAATCTGTGTGCTTAGTCGCTTAGTCATGTCTGACTCTGCGACCCCATGGACTGTAGCCCGCCAGGCACCTCTGACCATGGTTTCTCCAGGGAAGAATATTGGAGTGGGCTGCCATGCCCTCCTCCAGGTCATCTTCCCAACCCAGGGATCGAACCCAAGTCTCCCACATTGCAGGCAGATTCTTTGCCATCTGAGCCACTGGTGTTATTCGAACCTCCACCACATAAAAAAGGAAATACGGTGACAGATTGCCTTAATATTAGGTTTCCATTTCATAAAGAAAATGTAAGTTTTTGGAAAATACACTTTTTGTCTGGCCCCCTCAGAGTTATCTTCGTGTCTTTGTAGGATCAGACAGAGGTGAAAATGAAGCGATGGAATCCTGTAAGTACGACATTTTGTAAAGACTTCAGTAGCCCAGACTGCTTCCCAAAGACTCGCCCTCAAGCCTCCGTGGCCTTCCTCTGTCCGCCCGAGGAGGATAGCCGGGTGTAAATCCTGGGCAGCTTCTCGGGCGGTGGAGGGGTTGCTTCCGTGCCCCTGGCCCGGCCTCTTCACGCGGGTCTGCTCTTCTCCCCAGCTGGGAAACGGGCCCCTCAGTGCTACCCTAGTTCCGTCAACTCAGCCCGGACGGTGATGCTGTTCAACCTGGGCAGCGCCTACTGCCTGAGGAGCGAGTATGACAAGGCCCGGAAGTGTCTTCACCAGGTGAGGCTTGGGGTTGCTGGGCTCTGTCATCCTGTTTGCGTCCTGACGTCTGGTCGGTTTGTTAAACGTGGGAATAGGACTCCTCCAGACATACTCTTTAAAAATTATTTACTTGGCTGTGCTGGGTCTTAGTTGCAGATGCAGAATCTTTAGTTGCAGCATGTAGGTTCTAGTTCCCTGAGCAGGGATGGAACTCAGGCCCCCTGCACCAGGAGCATGGAGTCTTAGCCACTGGACCACCAAGGAAGGCCCCAGACATATTCTTGCAAGGTACAGAACTGACTGCTGTGGGAAATGAACCTAGGCACCTAATGGAGAGTTTTCCTGAAGATTTTAATCATCAGTATTTCCAAAGATTGTTAACCACATCTGTATCAGTGCTCAGTCAAATCAGTAATGGTATTCCAAACAGTTGAACCCAAGGCAGCTGTAAACTTTGCATACTAAAACAATAACATATCTGAGACATATTTTAAGTGAAAAGAACAAATAAATGCACAGCAGTTTTTATGTAATCCTGTGTATGCATAAAGAATCTCTGGATGAATATGCCAGAAACTGCTAACACTGGCTCCAGGGGGTGACAGGAGAGGTGCTGTGTAGCTGGAGCAGTGAGATGGGAGACTGTTCCCCGGACACCTGTCTGCTTCGTAGTTTTGAATTGCGTGAATCTCTGTTCACTCAAAAAGTTAAATTACAGATACGCCTTTTTAGAAAGAAGGGTTCATGAAGTCAGTACCCAAGAAATTCTGCACACAATAAAAGTTCCTGGCACTGTGTAACTCAACTGGACTTCTGACTTCTCCCACCCAGAGGGGCCGCATCAGCAGATCTCTGGGGAACTTTTGATCAGGGCTCTTGAAGTCCCCTGCCCGTCCTTGGACCAGTCACAGGCAGGGACCCAACCTGTAGTAGGGGAATAAGTACTGCCATCGGCAGCCCCAGAGGGGTTCCACAGAACTGGAAAGGACTCATCCTCAGATGCATATTAATTCAGTACTTTCCTGGCGGTCCAGTGGTTAGGTCCACGCTTCCACAGTAGGGGGCATGAGTTCAATCCCTGGTTGGGGAACTAAGATCCTACAAGGTGCAAGGCACGGCCAAAACAAAACAAAAAACAAGCATAGGCAAGAGCTGGAAGAATCCCAAGCAGGAGAAGACCAAGAGGGAAGGAGCTCTTTCTCCTGTTAAGAACTCATTATGGGTTAGGCAAGGGAAGATAAAAATGTACTAAGAATTACATGTCTAGTTTAATTGGGAGGGATGAAGACAAAGACAGCTGAGGGCCATCTGAGCAGAACTGTAGTGTCCCAGTGAGCTCGAGTAAGTTTACTGACTCGACATTGGTAGGTTGACATTCTTTTTCTTTTTTTGGCATTACTCGGAGTTTGTATCTTAAGCTACCCATTTCTCATGGGTCTCTCTTCTGTTTTGAGTGAAGGCGGCCTCAATGATCCATCCCAAAGAGGTGCCCCCTGAAGCCATCCTGTTGGCTGTCTACCTTGAGCTACAGAATGGTGAGTGGTTCTTCTCTTGACTGTAGCCCTGCAGAGAGCCAGAGATTTTTGGTGTCTGCTCTTTCTCTTAGAAACGGAAAAGATGTTACCAATCACATTCTTCTAAACAAGGGAGTGTCTGGTATGTTGCAAATTCCCACTTCTTGCGGATTAAGTGTATATCCTTTTATCTGTGAAAATGCAGAGTAGCATAACTTCTGACAATTATAATTAATCTCTACTAATTAACCTTTCTCTCAGGCATCCAAATGACTCTTAATTGAGATCCTGAGACAGAAGGCAGTGGCTTTGGCTTGTACACCTTAGTGTTTAAAACACAGATGTCGTTAATAAGCTTTGCCGTAAGCCAGTTCCTGCTGAGGACTTTTTATTCAAGCGTAAATCCAGGTCGTGCCTCTGGGGGCATATATGACCTGGAAGAAAGGCTGTGGGCCCTACATGCGAGATGATGTGACGTAGAAGAGGAGAGCTGAATGGGAGAGATGAGGGGGGACACAAGCATGAAGAGATGTTCGTCATACCCCCTTCCTGATCGTGGAAATCCTTACAAGCCTTCCCCTCTTTTTATTGCTGAAGAAGGTGCATTTTTATGGCTTAAGAAGGCACCCAGCAGGCCTCGTCCTCCTGAAAGGCGTGGCAGGGTTAGTGCACAGTCTAGAGCCCTTTTTTAAGTTCTCAAACTGGGCTCTACCTTAAAATCGAGGCAGAGTGTTTAACAACTCTGTCCCCTCGCTCACACGCTAAATTTCTTAAATCAGAATTTCCCAGGATGGTGCAAGGGCATTGCATGATTCTAGCATATAGCAGCGGTTGCAGACCACTGCTCTTCTCCATCATCTTTTCCTCCCTTTGAGACTTGATGGGCTTACTTTGTTAGGTGGTGCTATTGTTACATGCTTTTTTTGTAATGGGAAATGTTTTTATAGGTAATACCCAGCTGGCCTTACAGATCATCAAAAGGAATCAGCTGCTCCCTGCAGTGAAAACACTCTCTGAAATGAGAAAGAAGCCAGTGTTCCAGCCTGTCCACCCGATCCAGCCCATCCAAATGCCAGCGTTCACTGTGCAGAGAAAATGATAGTTTGCTCGTGAAAAACTGTTACCTGAGACCCAGGGGAATATTTACAAGCCTTTTTAGTTGTATCACAGCAAAATGAATAAAAGACATGCTGAAGGGTGCTAGTTTTGAAGACACAATTTTGAAACAATTTTAACCCCTGATTTTTATTTTATTTTATTTTATTTTAATTTTTTTGGCTGGAAGCTTACATACAGTTAAGGATTCACAAACTCATTTTCATCTGTTTTCCATATCTTTGCTAGATTATTCATTTTAAGCCATTATGTGATATATCTGTCAAAGGCAATTAAAACACAGTCTTATCAGAACAGTCTGTTAAATACATTTTGTCTTTTTTGCAGTGGTTACGGTATGTTGGTATTCGAGATTTCATGTTAAAGTTTTTTGTTTTTTGTTTTATGTTTTAAAAATGGAAAGCACATCGTGAGCAGATGAGTAGCCTGTCCAGAAGTCGCGCAGGGCAGAAGGCGGAGGAGGCTGCCATGTCACAAGCCTTGTTGTGACTAAAGGGGCCAGAAAATGCATAGTAAGACCCATAAGCCTAGTCAGGTTGGGTTAAGAAGTGATGACTGATAGGAATTAATTATGGCTTAAAAACTACAGATGAAGACAAACCACATTCAGGGCACTGGTCATGTTCACCCTCCTGTACCCTTAGGCAGAAGCACCAGTTAGGGAGTCTGTTAGCAGGGAGTTCAAGGCTCATTGCTAGTCTCTGCAGATGCAAAGGAGAACTTAAAAGCTGCTTTCTCATAAGAGACAGGTATGTGTTGCAGGATTGACCTGGCCAGAATTTGTCGATAGGGTCAATACATTAAACTTAAAAGCAGGAAAAACAAAACACGCTACAGACTGACTTTGGAGAACCCAGGTGACCGCCCCCCAGTCAGTATCAGGCTGGGTGGATTCAGGAAAGCTGGCCGTTCAGGATCGTCCCTGCTGCCAGCATCTCTCTAGTTCCCGACTTGGAAGACCAGGTTCACTAGCTGAATCTCCGTGGTTCCTCCGTTTTCACAAATGGAGAGGGGAGCGTTAGATAAGCACATGGTTTATCAGAAACTGCATCTGAATTATTCTGTTGCTGAAATCAAACATTTTAGTTAGGGATCTACACGAACTGTGTGTGATATGACCAGACATTACCCACAAGTGACTCAGAGAAGGGGGCGAGGTTTCTCTTCCATTTGAACGTGGGATGGGCGCGCACGGGGGCTCGCCTGCTCTGTTGCTGTGTGGCAGTTATTTTCCCTGGCGGCTCCGCAGTAAAGAGTCCGCCTACCCGTGCAGGAGACGCAGGTTCCATCTCTGGCTCAGGAAGATTCCCTGAAGAAGAAAATGGCAACCCACTCCAGTATTCTTGCCTGGAGAATCCCATGGACAGAGGAGCCTGGTGGGGCTACAGTCCATAGGGTCGCAAAAGAGTCAGACATGACTTAGCAATTAGGCAAGTAGTTTTATATACAGAGTGGATTCCTTCCTGGAGGATACAGAAAACAGGTGGCCTAGCTCCCTCGGGCCTCTCGAAACCTTTTCCAAATGAGATGGGAGTTGTAGGCTGCACTCGTGTTGGTCCAAGTCTGCAGGAGCTGCTTCCCCAAGCCCCAGATCTGCAGCAGTTCTGTGGGACCCACGTGTGTGATGCAGATGGTAGCAGCTTTGCCTGTTGCTTTTGAGTCGCTCAGTCATTTCCAACTCTTTGGGACCCCGTGGACTGCTCAAACTCATGTCCATGGAGTCACTGATGCCATCCAACTATCTCATCCTCTGTCGCCCCCTTCTCCTCCTGCCCTCTATCTTTCCCAGCATCAGCGTCTTTTGCAATGAGTCAGCTTTTTGCATCAGGTGGCCAAAGGATTAGAGCCTAGCCAGGGCATTTTCCAGACAAAGCCCACACGCTTCATAAATCGCCAGCCCACCAGGTCTTGGGTAGCATGAGAGTGGTAGAAGGCCTGTAATCGAACTCAAAGGCAATACATCTTTGGAAACATCTTAAGAAATTGAAACTTTCCCCACTTGCTGATTAGTTAGAGGGAAAGCAGGAATAGCTAAGAGGCAATGAGGCCCCATGTTGCTGCTAAATAAGAATACCTTTGGCTGTCAGTAGCACAAAGTGGATCCGTGACTTAAATGAAGATAGTTTCTATCCCACTTGAGAAGGGGATCCATAGGCAGCTGGTGACCTTGGCTTTAGTGCTCAGTGATGTTCTCAGGGACTTGGCTCTGTTTTCCCACACCATCCTCCTTAGCATCCGGAGTTTTGTCCCCCAGGTCACAGGATGTTCCAACATCATATCTACACTGAAGCAAGAAGATGAAGGCAAGACTTCCCTGGTGGTCCAGTACTAAAGAATCCTCTTGCCAATGCAGGGAACACAGGTTGGATCCCTGGTCCAGGAAGATTCCAAATGCTGTGGGGCAACGAAGCCCATGCTCCACAGCAAGAGAAACCACCACAAGGAGAGCCCTGAGCTCCACAGCAAAGAGTAGCCTCCACTCACTGCAACTAGAGAGAGCCTACTCGAAGCAGCAAAGACTCAGCGCAGCCAAAAATAAAATTTGAAAAGAAGAAGGTAAAGGCAACCCTATCATGATCGGAAACCATTAGGAACAAAGTTTCCCCAGAAACCCTTAGCACACCCCAGCCTCCATCTCCTCTGTAGTTCAAATCATGTATCCATCCTTAGCTGCAGGTGCTGGTACAACCCTGCACATCTTATGAGAAGGCTGGTGAAGGGTTTTCCCAGCTGGAGCACTCTAAATCTGATGCACTGTTGTCAAATTCTGACTCCCAGCAGTCCAGCTCTCCCCTCCACAGCCACCTTCAGCAGTTCTGGGCACAGTAAAGGTAGGCTCTTCACCTCTGTGACTTGTCTTTCTGAGTCCATCAACCAGGAAGGCTTCTCCCACTCATTTTTTCCACCAGTCTGTGAACCACCATCTCTGCTAACGGAGGGGTTTCCCTAGTAGCTCAGCTGGTAAAGAATCTGGCTGCAGAAAACAATAAAATTCTGTAAAGCAATTATACTTCAATGAAAAAAAGAATCCTCCTGCAATGCAGGAGACCCCGGTTTGATTCCTGGGTCAGGAAGATCCCCTGGAGAAGGGATAGGCTACCCACTCCAGTATTCTTGGGTTTCCCTGGTGGCTCAGCTGGTAAAGAAGCTCCATATTCTGGCCAGGAGAATTCCATGTAGTCCATGGGGTTGCAAAGAGTCAGACACGACTGAGCAACTTTCACTTACTGCTAATGGAGGTGATCCTAACTGTGCTGAGAGGTTTTAGATGCCATGTCCTGGAAGCTTTCCCCTTTTTGTCTTGATCATACCTTTCTACTATGGTATATGATGTTCTGCAGTTTCACAGGTGTGGGGGCTCTCAAAGGGAGGTGTCAGAGCTGATGGGGTTGTGAATTCTGAGACAGGCCGCCTCAGCTTTTGTTCAAGCCCCGCCACCCGTTCAGCAGCCCAGTAGGCCAGGATTCACGGCATGGGTCGCTTCACAGACTGCGCAGGGCGGCCCCCAGCAGAGCCAGCGCCTTCAAGGGTCTCTCCTGCCCCACTCGTACCCCGACCCCCTTCTCAGAACAGCACTCGTGGTGTTCCCACCATGCAGAGCCCCTTATGGGCCCGTCTGCTGGGAGCTCTGCCCCTTACTCAACCCAAGTGCCGTGATCTCTGTTGAGGTTTTTGACCCTCTGCACAATGAAGCTAACTTTCCTCAGGGCCTCCTGTGAAAATTAAAATGAGATGCCCGAATGCAAAGACGTTCACTACAGGTGAGTTCATTTACCTTCCTGTTGCCCAAAGGACCTGCTCAGCCCAGTCATCCTCGATGCTGTCTTCATCTCAGCCTCACCTCTCAGGCGCCCATCCAGCCCCGCTCTTGGAAACCACGTGGAGAAAGGTGACCAGTTCCATTGTGAACCCTGGAGCCAGACTGCTGGCCTGGCCTCAAATCTCAGCTCTCTCACCGGGACAGACTTGATCTGCAACACAGTATTTTGCCTCTTTGGGCCTCAGTGTTTTGTTCTGTTTTGTTTTTCATCTGTGAAGTGAGGACAATAACAGTACCCCTCTCACAGATTCGGAATGAGGTTTAAAGCCCTGGACATTGTTGTTGCTGGATATGAGCTCCAGATGTTCAAAAGGAAATTCTTCATTTTTTTTACTGTGTAAGATGAAGGATAATCAAAACAGAGACTGCTGAGCCACTGGAAATGGGAAGCTGCGTGGTAAAGAGCAAGGGGACCCTTCCGGGTAAATGACCGCCTCCTGCGCTCCGGCTGTGTCGTGTCTGGGCCACGAGGGGTGTTCAGTACATACTGGCATCATCCTGTGTTATCCTGTTCTTAACCTGCCTCACCCAGGCCTCCTCCTTTGACAGGAGGTCCCTTCCCCACCCTTTCCTCCTCACCTCACCTGCAGCGCAGCTCCGACTCCCCCCAGAGAGGTCTCTGCACGCCAACCCCCCCCCCCACTGAACTTCTCTTATAGCCAGTGTATTACATCCAGACTGGACTCTGCTGTCCCCCAGAGTGGTCACCATTTCCCGTCCCTAGGACTTGGTTCTGGCCCTTTCACACGGCCCCTTGGCCCCTAACTCACCGGGAGATACCTGCTCTGTCCCAAGCCTTCATTCATTCCACACATGCTGCCCAGAGGTACTTCTGGGATGGTAAGCTTTTCAGGGGAGCCCCATGGTAACCTGGCAGATTTTCAGTTCTTCATCATCTTTCCTTCCCCTTCCTGGATCCTGAGTACGTTGAAAACAGGGCTGTGCCTTATACAGTGTGTGGACTGTTCTGGAGAGTAACGTCTGCAGAACAGATTCCGGGTGCCTTCCTTTCTAGGTCAGGCAGTGTCATAGGAACTGCTTTTCTCAAGGTGGGGATGGCTTATTAACATAATCCCAGGGTTTGCGGGGGGCCTCAGCATCCTTGACCCTCTGAGCCTCATCAAGCCAGTTAAATAGTGACCCAGCATGGGTGGGTTACTGGTCAAACTCAGCCGGCCCAGCCTCAAGGACCAAACCTATACCTTCACAGAGCAGTTTGCACTCTAGGCTTGGCTTCCTCCCTGGGAAGAACCGGGCCGACGTGCCGGCTCCTGGGTGGGAGTGGGAGGGCCCCGGGAGGAGGCAGCGCAGTTCATTAGCCCCCTCATTTGGGGCAAAGGGGATCCGTGTGGTGACAAACAATTGTCCAGGAGGATTTAGGCGGATTTGGCCAAGTGTCCCTGTGGGCCCCAAGCCTCCTCCTAATCCAGTCCACATTTCTGGCTACTTAGGATCACATTAAATGTCAAAGCCGGCGTTTAGGGAAATATCTACATTTCGGATGCATCGCCCTAGTCAAAAGAAAAGCTGGAGCGAACCTTCGAGCATTTGGCGCGAGAGGCGCTCTGTGTGGTCCGGAGTGTGAATGGGGAGAGGGGGGCGGCGCCCTCGCGGCCTCCCCGCCCAGGAATGCGGGCTTTTCACATGTAGAAAATGCTAATGCTTTGTCCCCGCCTCGGCCTCCCGGAGGCGCGGAGGCGCCCGGCCGGATGGTCCGGGCTGCATTTGCATGTGAGCGGCCCCTGGCCCCCGCGTCCCCACCCCCAGCGCCCCCCTGCCTCCCCCTGCACGGCTTGCCTGGGGCTTGTGGGACCGCGAGCAGGCCGCCTGCAAGCGCCCTCTGCATCACCGAGTCCCTGCTAACGCCACAGGCAGCTAGCTACTCTGGACGAATAGCCTTTCCCCGGCGGCAGCAGGCAGGTGAATTTTTTTTTACTCCAGTTTCAAAATTTTATTTCACACTTTCAGTTATTTTTTAATCTGCCACCGAGGCAGATCAAGAGTTTGCATGAAGCATCCTTCTGTCCAGTCTACCACTGATGATCTTGTGGCAAGAAACCTGCGTTTGATGTGTCATTTTTTCCCCGGCTCCAAAGTCACCATTACGCGCGCGGCTCATCCTCAGAAGGAGCAGCCGAGGTCCCGCAGGTGGCCGGGGCAGGGGAAACTCCGAAGGATTAAGCGGGGGCCGCGGGGAAGGCGCGCGCGGTCTGGGAGGAACCTGCTCGACCAGCGCGGTGCGCGGGCCTCGGGGCTCAGAGCGCCACCTGCCGGCGGCTGGGTCGACGCGTTGAACCGGCCTAGAGGAGCCGAGGGGGTGCCCACCCGGGGAGCCCCTCTTCCCCGGTCAAGCTCCACGTTTACCGGCTCGGAAAGCCAGGCCGCCCGAGGGCGCCGCGCATTAGCGACCCAGCATTTCCCAGCGCCGAGCTTTCGTTCTGGCCGACACCCGGGGGCCCAAATGCAGGCGGAAAACATAAAAAGATCCTGCCCAACAAACTTAACTCCGTTCCCTCCAATCCTTACAGTGATTCTTCGATTAATTACATTCCTTTTCATTTTACTAATTTTCTTATATTTATTGTGTTGGCTTTATTTTTAGTTGTTATAGTAATTTTCTTTTCATTTTTGTTTCGTTATTCCACTTAATTATTTGTTCTGCTTTTATTTTTATTTTCTGTTTATTCTATTTTTTATTTTATTCATTTTATCTCATTAATTCATTTGTTTTTATTGTCTCTTATTTTACTTTATTTGTGGTTGAAGGGAAAAGATGGATATCTTTTTCATCCTATCCCGAGGTGTATGTATTTTCGTGCCTCTGAGTTTTAAGAAATAGTGAAAATGAATACTCTTCAGCTAATTATTTGCAGTGTTTGTCTCATCTCCACAATTAAATTGGAAGCACCTTGAAAGTCGAGAACAACGTTTGATGTCATCATTGGGCCAGGGACATGTGTTGACCAAAAGCCATTAATAAATATTCTCCAGTTGACACAATGTGAAACCCACACGACATGTTTGATCAATCAGATATTTAAACTCCATCAAGGTACCTGCCCTGGGCACAGATTCTCAGCCTTTAGAGCTCCGAGCCCAAATTAGGATGGGAGACTAGGACCCAACAATCGGAACACAGCATCATGGAGGAAGTTTCACTGCAGGTGGTCAGGTAGAGGGGGCAGGAGACGCTGCAGGTGACTGGACCATAGGCGGTACGTTCCAGATTAAACTAGGAAGGAAGTTCTAAGGTGTGTTTTGTTTTTGTTTTTTTCTGGTCACACCGCAGTGGGTCTTAGCTGCTGGAGAGAGAGTGGTCTGTAATTTGAGGTGGATAAGGGTTCATTTGTCAGAGGAGTCTCAGCTCTGAGACCCTATGGTTCTTTGAGTTCCATCGTGCTCCCCACTTCCCCGAAGACCTTGTGCAACATGGTTTATGTCTTTCGTTATTTGGGAGGAAGAGAAGAATGAGTCACTATTTGCTATCAGTTCTCTGGAAAGCACTGTGAATTGCACTTAGGAATTTTCACCTTATCTTTCCTCAATTAATTATTCTGAAAAAGATTAAATTTATGGAAAAGATGAAAAAGAGGTTTAGTGAACAGGTTTATACCCTAGATAACACCAGTTAACACTTTGCTAATACTTGCTTTGGGCTTTCCAGGGGGCACAGTGATGAAGAATCCCCCTGAGAATGCAGGAGACTTGGGTTCAGGTTTGATCCCTGGGTCGGGAAGATCTCCTGGAGGAGGGGCATGGCAACCCACTCCAGTATTCTTGCCTGGAGAATCTCATGGACAAAGAAGCCTGGCGGGGTATAGTCCGTGGGGCCACAAACAGTCAGACACGACTTAGTAACTAACCAAAAAGCTCACATAGGGTGTCTACCGCCCGGTGTGGGTTGGGAAGGGTAGAAAGAAAGAAGCTTCCTTCCAGTCCTGGACCCCGTGGCCCCTGGAGCCACAGTAGGGCCAAGGCTCCTTGAACACGATTTCTGCTGTTCCCACAGGAAAGGGCTCCATGGGAATGGTGGGGTTGACAAGAAGCCCGATGAAGACAGCGCCCAGATATGACTTTCAGTGAGGCTCTTGTCACTCAAACTGGGCAAAAGATGGGTTTCTAATCCATGAATTTGGGGAGGTGTCACATTCTGCTTTTTCATTTGTTGGTATAACATCTCTTTGCCCACCCTCTC